>NW_028289183.1:2697500-3071924 GCF_059628265.1 Tinamus guttatus
CCAGAACTTAATTAGCCTCGTGCCCTACTTGTAAGTTCTGTAATGAACAGAATGGAATCAGCTGTTGTCTCTAACAGGCCTTTCCCTTAGTTGAGCTTTTTGCCCCAACACAGCCTGATCTTTAGGCAGTGAAGAACTTCCCAGCCTACCTGTTAAGCCCCCATCCAAAGGTCATTCAGAGGCTCTGAGCACTGATCTCACTCACACACGATCAATACTGCACCTCCACACTGTGCAAAATCGAGCCTGATGCGTTTGGCTATGTATGGGCCAAGGGAAGTGTAAGAAAAAAAATCTGCTGTGGTGCAATGAAATTTGTGTTCAGGACATTACTCATCACAAATACACTGTGTCACGCACTGACGTGACACATCATTTATCACTGTATTCTATCAGTACAATACAGCATACAAAAAAAGCACTAGCATCTTCCGGAGGAACATTTCACCTGATTCCCTTTAAAACTTGCTGAGCACTCTTGTTTTTTAAATGCTTGATCATCAGTGAGCCTCTCTTTTCACACAGGGTGCTTTGATTGCACATTAGATGGAAACTCACTTAGCATTGCAACCACAGACAAGGTAAAAACTATTTTTCATTGCAGGATGTTGTACCTGTGGTACCTTCCTTCCATGCTGATACTTTATTATCTTTTAAGTAGACTTCTACCATAAATCTAAAAGTTACAGTATTGCTCCTTTCCCCTCAGGTTTTCATAACAAATCTTTATTTATAAAGTGTCTGCTGCAGGCTGAAAAAGGAGGAAATAAAAGCAAAGAGAGAATATGGAGGTGAATTATTTCTACTTCCCGTGGAAAAATAACCCCCCTTAACCTTTCCTCATCATTACTCATTTGCAAACTTGCCTCAAATTGACCTAGATGGCCTCTGTTTAGGCTTTGGTGTCTTGAAAATTTTACCAGCAGTCTGCTGATCCACACAGAGACCATGTGGGGGAGCTCTAAGAGAAAATGCTCTTCTTTCCATCCCACACCACCTTACTCATTTGGTTTTTAGGAGGAAGTACTTCTTTACCTAAAATGCATTTTTTTTCATTCAGGTATGAGCCTCAAAATCAGACTGCAAATGACACAGTTTGGCCACCTTCTCACTACTTTCTTGTGGTGCCACTACTGCCACCAACTCATGCCTCAGTTTCTCATGCATACGATGAGAGCAGTAATGTCCACTGTTTATTACAGAATTCACTGAGCTTTGTAACCGAAAACAGATACAGAAGCCTTACAATAAATCAGTAAAACTTGGTAACTAAATACTTCCAAATGACTGTCTTTGAAATTAGACCGTGTCTTCTTGTCTCACCCAAGGAAACCGGATTCACCGGCCTGTAAAGTGCTTTATACAGTTACACTAAGACTTTTTTCCCCTAGGATATCAGAAAGAATTCTACTACGTATGCCAAACAAGATCTAGATTCTTCAAAAAGTATAAAAACCTCATAGTGTCATTTGTGATTGTATTTTAAAATCCTTTATACGAGCTAGCAGACTGTATAACAGATGCAAGAACACAAGAGGATTCAACCAAGACAAGCCCACACATCAAGATACTGTCAGTATCAAAACTTTCATTAACAACAAGATCAAAAAAAAGGCAGAGCAATAATTCTTCCAAATGAAAGCACAATTAAAACGCGAAACAGTGAACCTGTCCCTTTTTTTATCCTCTCCAAATAACTGTAATGTTAGAAATGTGGAACTGTAGAAGAGGAAAAAAAAAATCTCTCTCCTTAGCACAGAGGCAGGGCATTAGGGATGAGAGTCTAGATTACATGAGCCACCTGCTAAATTTACTCATCAAAACAAGATTTGCTGTAACAAAGTCTACCTTCTAATGTGAGTTATCTTTGCTAGAAGAACACGTAATAGTAAGATTTTAGATACAGAGCAAACGAAATTTCTATGCCAAACACACAATTTGAAACTGTAATTGAAATACATAATTGTTAGGCAAGATTAAAATACATAAATATGAGAGATATATAGAAAATCCAGAAACAGTGTTTCCTATAAAGTTCCTGTCCGCATAAGAACAAGGTAATAAACTGCTGTAGCTGCAAGCTCTGCAGATGGAGCACTGAAATGGACCTAAAGAATTCGTGTCATGGCCCACATAGACACACACGTACCCACATGCACATGTGCTCATACCGACAGGATGCCAGGCTTAAACGACGCCCATCGAACACTGAACTGCAACAGGTTGCTATAATATGTGAAACTATTTGACACTGTCCTTCTGTCCCTTCTCTCTCTTACCTCCAAAGGACAATCCACATCCACTGAATATGTTCACGAGGTTTTCAGGCCAAGATGCATTTATTGTTGTCTTCACAAAATGCAAAGCAAAGCAGCCTGGCCCTTGCTGGGCTGCCCATGTTAATGACCAGTAAAAGGGCGGTCACCAAGCCAAGGCTAGATCCATTTCTCCACTTGGGCACATCTGCAGCTCTGGAGCTTCCTTGGGTGCCAAGTGCCAGTTCAGTGACATTTCAATTCGATCATCAGATTCACTTTAAAAAGGAGGGTCTGCCCTTCAAAAAGTGTAAGGTATTTTGATGACATTTCCTGCTTTTTACTATGTCTTCTTAGCAATTCTTGATATGCTAATAGTATATACAGCATCTACATTCATTTCACGCGTATCTTGGAATTAAATGTCAAGAATACCCGAAAGAACAATGTTAATGAACAATCCTAGCCCACAGCACCCACTATCTGTCATTCTTATTAAGCACAAAAGAACAAAAAGCCTGGTATAAATGTTGGTATTTAACCAAAAGGGAACATTTTCTGTGCATATTCATGAGGTATTAACACTAGTACCTTTTTTGTTCTGCCCAATGAGTTCAGTGATACATAGATATAAAACATGGTCAAATATGGCTATTGAAAATGAAGATGTTCTGGTAGCTAGCCAGCACATCAATCGATTTTACATGCTCGGTTTTTTCCTTTCAGTGTTCATTTTTACCTCAGGTTATGAATTTTCAGAAGCAAACATGAGCAATCCAGGGTAAATATACAATTACTACTTGGTGTATCACTTTTTAGCTTTCCTTTTACAGGTTGCTTAAATCAATAAAACCCTACACTTGAAAAAACACTACAATATATATTGCCATATTTTTCTTTGTCATTAAAAACCTTTCCATAGTTTATCCCTCTCCTTTAATGAAAAATAAATATTAGAAATCCTTAATCATCTTATGGACTGTGGTTGGCTACATGATACAAAGATGGATTCAATAATATTTTTTATTCATTGGTGCATCTACTACTTTTATTCAAAACCATTTATTACTTAATGCTACAAGGTTTTGTACATAAAATTAGCAAATTCTAACTTTTCATACATTTTAACGTCAGCTTAAAATCCAAATGAGTTATACTACTCATTATACAGGCTATACTTTTTCTTTAAAGCAAAAAAGTTGTCTAAACATTCAGCAGAATTGTACGATACAAAACTGCTCAATTCATAATCTCACATGAATACAACTGTTTACAAATATATAGCTAAACCTCAATTATTTAGGTGAAACCTATCTAGCAAGAAGTTGCAAGAGACAAATATTTTTGTAAAGGTGTTGTTTTGCTCACTACAGAGCTGTGAGTTATGATCTTCAGATCTATCATCAAATCTATCTTGAGTGGTGCCCTGATAACGCTTGGGACAGGGGATGCTGCTGAAATGTATGTAAAAATTACCATAAAATGCTTAAACCATAAAAATAATTGTTTCGTGGTTCACTGGTTGGCCTATTATTAATCTACAACAGTACAATTAAAGTATCTTCTACAATTTCTCTTCATTTCTGAATCATAACACCAATGTTTTTCTAAGAAGTACACACAAATGGGGCTGTTTCTGCTGCTTTTCCTGGCTCAGCAAACCCTAAAGACACCCAGGATCACACTGCAGCTGGCAGGAGATGTGGGCAGTGCAGGACATGTCACTTAATCTCTGCACATCATTTAATCCCTGTGTATTACAGCTCCTACCTGCACAATTTACTGTGCCTGACCCTCGCTCCCTTGTACCTGAACCTCTAAGTTTGACAGGGCAGGGACAGCTCTTGATGTGAATGTCCATATGTGATACATATCACAGGAGGACATTCGTGTCTGTGCCAGTCCCTGGTGCTACCACAGCTGGTGGAAACTATTCAATCTGACCCACCACTGCAATTTCCCTTTTGGCCTTTTGGTTTTCTTTTTTATCCATGACGCCATCATTTGCACCTGGTCTGTCTTTGTTTTACAACTAACATTGGTCACTCAAAGCGTATTGTGAAAGATGCCTGGGAAGGAAGAATTGTCTAGTCTTGATATTTATGATAATTAACAAGAGTATTATTGGCACTGAATAACTAAAATGAATTCTAATGGAAAAATCTTAGTATTAATCTGATGGTGCAGCAAGCATGAAAATAAAGAAGTTCTCCAAAAATATTTTTCACAGTAGTAGTTTCTGAATTTCAAGCTACCTTTTCCCCTTTGAGCCATAATGCCGTATGATTCTATTACGCAAGGTGGCCACCAGAAGATGGACTGTTTCATCTGTCCTCGTCCGGAGCGCTGGGGCAACAACTCCTCATGGTCTCTGCTCTGCTGCTGAACATGCTCTAAGCGGACATTGCATGTGCAAGCAAACATTGCTTAAGATATCAGTTCTTGGGAAAAATAACTTTAAAAGAACATCATTTTTTAAAAGCACTCTTATGTACTCCCAAATTTACAGCACGGTCATCTCTTTTCCCGGTAGGGTCCTTACCGCCTCTCCCAGGCAACACTTACCACAAGCACCTAGACGTTTTCTGAAGTCTGCCTCTCTTTATTCCATAACACCTGCAAGTCTACGCCGTCCCTGTCCTTCTCCCTATACCTTCTTCAAGGAGGGGAAAAAAAAAAAAAAAAAAGGCACAGCGAACACAACCCCGCCCCACCAGGGGCACCAGGGCTAAGAAGGCGGCGGGCGCCGCTCGGAACCGGTTCCAGCCGGTCGTGACCGCGCGCAGGCGGCGGGGGAGGCTCGCGGCGCCCGAGGCTGCGGGCTCGGAGGCGGGAAGCGGCGAGGCTCGAGCTGCCGGGGATGGAGGGGGCGCTGCCGCCCAGGACGGTAAATAACTGAAATGTCCCGGCCGCAGCAGGAACACCTCGAAGCGGGTGCTGAGTAGCCGCGCACTAAGGGCATTTTCCCAACTTAGTGGCTAGTACCACCTGTGACCTACGCGTGCCCCCAGTGAGACGTTTATGGAGCCAATACCATAACATTTCACAATAACATTTCACATCGTAACCATCACCCCTCTGCAGGGAGCAGCTCTGCTGTGGGGTTGCCTCCTGCTCCCCATCTGCCAGAGCCCCTTGTTTTTTGCTTCCTCTGAGGTACTTTCTGCAGTCTGACTGGTTGTGCTCTTAGCTAATTACAGGCTCCTTGCATAAGGAATTAATATGCATATTTCTGATTGAGAAAATTATTTAATGGTACTGAACAAGAACTGGACAGGCAAGTTCACCAGTTAAAAGGCCACCAGCAATGATGTTTAACAGGTAGTTTACCTTAACGGGTCTGTAAAGTTCTGGCTTCTAAAACTTGTTTTAATAAAGCTTTTTAAAACTTTTTTAAGCTCACAAGCAATCAACCCATTGTTAAGAGGTTTAATTGCTAGACAGTGCTTATAATTTTTTTTAATGGAAGGTGCATGGCCAAGGTTGTGTTGCCAGCATTGAAAAGCAAATCTCCATCAAGCCTGCAGGAGCTGGAGCACTTTCCATAGTGTCTTGATGGAGTTTTTGCTTCCTCTTCCAGCTTCGTACGGGTTGTTGGTGCGCACGGAAAGGAAGAAGAGATGGAAAGTGAATCCAGCAGCTGATAGAGAACCTGTAACAACAGAAAAAATACTACTACAAAAGATTTTATTAGAAAATTACCTATTATAATTACCTGATACAGCATTTATTAAAATACTTAATTAAATTCCTTGATGCGATCTAAAATAATCAATAGTGTTGTTTTTATTTTTTTCCATAAAACCATAAAAGAGTAGAGGAAGAAAGCACAAAAGCGCTACCTCCTTACTGCTAGCCTACTGCCCTCTACCTGGAACAGGAAGCATTAGTTCATTTATTTTCTCCCCAAGTTTTCCTCAAGTATTGTAATATTTCATTTTCACTTGTGCAACAAAGAGAAAGAACCCATAAAAAGATGATAGGAGAGAATTCTATACAAGTCTTTGAAGTAACGCTGATAATATATTCCCTAGAAAATGAATTTCCATTTGCATAATTAAATTGGCCAGAACTATCTAACTGTCCAGCTTGCAGGAGTTCAACTTCTCTGAAATGCAGTATCTGTACCCACGAGACGCTGGTCAATTACACAGGTGAATTGATAGAAGAATTCAAGGCACAGCAAGCTTGCTTCAATAGTATGTATTAATAGCAAGTCTAATACAAGTTCTACACTATGCAGCAACAGTATTTTAATATTTTTGGTAAATAACATACAAGGAATAAAATAACTGCTGAAGACACATAGGTTAAGTGTGACACCACAAAATCAGGGTCAATGGGATTTTTTTATTTGTTTGTAAATCAAGTCGAGATTGAACATATGGATGTGATGGCCTCAATTTGTTAAAAAGATGACTAGGCTCCCCACCATCTAAACATAACTTTTGCATGCAAAATGTTGCTTCTGCATTTTGGTACTTACAAAATAAATACTGATCTGCTAGAAGTTTAATCTCCCCATGTAACCGCAGTAATTAAGGGACTCATGCTGTGTTGTAGAGAAGGAAACTTATGCCAGGTGGGTCACTCTCCACCCATTAATTTAGATACGACTCATTCCAAAACTGCAGCTTAAACTCAGCCATGTTTTACATGCATGGCAGGTAACCTTGGAAGTGGTAAGGGAAAGACATCAATGGGATAAGCCTTCTGTTCTTCTTAAATACTTCCATATAGAGAGCAAGGAAAATCCAGCTGATACCTAGTCACCTCACTGCCACTTTCCCTCGATTAGTTGGTTAGAAATACATTTTTGGTTAATCATAACTCAACACAGCAAAGAGAAACAAAAAACCCTACTCCTAGAAAATACGAATATTGATGTTTCAGAACTCGGAGATACTGAAGCACCTCCTGAAAGATCCAGAATACGCTGAGCTTCCCCAAAGTGAGAATTCCTGCATTATCGTCTTGCAGTGCTAGCAACCATGTTAAAAAGAAATCTTTACTACTGCAGAATGACAGTGAAACTTCAGCTCCAATTCAGCTTCTGCTGAACTACCCTTGTTCAAGCTCAAGAAACAAACCCAGCTTAATATATACAAATAGCCTCTAATAAAGCAAAAAGCCTGCCTTTGCAAGCAAGGAAAAGTGACGTGTATCAAAAATACTTCACTTGACCACATTCAAAAGGTGACTGCATGTTGCCAGAATATCTTTTAACATGGTATGCATTTATCAAAGACAATTTTCTGTGAATAATAAAGTATGATGAACCACCTAAAGAAAAGTTGAACCATCTGTCTGCCTCCTTAGTCATTAACATTCACCTTCAGTATATATGCTTGGCTTGTTTTATAACTACTTGAGTGACAGGAGAATTAGTTCATTCCCATGGTTCCTTTTTTTTTTCTTCCTGTAGACTTTATTTTTTTTTTCCTATCATCTAGGCATACATTTGTTAAACAGAAGGTGGGGGGGGTATGTGAAGTCTAAAATAATTTAAGAAAATAGCATAGCTTCTGCTTGCAGATGTCTTGGTGTTTGCGTTTTACATATTCATTGAAATGATTCTCTTTTTTCAGGGGTAATGAAAATGTATGTTCAGGCTGCCTGTAAGTCCCAGGTACACCCTGAAATTGTAAATGTTGTCAAGCTTTCCTGAGAGCTGATGGCAACTCTTCGTCCCCTTGAGAGCTGTTCATCTCCTTGATTTCGGGACTTCTCTACCACAATCACGTGTGGGACAGGGACCCACCAGTGCAGATCCTGCACCTATCTCAAGACTCTGCCTTCACAGAGGTACAAAACCTGCAACCTACTGCCCAAGGTGATAAAGCAGAACAAGATAAAAGGAGCTGAGAGTTTTGAGCAGGATTTGTAGGGTGCAAGGAGTTGGCATATTAGGAGGTTCATTGCTTCCTAAATTTACAACTAAAATATAATTGTTACTCATTTTTATGGTGCATTTTATGCCTCAAAAAGTTTAAACTAAGAAAGCCAACAAAACTGTGGGACTGAAATATAGAAACGGGAACTAGAATGGGGTCTCACTTGCTTCGGTGCTTCGATATTTTTTGCAAAAGTCCTGAACTACAATATTTGCTTGAAGGCTACAGACCATAACCTTTTATCTGTCCAAGGACTTAAAGCATTTTTACTGAAATTCAAACTTTACCCAGAGTTTCTAACATTAAGTTTTTCTAGTGGCTTATTTATGCAAGTTATCAAAGAATCAGCATCTTTCTAATTGAATTAAGAATGAGGCAATTAGTTACTAATTCACACAAAAGATTTGCTTATAGTTAAAAATTCTTTTTTTTTTTTTTTCTTCTCGCTTCAACTGATCTCAAAGTCTTCTTCAAGAGCCACTGCTCAAATGCAGCGGGATGCTGAGAGCGGTTCAAAGCTGCTTTCATCTAGTCAATGAAACAAAGGAAAAGAGAAAAAAAGTTGAGACTCAAATGAGCGAGTTACCAGGGCTTAATGAGTTACCCCATCAGTCAGGCCCCCTGAGCTGGTGTCCACACCCCACTGCAAAATAAAGGACAATAATTTTCATTGTGACTTAATTTTGAATGCATTACCACAGGCTCCAGCACATAAACCAGTTAATGTAACCACCATGAGATGTGATTGCTCGTTAAATGTGCCATCTCATTTGGCATATTAGCAATACATGTAGTAATGATCTGATATCATAGCTACCATATACTTCAGTAAAACACATCCCAGATAACAGCCATCTGTATAAAACGCCAAAAATATTCCTTTTATAACTTCCTTGACTGAAGCAGACTTCAGCTGGGTGGATTTTTTTTTCAGATCAATATGTTTTCTATAAACTTTTATCTGGCTCACTGACATTATAGATTTCTACGAAAAAACCACAGCAATATAGCAGTGGAAACACCACTGAGAAAAAAACTGCCTATTAATTTTTCATGTGCAGGTAGGGATGCTTCTACCTATATCAGAATGAATAAAACTCATCTTGGACAAAGTAGGTGACATGGTATTGCCTTCTAAACAAACTGTTATTGGATACTCATGCAGAGAGTATAAATAATAAAAAGAGATGAATAAAGATTCAATTAAACATTTTTGTGGCTGTAGACATCAAGAAAAATTACCCTGACAGCGAATAAAGAACAGATCCAGCCTCTGATCTTTCAGCAGAGCTCCACAGTACTGTTTTTTGTGCTGCAGTCCACATTTTCTTACCCTATACTGCAGATGAGATTTAAGTTAAACCAAGTACTGTCAAACAAAATCAGCAGAGTCAAATTGACCCATTATATTAATTACTGGTGATTATTAATCTGAGTGGAAATAGGAAATATGTAACAGAATGAAACAACACATTTTTTTCCTCCCCCTGTTGCTTACGTCTTTTAAGTTTTCTGCAGTCACAGCACTGAGCTTTGACAGATATAAAATGCGAACCTATTTCCTTACTGTAGGAGCACTATAAGAGCTTGGAGTTTCTTGGGAGGAGAAAGCTCTGCCAGGTGACTGAGATCACCGAGAGCAGCAGGTCTGGCCTGAAGGACCCAGCGCAGCGGAGACACCAGCCGAGCAAGGCAGGGGGAGCAGCAGCTGCGTCCCCAAAGTCCTCCCACCTCTGCTGGCTTCAGCAATGAGGCCTGGCCTTTAAGGAGCTGGCAGGAAGGCAGAATCATCCTCTTCTATTATTCCACCACCATCACGATGCTGCTTGCAGTCAGACTTGCTCCTGAAATATATTAATTTTGCAAGTATGGAAATTCCATTAGCAGAACACAGAGGGCTGTATCTACAGCAGATCATCTTCTGCAGAAGTCGTTGAAGAGTCAGGGTCTAACACACTCTTCATTCAATCAATGCCATGAGATGAAAAATGCAGGTTTCAGAATCTCAAAAGTTGTGCCTGATTTTTCTTCAAACTCTTCAGCTGATGGATTCCTTAAAAACCTTTGAAAATAAGACATTATGATTTACAAAAAATGTTTCATTTACCTAAATTTCAAAGTGTACCTAAATGTTACATAAAACCTAAACTAAAACACTGCTTTTCAAAACGGAGTAGTTCATGCTTGCCTTTCTTCATACAGAAGTTGTTGTACACACATTCTTCACACAGAAGAAAAACCTCAAATATATCAACATTTAAAAGGAATTCCTAATGAAGCTGAAATCTCTTTTTACATGTGACGCCGTGGGATCGATAATAGTGTTCACCATGCTCATTATAGCTGATTTCTGAGTGGCTGCTGTACAGATTCATATGGATTCAGAGTAGATCCATCCACTAACTTAAATACTTCAAATATACCTCTTCTCTTACCTAGTATCTTCTTTCTTTCTTTCTAAGCAGTAAGCCACTGACTCTGCTCGTGGTTAACCACATTAAAGCTCCCTCATTTGCTTTCATTTGTCAGGCCATGAAGCCAGAACCCCAGGCACCCTTTGCTAGCTTTTATAACCAGGCTGGCTAGATGTCCCAGCAAACACAAGGGCAAACACATCCTAAATTCTGCGCCTGCTTTGGGGACAGCTCTCCACTGTTCCATGCTCAACAAATGCGAGCTTTATCTTTGTTAAAAACCGTTTAACTCAATGCTTTGCAGATGGCAGCAAGACTGACTAACGTACCGCTGTGCTCCTCATTAAAAAGCATACACATGTGAAATGGGATTAATTTTTACTTCAGCTAATCCGCTGTCTCTCCGACAGCAGCATATTCCCATGCATCTTGGGAGCTATCACCTTTTACTGTCACCTCTTCTCTCCTGCAGCTTGGCACGCAAAGGGAATCACATAATAGCTTGGGAGAAGTACAGTGTAGCTAATTCAATGCCTTTTCTATGTTTGCTCTAGTTACCACTGTTAGAAACCTACGTTCTCTTTCCCATGGACTCCGTTATCATTGAGTTGTTCTAGCTATAGGGCAAGATTCTGGCACTCAAATAACCCTAACAAGGTACCTGTTTGCAAATCTAAAACTTTTGCTCTAAGTGACTGCTAAATGATGAATTACATAATGCTCAAAGGTGGATATGGTACTTACAGGGGAGAAAAACAAAAAAGATAGTGACCCAGTGTTGGAATGAGATTCACATAGAAAAGTTCTATTTAGATGCTGTCCATACAAAGCAGACTAAACTTGTAGTTTTTACTGGAGAAATATACTGCTCATTTATGTTCAGATACATTTACACTGGCACTGTCCCACATTCTTTGCAACTGGGAATAGTCACATAGGTGTGTCTAGACTTGTCTACCGAATTACAAAATCTCTCTCTCAAAAAAGAAAAAAAAAAAAAAAAGTGTTACAGAGTGACAGGATTGGATAAATCAGTGTACTGTTGCCCCTTTGTTCTCTTTTAGGCTCAGTCTTGCTACATACCTATAAATCAACACTATCTCACACTGGTAAAGGCTATTCACTTCGATTCCAGATGTTTCAATAGCTTTTGTCACCTTCTCTTGCAAATCCTCCTACGTTCAGGTATGGCTTATCTAGGACAGGACCTAGGCAGATTTGTGTGGCTACCCTTTAAACTCAGGACCCTTCTGAGATATCAGCTTCTTTATTGTTTTGTTATTATCCCTCAGCTGGATTTCTTACAAGAGCAAAATCATTGCAAAGTTATGGGTCATCCTTAAAAACAAACACACGCTCCTTGCTTTCTTCTCTTTCATTATTTTTACTCCAGGAAGAATACATCTTGTGCTTAGGATGTGTGCATTTGTGGCAGATTGGGAAATGACTTTTCATTTTATAAAAACACATTTTTATTGTTTTGCCTTCTTCCCCTCTTTTACTTACCCTTGCTCATATTTTTTTTCTCCCTTGGTTTCCTGTAAAAAAATAAATAGCAAAAGGAAGAATTTGCTCAGCAGCTATGTTAGTTTATTCTCAGTTCATTCAGAGCCCAATTTTTTATTACCCTTCCTTTTACTTTGTAACTTAAATGCCATTTCCTTTATCACCTTCTCAATAACACCAGTCTCCAAAGAGCAAACAGCAGCAGGGAGAGGATCTGCTCTCAGGCACATCGATGTTAAGGCAGGGTAAGTCTTTCAGATTTAGCGTAGGAATTCAAATTTGACACTTGTGTACCTGAGAACAGAATATGGTTCCCTATATTGGATGTCTCCAGACTGTTTCTACTGAAAAGCTCATCTTAAAAATTACTCCTTCAAGCTCCCCAAGAAAATTAAATATTGCGCATGGTAGCCTGGATGTTGTCTGAATTTTTAAGCAGCACAGATAGACCATTTACAGTTTATTTTATCAATCTACTATGCATGTTTCTCCCTCAAGACAAATGTCTTTGTATCTCCAAGCCTATCTGTCAAATAGCATCCACTAATAGACAGTTTTACATGTAAACTCTCTCATACACACAACTGCATTTAAAAGAGAAATAAAAGCCCTTGACAATAGCAAACTTGATCCTCTGCAAATCCCTGTGGATGTATAGCACACAGTAAGTCAAAAATAATTAATAGGGTCAGCTCCAAAAGATGTCAAGTTCATTGAAGCATTGTATGTTTCTTTGAAGCAATGCTGACATATTTTTAAAACTTAAAGTAAACTAAATGCTGTCTCCAAAGACGGTGACTTTCATTGGGCTTTTGTAACCTCTTCACCACCTCCATTTACTCTTGCTTGGATTGCAAAGAAATCTGTTTGCTGCTTATCAATGTTTTTGCCTTTACTTTAGAACTATAAATGTAATGGCCAACATCATTCTATGCTGCTACTCTAGTTTTTCACCTTGCAAAGGCCTTATTTCCATAAGCAAGAGTATTCGCGATTGAAATCCAATGAGCACACTAGATTTGCAAAACATCAAGAGTTGGATTCCACAAAATACTGGCTATTTGCCTATGTGAGCCCATCAAAATAATATGCCAAAGACCAAAAGTCCATGCTTTTACCAAATCTCTTTATATGGGATACTCTAACAGGCACTTATATTTTGGCACTCAATTTCCACCTATTTCTAGCAGTTCCATTTTGAAGCTATGCTCATGATAATATTTACTTCTCTAGACACAGCAGCAAAAACATCAGCATGCTAAAAATTTAATTCACTAAGAAAAAAAGGAGAATAAATCAAATGTGAATAACGACCTTGAGTTCTGCCACTGACACTGAGTACCGATAACTCACCATTCTTAAACCTCTCATTCCCAACCCTGAAAACTCTTCCCCTAGAATATAGATACATGCCAGTATCACACACAGTAATAATTTCCCTTGTTAGATAGAAATGTAAAGTAAACCCCAAATATCCATTCGTTTGTGTTACAGAGCGCTGCCAGCTGAAGCTCTTCATTCTTCTTGCAGTCAGAAGACTTGGTTTATTGGTAGGCTTTGATTTTAACAAGCAAATAGTCGCTTCGGTTCATTGTTTTGAGAGTCACAGACTGAGCTCTTACTTCTTTGTGGCACCCCGGAGGCTCTGCAGGAGGACGGGAATCATTAGGAAGAGGCTGCCAGTTCCAGCGGCAGCTCCCGCGCGGCTGCAACGAGCGACCTCTGCCCAGGCAGGTCACTGCTGTGAGAGAAGCCAGAGAGGAAAAAGAGGAGGAATGAGGCAAAAGGAACAAGCAGACTAATGCAGTATAATTTAAAAGCTGACCCCGTACATTAGGGCTAATAGAACTAAACAACTGTAATCCTGAAAAGAAAATGGAACATTATTGAGAATGTAGCTACAGTACTTCAAATCCAATTAACTGTTATATCTCCCAAAAGATTTGGGTTACATTTTTTCCTTTCATTACATGAAATTTGTTTTTTTTTTCTTTGATTAAGCTTAATATTAAAAATAAAACGGGTATTGCTGTAATCAAAAATATGTATTGTCTTAGGCTCACTCTGCTTTATTAAAGTCTCTCATCTCAACTATTTCCATGATATTTCACCAGTAGCAGACACATAAATATCCAGTCTGCCAATGAGAGAAGTCCTCCTGAAAACCACAGCTCGCACAGTCTCAGGTAATGATGTTACGCACACTTCTGCCACCTACTCTGAGATATTTGAGATCCTCAAGTCAGGAACCACCAACCTTCCAAGTACATCCAAACCAGCACCAGGTAGCTCCAGGTCTCAGCAGATCCGTGTGGCAGAGCAACTTACACCAAAGCAAGTGAATCCGAGTCCACAGGTTGTTGTTCCTAATGCAACTAACCTTTTTTTAACCTCTGTGTTGCACTTTGTGGGTAAATCTTCTGTGGCGAAATAAAATAAAACAACAACACGAAGAGCTTTCTTTGAACTTTATTTATTAAAATAACAAGCAATTAAGATACGGCCTCGTTTGGGTTTGGTTTTGTAACTGAAGAAAGCCAAAATTAGACCACTGGGTACATTCAAAAGAGAGAAGCACAAACAGATTCATTGGTCATAAAAGAAACAGGATACAGAGCAGAGCATCTCAGCATGTAATTAAGGACCAACAGTCTTTTCTCAGATTCTCTTGATGTACTTAAAGGTATCAAATCTCAAGTAAACCCAAACTTCTGCATTTCACAGCAAATTCCAAGACCAAGCAGGTGAGGCATTAAATAAATTGGGATCAATATTTCTCAGCCTGCTTTCACTCTCCTCCCTAAACCTCAGACAAACAGCTCAATTCTGCCACTCTTTCTGTGGTCATCACCATTGCTGTCTGAGTGCAGAATCAAAAATACAGGTCTGCCCCTGAAATTAGGGCAGGAAAATTTTCTATCTCATACCTGAAAGATGCAGGGCTGTGTTACGTACCAACATTTTACCCTTCTCATGCAGTTGCACAGATGAGTGGACCAGAAATTCTCCTGGGATCAGGCATCAATTCCCAGTAAGCAGCAGCAGCTGCTCTTCACACAGCTAACGATGGCCTTTCTAAGCTAAAAGCACCACACAGCCTTTATACTACAGAAGAGAAGAATTTAGCTTAAATCACCAGCGGAGCAGGCGACCAGGAATAAAATTGACAGTCTAAAATTCCACTGTTGCATTGAAAACTGTAACAACTCCAAAGACAGGCACGAAACAAGGTAGAGGGAACTGATCAGCACTTGCTTGACTCGGAGCACAAGGCGATCCACTTCAGGCATTCTCACATTTATAAGGGACTGTTACACACAATCTGGCTGATTTGTCAGAGTCCATTAAGATTCATTATTTTAATAAGTTTTTAGCTGATTTTCTATCCACAAGATTATGGAAAGCAGATATTCCCTTTCTTACGCTAACCAAGAAAGAAGAAACAAGAAAAAAAGCACTGATGAGGCTGTTAAGCCCTGTGATGTTCTGCCCTCCAGAACAAAGAGCTAGAATAACTCAGAAAACCAACACACAATTTTTTAATAATCTGAAACTTGTTTCAGAAACTCATTAAATGACTTGAGAAGATCAAAAGCTGTGCCTGTGTCCACCATGAACATGCCTCAGTAATCAATCACCATTCCAAAATCTACTAGTCTTGGTTCCTCAAGCAAAACAAGTTGAACCGTGCTACTGCTAAGCGACCATATGCTCAGAAATCTGAGTTAGTCTGAAGCTGGAATTTCTTCCCTCCCCTCCTCGCAGCAAATTCCACACAGGATATAAAGATCTGTTGTGAAATTTTGGCAATTCAACTTCATATTGAAATGACTGAGTACAAGTAAGTTTGCAGGCCACGAATGTAAGAGAAATCTGGAAGCTAATTTTGTATAAGATCACAACCTCTAAATTAAATAATAGATGTAGCCCGCCTGCTGCATCATCAAATTTTAATTAGATTCTTTGCAGCTGTATGTCTTTGATCTCAGCTAAATAAATCATAGATGCATTGTGGGTTTTTGCTTTCTGTGTCATGCTAAACTCACATATGAAACGATAATGTGCTTGAGTCCACATTAGAAAGGGAAGAATAAGGGAAAGGGAGAAACAAGGGAAAGGAAGAAAGGGAGAATAAGGGAAGGAGAGGGTCATTCTTTTGAATCTTCACCTAGGGCATTGAATTATCTTAACATCTACCTTTATCTTCATTCCTGTTTACAAAATCAGGCAAAATCAATTTCTTTTACCACATTCAAACCACCACATTATTGTAACCTCTGCAGAGAAAACACAGGCTGAATCCAAAGGTCGTAAAGGCTCCTACTGAACCAAAATCTGAACCCCCTTTTTTGGGGGAATCCAAATTCTTGGCCTCATTTATACAGGCCAACTGAATTAAGAGCACAGAAGTACCAAAAATACTGAAGTTTACAGCTCCAATTCCCAAACTCCCAAAGGCTCAGAACATGCATCCACACCTGTAAGCTCCTTCCTAAGGAAGAGAAGCAGAAGCTCTCGGGATCTCCTGCCGGAGCTGCTCCACACTGCAAGCTTCCCAGAACCACGCTGACAGGCAGAGAGAGGCTGTTTTGCTCCTGATCTGATAATAGAAACTGATTAAAATCAAATATAAATTAAAATACAACTTCATATGAAATGCACATAGTTAGATTTCTTCTGTTAGAGTACTGCAAGCCAGAGGTTAGCAACAATCCATAAACAAGTAACGTAAGTCATTATAAGGAAACATTCTGTTCATGGTTATTAGTATTATGAAAAAGTTGCTTGTTTTAAAAAGCGCATACAAATTACTTTGTTAAACAACTCAAATCAGTTATGTTTTAGCCACAATTTATTAAAAGCATTTAAATTGTTAGCCTTATAAATAAATGAAAATTGTTAACCACAGTCCAACTATAACGAAAGCAATTTAATTTTTATCATGCTTGCAAGTGCAATTATGTGTTTAAAAAATAATATGCAAGCAGATATGAACCAGACAAAACTCTATCCTGCAGCAGCTTCCGCATTCCATAATGTAAATATTTATTAGAGATCTTAGGAGGACATGTTGAAAGGATTTTATATATGGAAAAGTATCAATACAACTAATTAATTTTCTGCAGACTTCTGCAGAAAATAAATTGTCATTTAAATCCAAAATCAAGTCTTTTGGAGAAATCACCGAGAATTGTAAAAGAGGTTACTCCATGTGTTTCTCACAGAAAGTTTTAAGAAACACTTCAGCAACCCAGGTTAGCAGGAAATCTTTGCTTTTTCTTCTTGAACAGAGTAGGCATCCTCTGCATTTTATTTCCCTTCGCATTCTTTGCGCACCAGCAATATAATACTTGTCTCCCACTCTGTAGTGGAAGATATTTTCCAAATACAGAGTTTGCAAGCTGTTCACAAAGAGTATCCATAAGAAAGTCGAACTTCCCGGGACCTCTACTCATTGCCATTTGCCCCCCGGCCCCCACAACAGGGAGCAGAACGTCGTTCCTTCACCAAGGCAAGGACAGACGCCGCGGATCTTGTCGTGCTGCGGAGCCATCCACACACTGCACTTCTGCCTTGCTGCTTTCAGCCTCATGTCCCACTTCCTTCAGCCAAACCCTCTGGACTAACTCGTTGTTAGTGCACGCTGGCCAGCTGGCAGAAAATCTTATCCATACCCAGTGTGGAAGGCCAGAATTCATCCACATCAATACTCATGCAAACACGAGCACAGAGAGATTCATTTGCTCCTCTACAGCATCTTCCTCAGGAAGCTGCACACACTTGATATCAAGTGTTTAGACACTATATGACACTTGATAGGATATGACACTTGATATAGACCATTTGCACAATTTAACTTTCAGTATTTATACAACCATAAAGGGAATATGGTGCATTTTTATGTCCCACAGCAGTACATAAAAGGCATACAAAATGCAAAGAGTTGCCAGACATTTTCAAAAAGTGCAGACCCTTCTCTCATGTTACTACATAATGGTGCGTAAAAAGTACTCCAGCTTTCAGTCACAGGACACAGAGTGCAACATGAAAGCAAGAATATTAATCACATAAAATTTGCCCATTGCTTGCTTTGAAAAGCAGAAGTTTAATGTTCTCTATAGACTGATTTTTTTTTTTGAAACACAGCATTGTGCATGGCAGAATATCTTGATTATCTACTTATCTGGAGAAAAAAACAACTTGCCTGAAGGCATGTTAAGTTATACTAATGCAGACAATTCACTTTTGACTTAAAGAGTTTTCTCATCATCTCTTCTTTCCTCAGTAGTTTGTGTTAAAACTACTAAAGCACAGAGTACAGTCCAAAATCCATAACACAATCCATTAGTTTCTTTGCCACATCAAGGATATCTTTCCAAGGTAAATAGCCATGACTGCTGTGTTACAAGATACTTTGTGTTTTATTTCACTTCTTGAAGCTAGCTAATAGCTGTTATTTGTTGCTTTACTTTTAGTTAGTTTATATTTCAGCTTGATGGCCATCTCTCTACAGTATTCTCAAGATAAGCTGAAAATAATGTATTTGTAGAAACACGTCCAGATCTCTGAGGGTGAAGCCCTAGTGTTTTGAAATCATTTCTGACACGGTCTAGGAGTCCAACCTCAGCCACGTTTGCGAGGAGTGGAAGGATTGGGGCGGCTCTGTGGGAGCAGCGGATGGGGAAGCGGGAGGGTGCTCTGGTTTTAGGGCCACAGCACACGCACACGGCCTCGGGAAGCAGCAACCTGCCCTTGCTCCTGCCCCTCTTTCCAGGAGGAAAGTGAAGCCGGGAGAACAGGGATCAGGACTTCACTCACTGCCTTCTGCAGACAGAGCAAAGCCTCTCTGCTCTTCATTAAGAGTTAGATGGCAAATTTCAGAGTCATCCCTGAATACGACTGCACAGCTGCTGCCTGTCCAGCTATTATTAACCACGCTCAGTCATAAATGAAAGCAGATCTTATAGAAAATTCAAAGTATGAAAATTCTGTATTCATTTTCAAAGCATGTTTTAAATAAAAAAAAAAAAAAAAGGAGAGGATTTCTAATCAGGTCACAGCAAAATTTTCATTTCCTGGAACCCTAGTGTTTAAGAGACAAAAATCTCTTATTATGTATGTCACATACACCGTTATATTCTCTGAGCCCCTCGGAAGTGATCTTCAGGGCAGGCTGGGTCAACCAATTTAGTCAACACTTACACAGAAGTCGTTAGCAGTGGAGGCCTCGCTCCCAGCCCCAAGCCCAGGCAACGTCCCCGCTGCCGCGAGGGCCACACCGGGCGCCGTGCGGAGTCACCGTGAGGAGTCACCGTGAGGCACCTGCGGAGGGAAGGCAGGATGTGAGAGGGGGGAGAGCGAGGAGGATGCATTAACAGGCCTAAGATTAAAAGAAACAGCTTTAGCTGTGTGCTCTTCAAGAAAATAGGTGTCAGAGGCTGCCAAACAAATAGCTAAATATTTAAAAGGTGCATTTGTTCTTGTAAACGTAAGGCCAGGCAGTGCACGCAAGCTGTATGAACTGAAAAACAGCAGCAGGCTTTTATAATTGATAGAGAACAATTTCCTCACTGGGAGTGACTATTATTTCTCCAGGTTATAGCTCCTCTTCAAGACCCTGAGTCATCCTTGAGCCCCATGCTTTCAAAGTAGGGCACGCAAAGTAACATGGCTCAAACTCGGTTGGAGAAAAGCTGCTGGGAAGCCAAAAATAGGCCCTTCAGTCACAGAAGTGAAACAGGGACAGGTATTAAATAAACAATGCACAGAAGGCATGAGCATACAGGACATGTTAAAGATGACACAAGGAGGCCAAAAAGAAAACCATTTTGCAAAACCACCAGAGAGACAGGGAGCATTAAAGACAATACAGCATTTTCATCTCTGTTTTCATGTCTAAGTGCCTCAAGAAGCTGAGGACTGTTCCTTTGACGCCACGAACACCAATGGAATCACTGAATTAAAAAGTTTTGTTGTGCGTGATCAACAGGATGTTCATTATGCCAAACTTTACAACTAACACCTGAACATAAGACACCTAAGGAACCCTAGGAGTACCAACACCTATATGTCCCTCGGCAGTAACAGGCAGGAGCCTGGAAGCTCTTTTGCTGCTTTGCAAAACTCGCCGTGCAGAGGCAGACTGTGAGCACGGGGCTCTGCAGAACGAAGCAGAGCCTGATGCGGGTTTGGTATTTAGCAATGTGACAGATAATACCCAGGAGGGGTGTATTTCAGTTTCCTTGTAATCAAGCTGAACAACAGCACTTAAATTAATTCACGCAACTGCCATACCCAGATAAGAGATGTCACAACAACATGGAAATGGAAAATATGATTGCCGAGAAGACAGGTAACAATAACTTTCTAAAAATACTATCACGTTTTTAATCGTGCTCTCATTTAGGAAAAGCTCATGGAGATGCAGTAGATCAGTCTGCAATTTTCCACAAAACATGTTGCTTGGGTTGTAAGGTTACCTATAGGACATGAGCCTAGTGCCTGGAGAACAAGGTTCTGCTTCTAAGAAGGGACTTGGATTAATCAGCACATCCCTGTGCCAGAAATTCTTCCATGGCACTTGCACCTTTCTTATCAGAAGTCCACAGAAAAAAAAAACAAATCACAGTGCAAGGATTAAATACTACCAGCAGAAATGAAGAGGTTGCACACAGCTTCCACTCTCTCCCTCTTTTGCCAACCTCCACAAAAGTTTGGGCTTTATTTTTGCCCAGCATTTATCAAAAATTACTATTAGTAGACACACGTCTCTCAAGCCTTGATTCTTATGCTCGATACTGTACACTTGAAACTCTCATTCAAGTCACTGGGAATTTGGAGACAGCAAGTGTTACGACCTTTATTATGGTCTGTTGACAAGCCAGCAACGCCAGCCCGTATCATTGACACTGGAAAAATAACTCCATTACCTGAAAGCAATAGTAGCATCTTATTCCTTTCAGGCTCAAGTTCTAGAAAGAGATATCACATTTATTCAGTACATTTTGAGGATCACAGGAGAAGGTTATGTATGTTATTCACATAATACCTTGAAATTTTCATTAAAGAATCAGTATCTTATAATGCAAGATGCTGAATATGCAATGCTTATAATGCAAGATGCTGAACAGCACCGCCCATTTCAAATATTTTGCTATTTACATATTGTGAAAAACGTATTTCTTTGAATCAGCCTCTCTCCTGAGACTAAGCACTGGCAAGCAATCCCATTTGAACAGGCAAAACCTGGTATTAGTCCCCAAAGTGCTTCACGCTCTCTGTGCAACTGCATTATGCAGGAAGAAATCCCTGCAAGCTGCTGGAAGCACTCCTGCCCAACCCGCTGCATTCAGCAGGGAAACTCAGGGAAGACAATTACACTGATCCTCATGTATAACTTAAAGCTTGCTGAGTTCTGTCTCTTAAATGCACTTACATTTCTTTGTTTCCAAGTGAATGTTAAAGCTTCAATTAACTTGCATTCTTTGCAGCTCATAAAGCCCAAGACGAATTCATTCCTAAATACAATTTTAATCTCTTTAAAATTTGTTCATACATTGTACTGTATGTCATAGGGCAAATTAGCAGAGGATAAATTATTTTTTAGACTAAAACATGCAGCATCTAGCTTAAAATTCTGTTTGAACTGATATCTTGATACAGGAAAGTACAAGCAGATTAAACACTAAATTTCTGGTCCGTTTCCCAAGGGATATAATCTCAATTTAAAATGCTTAAGATTTTTAACCTTTTGTACATGGCCTCTTTTATATCTTTTGCTACAGCCTTATTATTATTAAGAAACATTGATCAAAATCATTAATATTTTCTTGATTTTTTTCAAAGACTTTTTGTGCATCAGAATTAATAGTTAAACATATAGTTAAAATGTAAGATACATGAAAAGAAATCCATCAACATGACTGCAGGCCTCAGAGATGTGGCAGGAGGATACTGAGCTTTTCACCTAGAGGTCATAATTTCCCAGATGACCTTAGTTGGTTGCCACTGAAAGCCATTAGCATTTGAGGGCTCTTCAGTGGTCTACAAATCTGGGTCTTAAAATTTCAGCTTTGCGTGCAGACAGATTTGGCCTTTCAGAGCAAATTTCTCCAAGTAGGACCAAATATCCACAGAGAAATGAAGTGACTCTTCCTGCTGGCAAGCAGAAAGCACTAAGTCTTAAATGACATTCAGCTAGCCCTTTATTTCTGACCTAATTCATAGCCCAGGAAAAATAACTGTGCCCAGCAGCTAGAAGTTGTCTAACTTACCAGTTTGTGGGGAAGCAAGAACCAAATGGAAATCACCACTGAGAAATCTTCTGGGCCATGGAGGCAGTCCCAACAGAGCAGGGCTGACATAAAAGCACAGAAGTGCTATCAGCTAAGCTCAGTGGATAAACCAGAAATTTTAGTCCCCAAGGCTGTCAGCCTAAGACTCATCGTAAGCTTCTTTCTTACATTTACCTCTTACACGAAGTACAAACAGGTATATTGTATCAAAAAAAGAGGAAATAATTGATGGCTAGAGTATCATTGACTTCAGTAGAATAAGAGCATCGTAAACTATTGCTACCAAGTTTCAGAGACACAGATCGACCATGAAAATACGCCTTCTGCTCATTAACCCTTCATTAAAGAAATTCCAAGAATTTGCCTGCTGGAATTGCACAGACACCACCATTTCCTTACCATTGCCTCCCATGTGATAGTCAATCACACATCTTCCCTGGTGCTTTTCTAAGTATCTTGAGCTAACTACTTGATGGAGTTTGAGAATTATTTATATTCCAGCCTTCTGAATCATTCTTTCTTTTGCTGTCTTAATGTCATATATCCCTGTGCATTTGTTACCTAAAAGCAAAAGAAGTCAATAGTAGCTGAGAAATTCTCTTCCCTCAGGATTATGTCCTCTAGCTATATTTCACAGAAAGAAAATAAAGCTCCCTAATTGCATATATTGTTTGTGTGAATATATTTGCTCTGTGGAATGAAACAAGCATAGCAGCAATATCTTGAATGCAGCTCTGCAGACCCTTGAAAATCTGAATCCGGTTGCTGAGGCATTAGGGAACACAGTGAATAGCATATAGCAGCTCGCTGGAATAGGTGTTTCCATTAATTCCTGGAAATATTAAATTTTGGGCAGAAAACTTTTAAATACCCTCAGGCTTTGACTGCTCAGATTTCAACAAAAATCTTCACTAAAATAAAATGCAGCAACAGAATTCTATAGGAAACTCATGATATTTTGCTCTTAAGAGCTTAGAAAGAGAATAAAACTAAACCCCAATAAATAATGGAAAGTATTCCTGAGGTAATTAAAATGGGGCTGCTTAATGAACTGAAGCAGGTCATCTGGGTCGGCTTTTCTAGAATATACCTCTTATATTTTGGGGCTCACGAATAATTAGACCAGTTTGTGCTCTTTGTTTAGAAGCTGATGCACAACTGAACACACAAATGATGATAAAATAACCTCTGAAGCTCGTAACTCTCCCCCTGGAAGCAGTTCACAGCACATGAAGAGGCAGCTCCTGTATTAATACCCCCCTTTTGCCATTTGCTCTTACACCACCTGAGGATGCAGCCACTGTCCTCTGCTCCCAGGAGCCTGTTTCACCACCTCGGCCAGGCCCTCATCCCAGACCCTCCCTGCACTAGCCAGAGACCCATGTTGTCCTTCACTCACGCTCTGAAGAACCCTCTGTGGCAAAGAATGCTGCATTATCGAGCACGTATCATCTCGAACGGTCTCCGGTTCTTTACAGACCATGTTTTATGAAATCATTTTGCTCCCTGGTAAAATACAGCTGTCTCTGGAAGGATATACAGTAGATACATATATATGAACAGAAAACAGCTGCACAACACACTGAAATTTAGGACTTGAAAAGAATACTCTATACGCACTTGCTTTATAGAGGTAAATCATGCCAGACTAAAATATATCATTGATAGCAGTTTTAGAAGAAAAGTGCAGTTACTGAAAAGAAACTGAAGAAATATAAGTAAAAGGAAGTTGCTCTTAACCCAGCATCAGAGGATCCCCATGAAGTTATACTGCTTATGTGGTTTTATTCACCCCATATCTGGTACCAAAATAACATTCCTGTTTAGATGACACTGTAAAACAAGGAATACCTAGAGGCCGGGACAGCCCTACTCTCCCTTTGAGCTGTTCCCTCTACACTGGGCCCTTGTGCTTTGTTGGCAGCTTGAAGCCATCCAGTACAGCACTTCTGGGCTGGTCTTCCCGAGTCCAATACAAAGGAGAGAAATTACTAAAAAAATTCTATTTGGAGACCACTCTTCCAGTTGAGCAGTTCACATTTTAAGGGTGCAATCATCACAGCTGAGGCCCAGAGCATGTCAGCATCACACGAGGCTGCTGACTCCCATCTGCAGCCCATGGTAAAGCCAAGGACTGAACTTACTTCTCTCAAGTCCCAGTCCACTAGTCAAAGACAAAACCATTTTCCCACCCCATAGGTAAACACCACGGGGTCAGACAGCTGAGGCAGCCTCCCTGCGCCTCAGGGCGGCGCGTGGCGCTACACCGGGCTGGGGCACACGGGTATCTCAGCACTGAGGCAGCTGCTCCGCTTCCCACCCCACAGGTTCTCCCCGACAGCCTCTCACAGAGGCCTCAAGCTGCTCAAGCTATGAGATATGACAACACTATTGCCCAGGGTTGAATGGGTGCCTGTATTGATTCGATTCTCAGACATCATGAGCTTTTTAGCCGCAGGCAAATTTTATTTCACTGTCTAGACTGAAGCTCTACCTGTGACTCGGTGCCGAACAACGCATGATATCAGAAATAGAGACTCATTTATTCAAGACTTGTTGCCTGGCAGCCAATCAAATGAATATTTTCATTTTCCTTACCCTGGAAGACCAAGTTCATAAGATTTGATCTAAGCAAGAGCCTTCTCCTCCAGGTGGCTCTTTGATGGTTACAGCATCTCCAGGATCGGAAAAAAATAAAAATCTAATCTAAAAAGGCCTGCTCCCCAGGGCAGCTTTGCCAGACTTGCTGACGAGAGGCCCAGGTGCCAAAGGATCCAAAAGTTACCTTCTTCCTTCCCTCTCCAGATCCCTCCCAAGTCAGTCATACAAGCTGCTGCCGAGCCTCTACTCTTGTTATACCCTATATGTTCTTTAAGAATGAGGTTGAGCCTTTTCAGCCACGTATGCTCTGCGGAACAGTTTCTTTTTTAATACAAGGCCCTCCATTTGTTTCAATGCTCAAAACAAGCAAATTCAAATGTCTTAATCATCTCATTTGCCACTTGATGAGCTGAGCCTTTATTACACCTGCCAGTTGCCTTTGAATAACCCTTGAAACAACCACAAAAGCTTGTATATAGGACAACTCCTCACAAAACAACTCCCTTCAACTACAGAACTGGCCGTAAAAAAACAGCAAGGAGCCCCATAGGACTCATTCATACCATAATTCCACTGCCTTTATCTTCTCTTTTCTACATAATCTTTTCAAGAAACATGATAAGCTAATCAAATTGTGAAATGATCATACTTCAAATGCAATGGGCAGCACTGCACTGAACCTAAAGGCTTTCTCATCACTTGTATGTCTAACAAATGGGAAGGTTTTGGGAATAGGACAGAATCTCACCCTCTGCTATGACCCCTGTGAACACAACAATTTCCATCTGGTTTAGACTTTAAAATAGAAAGCAATAATAGGACTGGGTAAAGGAGCTCGGGCATGGCCTTCTCTGTTTAACTTATGAGCTCCATTATTTGCTTTAGTTAGCAAACAGGTATAGAGCAAGAGTAGATCTCAATTATTTGTCCTCTGAGGTGCTGAAAACTTCATTGCCTTCCTAATCCTAACAGTGGAGTGTATCCAGGCTTATATCTCCTTTTTTAAAATTATTTTTTTCTTTTTTAAATATTTCCTTTTTTTTATTTTTTCCTTTTAAATATTTATCTTTTTTTTTAGTTAAAAAAACCTCTCAAAACCAGAGAGAATATTTGCATTAAACTAGATTTCAGAAATTCCCATCTATGAATCATTACACAAAATAACATATTTTTTGATCATTTTGGGTCATTTTATTCAATTTAGAGATTGTTTTGGAAGCAGTCCTATACTGCCGTGTTCAACTGCATTCTTTAAACTCAGTAACTTTTTGCATAAAATTTGGGGAAAAGCACCTACCCTGAACAGACTCAAAACAAGGGATAACAGTAGGGAGAACTAACGCTCTAACTGCCACCTTCCATCAAATAAGGAGCAGCACAATCAAATAAACATGGAAGTGCTGAGAGAATCAGCATAAATGCCCCATTGTCCCTAGTCCATTGGGGACTAGGAGATAAGATTGGATCATTAAATGAACACTGCAGTTTCTGCACTATTTCCAAAACAACCTTGCAGAACCACCAGCAAAGCAGTATCTACTTGCATGTACTACTAGGAGCTCTGTAACAGCCAGATTTAGACAATATTCAGTGGGGATCAATGTAAGAGTGGAAATTAATTTGCCAGGTGAGAGCCCTCATCTGCAGCAAGTTGATATTCCCCAAGTGCCAGGCACAAAGGCTTTGTAGCTGTTGAGCCTAATCCCAATTTAGTGAACAAATCTCCCCAGCGCTGCATTATGGATCTCTTATTTTGGATTTGGCAGCACTGCCAGGACTGCCTGAATCCACCATGTGGATTTTGGCCACCCTGCACATTCGCAGATGAGTTTCCTCACAGGCATGCCAAAAACAAATGCACTGCGTCTCAGTCTATCACCTTTGCAAAAAGCCTGGGCAGGCTCAGACACAAACCTGCGCTGTCAGAGCAGCTGTTGATGCCATTTCCTGCAGATTACCTCCAAAGGCAGCTGCCTGTTTTGTTTATGCATACAAGCAGCTTTCATTTGGAGGTGGTGTCCTCTTTCTTGGGTGCTTCAGTGAAATCTAAGGGTCCCAGATTTTTTTCTGAGTATCTTTTTCTCTGGGTTTTTCAGGAAAGTCTGAATAAGCCTGTTAATATATCAGCTTTCCTATCTTTTTTCTAGGCCTATCTGACCTGAGAAGCTTGTGGCTGCTGTGCCTAAATTCTGCTGACCTTACAGAGTGTCCTGGACATACTCCTCCTTACTGCCCTATTAGTTTTTCTTGCATTTAACTGACTTCTCACAAACTGTCAAATCACTATGCGTTTCTAGGCAATTGCCTCAGCTATCCTTCTTTATCCAACAAGAAAAACACATTCTCTGAGCAAATTCCCTTTTAATTTACCCACAGATGCCAATTCCCACATCACCATTGATACTAACAGAAATGGCAGTGGGGGGGACACAACAAAGTTTCATCCACAAGCAAGTGGCACTTACACTTTATTATATAGCATGTAATAGGCTATGATACTTTTATACCAAAGATTCAATATAAAAACAAATAGTTTGGCATATGTGCAGTTTAATTTGATTCAACTACCTTTTGCCAAGTTTCCCACAGACACTTTATTATACTGCTCTATTTACTGATGCTTCCAGTGCTAGGAGCCTGGATTTCTTGTTTATTAGAGCTGGCATAATGAAAGTTTGCCACCTGATTAATTTTAATAGTTTAGCAGGGAACCTGAGGATAATGCATATTGTCTGCCAGGCTACAGATAAATTTTGTCCGTTTGGTTGCAAATATTTTGGCAGAAATAAAACTTGCTCTTTGCTACAGTAGAGAAGTGTTTTGTTGGGCAAAATAGTGTTTTCTAAGGAAGCCTCTATCTCATCTTCCTTTGTTATGTGCAGAGCCTTAACAATCCCTGATAAATCAGTTTGACATGTTACCAAAGGTCCAGTTCAGATACCCCTCAAACTGAGGACAGATGAAAAAATAAATAAATAAACTCAAAGAGATTCAGCTCCTCAGCTGAAAGGAAGACTTGAGGAATAGGTCTTTACTATGGATTTACCACTACTTTCCAGGCTATTTGCATAGCACTGTTTCGAGAGAAGCCAGGGCTAGTAGTCGAGAAACTTGCGTCTTATTCCCAGCTCTTTTGATAGCCATTTGACGCTCTGCAGGGCAAAGCCCTCCCAGCTCTGCAGGTGAAGAGCGCTACGCACGGGAGCGCTCCCTGATCACGGCGGGAGCAGCCGCCCATTGCTGGGAGAGCCTGAGAAGGCACCGGGATCAGGTGAGAGCAGGGGGAAGCGCTGCCTAATCTGGGCACCAACACCAAACATCAAAATACTCACCCAGTCTGGATAGGATTTTTTTTTTTTTTTTGAACCTCAGAAATCCTTCGTGTTGCTAATCCCATGGTGAGGGATTTCATACACTCACTTCTCCCAAAACTGAAAGAAATGGAAGTTCTTTTTACCCCCACTTATGTTACCTTACTGTCTTCTTACATGCCTACATACAATCTCTGTTTTTATCAAGGAGGTTTTGACTCTTCTGACTAGGGTCTTTTGCCTAATGTTTAAGAACCACAAGGAAGACAATGACAGTGAATCTGCGTGCTGAAGAGGTCTGGCCAAGCTCAAGTTCTGACAAGGAAGAAAAAAAAGAAAGAGAGAAACTCCACGCCTCTTTTTCTTTTTTTTTTTTTTTGGCCTCTTAATTTAGAATATAAATGATTTATACCAAAATGATTAATAAATGCATTCATTATACTTGCATGGTTACTGTTTAGTAAAGGAGCAAGTAAACAGCAGCCCAAAATACAGCAGAACAGATGCACAATTTTTGGCCTCAATTTTATAAGCTAATATATTAAGTGAACATGAAAATATGAATAGAGACAATTTCAACTCAGCCCACACAAAGCAGCAGGCAGGATCAAGGCAATAATGCCTCTATCGCAAAACTCCAGAGCGCAGATCATCACTCAGTAGCAAAAACATCATCTACTTCAATTAAAGTGAATTACAGAATGCCTTGTTGACATAATGAAAAAGGATATTTCATTCTATTTAAGGAACATCTATTTAATGTAATTCATATAAATTTGTGGGGTGATGGGTTGCTTATTTGTATTAAATTCAAGAATCTTTTTTTAAAAAGTTTCCTAAAACTTTTGAGAAGCTTCATAAAATTGCCCTGCCAAAGGCATCAGAAATCATCTACAGTGCTAATTTTTCCCCATTTTTAAAATATAAGATCTCTTAGTCCAATGTCCTGCAAGCATCCATTTAAAAAGTAATAGTTAATGTTAAACCTGCGTTCATGATTTCAGTACAAATTCATTTCTTCTGCTCAGTTTCATATCTTTTACAATGAGGCTTGCTAAAATGTCCACCCAGTAATCGACATAGTAAAAGTAGCCTGGATAAGAGAGAGAATGAGAAAATATGAGTTGGAATCTTAAATGAGAGAAGAATTGTCACTTATTTTAAAAAGCATCATATCAGACTGCCTATCTAGAAGAGAAAAAAGGAAGCAAAAAGATTCATTTCACAATAATATCAACCTACGTATATATATATATATGGACTCACAAGAGAAAAAGGCAAACTACAGCTACATCCTGTACGATACCTGCATATGTAAATACACAGATCTTAACAGCCCATCCAGGAAAAGCAAACACTCATTTCTCACTGTATCATGTTAGTATGGTTATTCCCCAGGTAAGTATTCTAAGAAAACAGGTTCATTAAAGATATGTCAAGGGAACAGGCCAGAGACAGGGATAGTAGAGCAGAACACCACAGCAAACCTCAACTTAAATAGAAAATGAGCAATAATTCATCAAAAGGCCACTCGCTCGAATAAAGAGAACTGAAGTAAGTGGGCATCTCAAAAACAAGGCAAAATAAGCATTTTCTCAAATTACTGTTGCCAACCACATAGAATAAATTGTATCAACAGTCTCCCAAACCACAAAAGTGTCACAATATCATCTTTGGAATCCTTTAATTTTTTTTATATTGTTCTTTGCCTTCAAGCTTTCAGGTTACAGCTAGGGTTGGATGACATTTTCAAGACCTTCTTTTGGCAAAGGAAAGGTACAACCAGAAAGGAAAGACACTTTTTAACAAGCAAACATAAAAGGAGACATCCTCATTACTCCAATGGTATCACCCTTCAGTACAACTCCCCCAAATCACAAAAGTCAGAAATAGTAATAACTGTACAGGGAAGCCATGAGAAAATACACGTCAAGCAGCTAATGAAAGCCCAAATCCCACAAGTCCTCCAATATCTTCATGGCAATAATCCCTTCTGCACACAAAAGCTCAAAGCTGGTCAGGCTGCGCTGGCTCATCAGGACCCATAGAGAGGTAAATTTCAGACCTCGAGCCAGTCTCCGATACCTCGTGTATGATCCTACCTGCATAAGCACACCTGATTTCTCTCTGCTCCAAATGCCAGCTAAGTAAGTCAGCTGTGTAACAACGCACAGCAATAACTGTCGTGGAGTTCACGGGAGAAAAATAAAGCCAGAGAACGCGGCCCTTGCACCATTACAGTCCCCCACAGACCCACAGCCAGGCAAAACGAGGACAGGCAGGTTCCTGCACACGTAATGAAGCACAACAAGGCTTCTTGGGGGTTTATTTATTTTTAAAGGACCAGGATTTTGAGGATATAAAAAGATTAGGGACTCTTCAGAGAGCTTCCATGAAAGCAGACTTTAGCCTGGCCACACTGCTGCCTCCCGGGTCCCTCCACAGCGGATCTGGGAGCGATCTCGTCCCGTTGTCCTGCACCTCACGTGCATCCTCGGGCCCTGGCAGGGCCAGCACGGCGGTCTCACGCAGACCGCAAAAACCGTTTGCTGGAAGCCACCACCCCTCCTTCCTGGCTGCAGGCAGCTCCAGCGCTGCAGATTCCTGCGCAGCCAGCGGAGCCTGGATCCCTGGGGCCTGGGACATGACAAACAGCACGGAGCGTGTGTCATCAGCTCCTCTTCCACAGCCGTGCAGCTGCTTCCCAACTTCCAGGCAAAATAAATATTTGCTTCTTTCATTTGTCCCAGTAGAACTTGAAAGGTGAAATATTTGCTGGAAGATTTGAGATAGTGGCACAATTTTCCTTCTACCAAAAGAGAGAGGATGAATCATGAATAATCTATAGCCACTGCAGACTGAAGTCTTAATCAGAACTACTCAAAACAAAATCAGCTTGCTTACATAAATAAGGGCGGGGGGAACTCTCAGACGTATGCACAGTACAAACACATCAAATCACTATTCAGAAAATTCCCTGCTCACCCACAAATTACCCAATTAAACATTTGAGTGACTCTGGCAAATGTTATCTACTGCTTCCCCATCGGCTCAAGCTTCGTAGAAAGAAACTGTGCACTACAGATCTGCATTTTGTAAATGGACAAGCAGAGAATTAACGTTCACTCACCAGATTTCATTCACAAATCTATAACCTAAAGCCACACACACAGCAATACCTAAAGCACACAATTTTCTTAAGATGTTTTCTCCCAATCTGAATGTTACATGTCATTACCAGGTCTCTACTGCTTTGAAAGATAGGCTCAGCACGCAAAGCGCTGGTGCTGTATTCCACACAGCAAGTCTTTTTCATATGGAAAAACCTAAAAGCTGTTCTGATCTAATCTTCTGGGCACGGAAGTGATAAAGGGGAAGGTCCTTAGGACCTTCCAGATCCCTCCTTGGCTGCCTGAAGACTGGGTGCAGCACAAGGGCAGGAGGAAAAAAGCGAGGAGCCTCCCTGCCCGCTGCCCTCGGCCGGACGCCCACGCGCTCCTGCCTCCCGGAGAGAGACCCTTGCCCTGCCAGCAGCAGATACTAATTACTGTTTTTTGGACAAAACAGCACGGAATTAATCACATCTCTGGATATTTCAGCAAAGATGCTGCCAACCCAATAAGCCCTGATGGGGCTTCAAAAACCACAATGCAAAATGGCAGCCTGATTCCAAAACTGCCTGTTTTCTTTGCAACACATAGCAAGAGAAGAAAACCACTTCATGCCACTTTCCAGTTTCATTAAAATCTTTGTCTTTGGACTGAGACATCAGAAATGAAACGCTTAATATACTCGGTAAAATACAATACAGCTGCCAGTGACCTTTTCAGTATTCTGCATCTTGTATTTTGATAAGACATCCCCTGCCCAGCTTCCGACAGCCGAACTATCTCCTAGCTGTGCATGCTCTGACATAAAGTAAAAAATGATGCAAGGACATGTAAGTCCTAGAGAGCAGTGGTGTCCCATAGCCAAAGCCACGTGCTCCTTAGCTTTGCGGGAAGGCCCCGTGCAGGTCTGCATGCACTGCAGCCCACTAGGATTACAGATAAAATACATAACTTTAAGCTGAGAGGGTCCAAAAAAAAAGGCAGAATGGAACTGAATAACTGTTTTGTATCATGGCTGAATATAGGAAACAAATGCACCCTGCACTGTAACTGTTCTTTTTCCCATCTCCATTTTCAGTAGAAAAGTTTATTACAAAAATATTGTTTAGGAAAAAAAGTGCCTATTTTTCACATTTATATTAAATACAAAAATAAACACTTAACAGAGACATTTAAAATGTTATTTCACAAATTGTCAAAAGACACTGACTTCAGTTAAAACTGCCACAATAGTCTGAAAAGCTTTAATCAAAAAAAAAAAAAAAAAGCTATTCTAAATCCATTAAATCCGTTGCAGACTTGAGAATGACAACCACATTCACACTTGGGAAGAAAATACTCAGTGAGTTTCTCCTGATTTGCAATGCAGTGGTCTGGGCTCAGCAGTCCACTGAAAGGCCGAGTGCTTCCTTCACGCAGCACCAGGCAGCCAGGGCTCCTGCTGCCTTTACAGAAAAGTCAAGAAATGAGAACTATGAGGCCTTCTCTCCCCTGGAGAATCAGGTCATTGCCTCTCCTACCACCATTCCATTTTTTAAATCCTATTTTAAAACCTAATTTCAACCATACTTTGTAGTGACACCCTCAGTAGGCTACTCACTACTGGATCAGATGTAGGAATGTGGTGTCAGTGAACCATGGATACAACTTGTTCATAGATTGTGCACTGTATCAGGTAAGATAAAGCCAGTTAAGTTCTCTGAATGTGGGGAAAAGAAAAACATGATGCTCTCAAAGTTACCATACTTTGTTCCAGGCCTGATACATCCAACTTTTCTTTTTTCTTAAAGAAATTTAATTTCTATACTACCTAGTGTACATTTAAATTCTTAACCGTATCGCTCTCATAAACAAATTTTTTCACATTAAATGGCACATCAACACAGACTCATATGTATCGTCACACATTCAAACCTGCAAATGTGAACAATGCTTCATTAGCACTGAAAAAAATTGTAATATAGAATAAAAGGCTTTCTTATCTAACATGAGATGACAATATGAAGTCACAATTTTATTATTTAGTTTTATTGTTTTAAATTAAATGAAACAAAGCGGCCATTTCATCTTGCTGATTTAATAAGTTAATAAAGTCTGCTGGCAAACATATACTGTGGGATACAATAACTCCTTCTCGTGTTGAGTATTAAAAAAATTCTGTATAAGAGATGTCTTCTGCAACACACTTGAAGAGAATATTTACCAACAAGCAAGATTTAATTCATTCTCTGATGCAGCTTTTTCCTCTCACTTTACCTGTGCTTATATCACAAGACTTGTGACTACCTTATGGCAAGTTTTCTCCATCCTTACAAATATCTTCCTCCTCATGACGCTGTCAGACTTGGCAGTGATTTCTTAGACATTCAACTTAACCGTGTGTTTTTCCAGCACGCAAAAAAGTTGCAAGAGGAAATACAACATTCATTTCTCATCCCTCAGAGGACACTAAGTTAAGATACTACTAGAAGGTGAAGGGATGAAAGCATCCAGGGGAACGGTCCATATCATGGAGTTTCAGCCTGCCTTCACGCTCCACGTGTTGGCTCACTCCTGGGTTATGAGCTAAGGAAGATCCTGGGGAGGTTGTGCTGCCAGGCAGCACCGGCAGCTTTTGGTGTTTGTTTTAGGCTGTGGGGGGTTGGAGTTCTGGGGTTATACACACCTAAAACACACAATACGTTTCAGACCATTAACATAACCTAAAAAGACAAAATGCTGGGAGAACATCTATTACATGGACTGATGTGATAACATTCTTGTGACCATAAACATGATCAAGTTCTAATTTACCTTAACTGCCTCACAGTTAAATTAACAGTTTCGTACACTTCAATGGGAATGTAAACTTTTGTGAGTTTTATAGTTGGAACTCGTAAAAAAAAACCTATAATTAAGTATATCATTTTAAACAAAAACATCAGTAAAATAAATTTGATCTTTCATAAATATTGCTCAGAAATAAGGAGACTTTCCCTCCACAAGGACAAGAGCAGGCAAAAACCATGGAGCCACAAAGGCAGAGAAAGCCAAATGGGAACAGACAGCCTCATCCAACCTCACTAGGAAATTAAAACTTGACTACAAAGGAGCGAAAGTCAATTAGAGAAAAGATAATCAGAGAGAAAATTTAAAACAAAGGCTTTCATTTTCCCTGACACTGATTTTAAAATCTTGAAGGGATGAGCAAAGTTTTAATGAATGTTATTTGAAAATAATTAATATATCACAATCAGGCATGCTAGGGAAAGATGAACATTACAGGCTTAGAATTATTTTCTTCGCTCCCTGCAGAGAAGTGCTTGATGTGAAGCTGGAAGCCAGGGCTGGAGGAAAATCTATAAATATGCGTGTGAGATGCTTAATAAAGCAAGACTATAGACTCTTAAGTTTAGTTGAGATAACACAATGCAATGTTTGTCTTTACAGTGCAATGACAGTAACAGAATGATATTCGCTAAGTAATCTTCCCAGGAAGAAATGCAATTTGGTAAAGGCAATTTTAGGCGCATGCAATAATTAATTTCTGTACCATTAATGACTTCCGACACAGGCCAAAATTAAAAAACTTGCTAGGCACTACTCAGCCCATCAATTAACCATAAAAATTGGACTTGGTTATTTGTTTCTAAAAGCGATAGGACTGGACTATGGCTAATCATTACGTCTTGAGCAGAAACAACCCCCCAGATGAAAGGAAAGGAAGAAAAGGACTAATCTACCTCCTGTCCCCTTGGCCAGACACGGATCTGCTCTACAGCTGGAGCAGGTGCCAAAGCAGCGACCGCGCTGGCAAAATGGGCAGAGCTCAGCAGCAAACTGGCCTAATGGGGCCAGCTGGAAGAGCTCCAGGAGGGCAGCAAAAGGGCCTGGTCACACAAACAAAACTGGAAGGGGCAAGAGCCGGAACAGTCGTGGAGAGCTGAGGACTATTCAAACATTCAAAACCAAGAAATTATCTACTGCAAGTAAGAAACCTCCACACAAGTCGGATCGCCTGACGGAGGAGGTCAGCAGGTTCTCTCTGTGCTACAGTTAAGAAGTTAAAGATAGTGAAGATCACAGCTAGCTAAAATATGCTGAGAAGCGTCTCTTCTTTTGTCTCATACAGAGTTGAGATCACGACTGTCAAAAGCGAGGCTAAAAAGGCTCAGAACAAAGATCTCTTCATAGGCAATGGATCAGGTCTGTGGTTTGTGCAGACAGGTGCTAGGTGGGGGTTTGTGAGGACTTCTTTTGTTATTCATAACTCCCCCCCTTTTTTTTCCTCCCCTCTCCCCATTTCCCTCATACTGCAAGATTTGGTTTCACATAAATAACTAAGGAAATGACACCTGAGATTTTTAGAATTAACTGAACACGTGCACAAAACCTCCTCCTTCTCAGAGAAGGCATCACAGGAGGCTTCCCACGGAGTACCTGTGAGGCATGAAGAGACCAGAAGTGAATGAGAAGTCTGCCATGGTGAGTTTGTAGCCCCTTTCCATACCAGAGGAGGAAAAAAATCATTCCTATGGGAACAGCCAACACAGGAGCCCATGGCACCTTTAATGTCCCCTGAGCCTAAACAGGGCACTTGTGGAGCATCTCCAGCTTGTCAAGAAGAGCAAATACTTTACTAGGTAACTCACTGAAAATACTAGAAGCAATACAGTTGCCTTCTTTGGGATATTACAGAACGTGGTTTAAAAAAAAACTCACAATCAATTTAAAGGAAAGCTCATTTTGCCAATGATGTACTGAGCAGACATTTAACTAAAATCAGATGTCACGAAACAAGGGAAAAAGTGCACAAATTGAGAAACAGGACAGAAAGAAGGTTGAAGTGATTAATGAGAACCCAATCTAGGGAAGAAATGGTTCCAGATGCATGTGTTTGAGCACTTCCACTTTAGGCTTTTCGGTTCTGTACGTTCACATGGCTTTCCAGTCTGAAATGAGACTGAAATATATCTACTAAAAATTCCAAGTCCTATTGCGTAGCTTGAAAGCTTTAATTTTTAAAGACGAGGACTAAGATTTCTAGAGGTCAAAAATGATTCTTTTAGGTTGCAGTGTTGAACTGACACACATCAAAATTAAGTCACAGGGGTTAGGGGCAAACAAGCATTTATCTCAAGTGTAATGAGAAAGGAACCAAGTCTCTGAAAAGGGTAGAACAAAATGCCAAAGCAGAGGAAGAGAAGCGTTCCAGGAGCGCAGACACAAACACCTAACCTTTCCTGTCACATCAGTGCAACATTTCTAACAACAGATACACCCAAACATGAAGCTAGATTAGTATGTGAATATTGAATTCCTGTGAACTCCAAACGGGCAGGTTGAAGGCAGCTGCTCTCTGGGTGGCTGCCAACGTGCAGAACCGCCGGCCCGAGCGAGCCCAGCGCAGCAGGAGACGTCGTAGCTCTGTGAGGGCCGGCGCCAGCGTTTCCAAGTGACTGTTCAAACTGCCGAGCAAAGCGCCACAGCCCCACCTTGCCCCTCCTCCCAACTCCATTGAGTCCTTTCAAGATCCCAAAGCTTAATTCGGAATTCATGAGAAAAACACCATTTTTCTCAAAACTAAACTTTACATACCTCAATTTGGGGTTGTGTAATGCGGGTGCATCAATTTGCAGAACCATAGGACAGCTCAAGTTAGGAGGGACCTAGAAACTCTGGAACGGGCTGAACCTGAGTGCCTGAGTTCATGTTAGTGGCCGTCCCCTCGGCCCGTGACTCCCTCATGAGTCCATCCCGGAGATCTCCAGAGCTGCTCAGCTGCCTCCTCCTCCACAGCAGCAGTGACTCTGTCCCCACCAGGGCAGGCTCCTCCCTGCTGTCCTTCCTAAGGAAAGATCAGAGATAAACCACCATACAGTCTGCCTGGATTATCCACAGATACAATTTTAGAAAGACAGTTGAATTCAGCTTTAGAGTCCCTTGCTCAGAACATTTGTGTTCACACCCACCAAGTGAACCCCCCAGCTAGGGTATAACAAAGTGACTACTAAAAGCTTGAATCAAAACTCTAAAATAGCCAAGTCACTTCATTCCAAACAAAGTGAGGCAAAAATCACTACCCTCAGCAAGGCAGAATTCAAGAGGTTGAGCCTGAAGTTTCTCTGTTGTTCAAACTGAAAATGCTCCTCTGGGGAGGCTGGCACAAGCCGCAGGCAGCGCCTGCATGGGGCACTGCAGCCGAGCAGCCTGGCAAGGTGATGGATGATTTTTCCTCTCTCACCCTCTTTTTCCTTTTTTTTTTTTTTTTTTGAAAGGGTTTCCCATTTACTTCTCATCATGAATTGTTAACTTAAACATTTAATGCTCACATGCAGTCTCTTTTGTCGAGTACATTTGCTTTTCGTAAGGATTGTTACATGCATCGATTTGTGAGGGGTTTCTGCAGCAAGCATCTGCTTCTGTCAGATGAATTGTAATAACGACTATCTGCCTTCCAAGGTAAAGCTGGTCAGGAGATTATGTTTTCCAAGTATGACAGAAGGGGAAATCTATCTGTAAGACCACATGTCCTTCAATATAAGTACAGTATCTCCAAAAGATGAAAGTGAGCAGTTCTGAGCTTATTAGGTCCTTGTCAATAAGGGGAAAATGCATCCGATGCAGCTGACAGCAGGGAAAAAGGATGACTTTAATATTGCTCACCTCCCAGAAGCAATCCAGTTAGCCAGGGAACAGAAATATTGGTGCGAGCAGCAACGTTATTCTCAAAGTTGGCCTTCAACTAACTTTCGGTTTTCCTTTGAGTGCAAGTTCTTTGATACCTTAGGCACATAACTACCATGTGATAAATGTAAGCTGCATCTCTAATACAGGTAATAGGGTTTTTGTGCATGCAGTTCTTTTATGCAGACCTGATCAGCCCCTACATAAACAAGGTGTACTTAATTTTGCACGGGCACTTGTTAGACTCTGTAGTTCAAAACCTGGTACTTTAAAAGGAAGCTGTGAGAAAAATTGCATAGAGCAGTTTTCAAAAAAATCCCAAACCATTAATGAAGCCACGTGGAGTCCTTTGCTAGTTGCTTTTCACTATTTTTTTTTATTATTATTTATTTATTATTTATTTATTTTTACCTTTTGTCTTGAGCTATTGGCTCCCGCTCTAGTCTCCGCTCCGGCCCGAACGCCGCGTTCCTGTGATGTGGTGCACGGGGCAGCCGCTGCCCTGCCTTCTGCTCGTGCTTTCTTCTCAAAGCAGCTGTCTCGCTCTTCCCAGCTGTTTCTGTGCTGTCCCACTTCTTTAGCAGGGCAAAAGGAACGTGCTCTCCTTCCAGAGCACTCGTTCACTGATGGGCAAGATGAACTTAGAAGATTCAAAGAGAAAAATGAGATTAGTTTGAAACTGCAGGATTTCTGTTTTTCTCAATTTCAACAATGAATATAACAGCTGTCTATAAATTATTAATGATAATATTTTGGATTAAAAAGCAGGGATATACTGATAAAATACTACCCAAGTCTGATTCACCTTGCACTATTACACGCATAAATCAGTAAAAAATGGAGGCACGGAGAAGTGCTGCTGAGTTACTCCACACGCTGCTCTGAGGCACTCCAGTGCTCAGTACAACAGAGATGGTAAATACAGAGCATGGACACGGCCACTCCAGCCCCACTCCATGCGGGGGGCTCTACACTTTATCACCTCTGAACCCTAACCATGCCCTAACTGATGCTTAAAAAAAAAAAAATCAAAATTACACCAGTAAACTGCATTTTTTTTCCCTTTCATTTAAGCAAATTGCATGTCTTCTTTGTGTCAGAAATCTACATGTGGAATCGTACAGCGAACACTCTTAATTATGATCTTGTTCAAACTCAATTGAATTTCTCTCCATCTCTCTCTTTCTCCTGCTGCTGCTAATTAAGATAAATACGTCAGAAGTGTTATTGCTGAAGGGAAAGCTGTAGCAAGTGTCATCGGTCCCTGGGATATTTCCCATTTTGCCATGAGCTGTCGCCAATGATTTAGGACCAAGTGCCAAGGATTATATTAATCTTGATGAAATTAGCAAATGCTCTGTGATGTTGACATCCCTTGGTGCTAAATGACATTCTCCTGGCTGGACCATTACCACTGACAGAAAATACTCCTTCTTCCTCAGAGGATTGCAAATCAGGGCATTAGGTGAAGATATTTTTTCCCCAGAAAGGACAAATTCAAGTGTTACTGGCCATAAGTGTTTAGCCCTTAAATCAGCATCCTTGGCAAAAAATCTGCAACAGACTCAGCATAAAAGAGCTCATCTGACGTCAACGGATAAAGAAGGAAAAAAACCCTATTTTACTTCTGCTTGATAAAGGACCACAGTTACTTATGTAAATATTTGCAAGAAACACTCAGAGCAAACGTACAGTAGAGTTCCTTTCTTAAAGCATATTATGTAACTACCTGCAAACACAAGCCTATGCACTTAACTACTTTTTGCGCATCTTTCTGCATACATTTGTTCCCTAAACCCTTCATTGTGGATCAGCTAGTTTGGGCAAGAAGAATCTAGTATATCTATATTTAGGAAAAAAAGAAAAAACACTAAAAAAGGAACTACATGTTTTTCTTTTACTGGATCTTCTAAAGCATGGCTACATTATTACTGAATTATAAAACACTTCTCTATACAGGCACCTGAAATCCCATATCTTTGTGATACAGATTTTCCTCTCCTTCATGTTTTTATCCTCAGGTATATTATCAATCAGAGTGTTGTTTACAGAGCATACTTCTTAAACTTTCCTGGAGATTTAAAGTCCCCAAATGATAGTATTAAAATTACAGTCATGACTCCATAAGCACTTATGCAGCTTAGAAAAATTTGTTCCTTCGGAAACCCAATGGCCTCATCTGCAGGCAATGCCTGTTTTCTGGAGAACTACATTATCGTGTACTTCATTATCCGAGAAAACAAAATTTTTGTTTTCTGGGGCCCTGATTCAGCAAGTTATCCCTACTGCACTAGGGCCCTCAACTTAAGTCCCATTGAATACAATGGGCTTAAGCTGTGCTCATAGCTAAGTGTCTAGAGCTGAGAGCTTTTCTGAGCAGAAATGCATTTAATCACAGCATGAGTGTATTCCTAGACCAGCTCTATACCACAGCCACAGGCAAAAAATGGTCTTATTTTAATGACACCTCCAAAAAAAACAACCCCAGCAAGCTTGGCAGCTCGTGTGTAGTGACTGTCAGGCTGACCAGTGCTGCCACCTCTCTCCCTGCTCATTCCCTACTCGCCATCTCAAGCCATCTGTAGCCCCCTGCTCAATCTGTGGACTATAACTCAGACATAGGAGGTCTCTTGTATAATTTAGCACAACCCAATACAACAAAGCTTTGTTGTTCTTGGTTAAAAGCCTCACTTTCTGTCTATTAAAATCTGTTCTTCTAGACCAAATGGACAGCCAAGGGGATAACTAGTGCCATTTGTTCATCTGTACGACCATCTCTGCTCAGTCATCTGCTTGTTTACATGCCTCTAGTAAATGCTACCCAAGACCAAGGACACTGCCATTGGCACAAGGTTACTAAGAAGCATATTGCACATTTCCAAAATGCACCCTCCTCCTCCTAATGAGGTTTATGCATGAACTTATGCAGGCTGAATAAAGCGAGCTCAGTTCCCACCAGATCTTTACTCCCCTGAATAAAGATGCTCATAACCCAGGAGGACTCGTGCTCAAGCTCTGTCCTTAGAAGAACCTCTCTGCTTCTCTGGGTTCTCACAGGGCTACCTGGGAGCACAGGCACTGGCACAATCTGGGTTTGAGACTGCGGTGCTGATGCATCTTAATACTGATGTGACCCCCAGTAAATTCTAGAGTTTATGGATTTGCTGCCATTGCAATTTAACAGTAGACAGTTCTCAGCAAGGTTGAATTAACATGTGTCAGCACAGATTTACACAAGGATAGCTAATAACTTCCTTGAAGGAAGGAGAGAGAAAGTTCTTTTTAAAGTGAAAGCCTGGATGTTGCAAGGAAAAGGCAGACCTAAAGGAAACAGTGCAGACATCTTTTCAAAATGAACACAGCACTAAGCCTCACTTTTACACTCTGATTTTCACCACCCAATATCAGCAGGGATTTTTCGGCTCTCATCATTCTGCTTGTGGAGCCCTGTATAAAAGCACAAAAGGCCGTTCCTACTGTTCAGGTACTTCTAGCTTTCCTGTTAACTGTAAGTTGTGCTCTGCTTACATTTCTTAAAAAAAAAAAAAAAAAAAAAAAAAACCTTGAATTCTACATTTTAGTATCAGATAGACACTCCTTTAATTTCTACACATAGCTGTAGTAACCCATAATCTATCATAAAAATTTAAGACCTCCTGGTACATTTTAGACCTTTTAATAATGTCATATTTATCAGGAGCCTGATTAAATTCAACTTGAACATTTTGTTATTTAAACATACAACTATGCATATATAAAATGCAGTCTATGTAAAAGCTACAGAATGTGACCATGAAAGCCATGTCAAAGCCAATACATCATGTGCAGTTGAAAAGATGAGATCCTGATACCAAACTCCCACTTAAGTTATCAAGTGACACTACAGCTGCTGTATGACATCGTTTGACAAACAAAAGGCAGCACAACCCATCATACACAGCTTATATACTCTCTTGGCTAGCTGTCCTTAATTTAATTTTCACTTAAAAAATAGTTAACTTGAAATAAAATCTCTCTCACTATTTTAAGGCTCCCTGTCACGACTGATAACGGATATTACTTTTGCTTCCTGAGTACATTAAAGCCAGTGATGATAATTCTTTCTAGCAGTACTGCTTTGACTCAAAAGAATTGATTTTTCAAAGCTCTGCGCTACCACATAGGAGAAATCTGTTCAAAAACAAGCATTCCAGGGCATTCAGATACACATGCAAGCATGTGCATCAATTTTTAAACTTAAAGTAAATTTATGCATGGCTTAATAAATATGCAGGAGTGCTTGAAAGTGTAACTATCCTATTGTCACACTTCTTATTTTCAGGGGAAAATGTGTGTATACAGCTTTTATAATACCTGATCAAATATGAATGAATGGATCATGTAAGATTTAGATTTAGAAATACAGGTGCTGTTGAAATATATGCTCAGGAAGGCAACAAGATATTTCCCACAGAAAAACACTGCCAGTAAAGCCCCAGATCAGGTGCTCCACAGGACAGAATCACAGAATCTTTAGGATTGGAAGAGACCTTCACGATCGAGTCCAACCATAAGCCCTTTGACACCCAGGCTGTTAAACCATGTCCCTAAGCGCCTCATCCACACATTTTCTGGACACCGCCAGGGATGGTGATTCCACCACCGCCCTGGGCAGCCTGGTCCAATGCTTCACCACGCTTTCTGTGTAGGAATTTTTCCTAGTATCTAATCTGAACCTCCCCTGGAGCAACTTGAAGCCATCTCCTCTTGTCCTATGGACAGTTATCCTGGAGAAGAGCTTGACCCCTGCCTCACTGTCACCTCCTTTCAGAGCGCGATAAGGTCACGTGTAAGCTCTACAAGAGCCTGCTCAGAGAGCACTGCACTCTCACCAAGAGCAAGTTCTTCAACTCCTGTTTCCTGGTTTCTTTGCCCAAGGTGCAGCCACCCTGGAGTGGCTCAGCTCACGTGGCCTCACTTGAGCTGCCAAGTTAACAAAATAGCAGCCACGTGGGAGGCCAGGAGCGCACACGGGGAACAGGACAGCTCCTGCAGAGCCACGCCTGGGCGGCAGCTGCAGTCCCCATCAGCCCGCAGCAACTAATCCCTCAGCCTTCCGCACGCGGGTCCCTCCTCATCCTCGTAATTCCCAGAGCGCACACTCGCTCTCCCGTGAGGAACCCACAACTCGGCCCGCAACATCAACAGCGGCGACCGCCCAGCCCAGGCTGCAGCCACGAGGCCATGAGCCCCACTCGCTCCCAACACAGCAAGGACAATTTTGATGCCTGGAGACATGGAGTCGGTAGATCTGAATTTTTCTGGGTAAACTAAAACCTGCTGTTACACAGGCCTCCCACTAACACAACAAATAGGATGACTCATGATGTCAGTGCACTAATGACTCCATTGTTAACTATCGAGAGCAATTTGCTTGTCCTGTAGATTAAAACCACAAACACCTTGCAAGTCTGGCTCCACTAAGAGCAGTGGTATATAAAGCTCCTCCCCTTAAGGTTATGAGCCACCCAGTGACCAGAAACTATTAGAAAGCAATAGACAAAATTCACACTTGAACTTTGCAACCTGATTTTGTCCAAACAGGATTTGGGACTGAGCTTCTGTAAGAGGGAACAAGGAGTTTGGAACAAAGACTCACTTTGTGCCTGGAAGCACAATTCAAGTAAAGTTTCAATCTCAGAGCTATGCTTTATTTTTTTTTCTTTAGATTCTAATTATCATAATTAGGAGCAGGGAAAAATTCCTAAGACTCATCATTTCATTTTAATTCATAGAATTAGGCAAATCTCTTGCTGATTAACTATGTTCTGTGTCTGATGCTACGGGGATGAGGCACAGTGAAACAGGGCAAGTAAACAGAGTAAATGGGAGGAAAATTGTCTCTACAGAGAATTACAAACTGACATTCATGATAGTCACATTTTCATGGTTTCAACGCCAGATTTTCTTTTGCCATTGGAGTGCTACCTTTTCCCTTTACAAGGATCATCTTTCAGAGTTGTCCAAATCAAATTAAAAACAAAGCAGCACAGTTGAAGAAATCTGGCAGCTTTGTTTTAACATTGGCTTTGCTCTGGAAGTCTGGATGAGCGAGGAACGCCAGGCAAGTCCCACTAGATACAGGCTCTGCAGATCTGAAAAGATTAACAGGCGCCACGAACTGACAGAGCTGAGTTTCACCAGGCAGTAATTAAAAGTTGCTTCGAACTCACTTAAAGAGTAGAAACATGACCACATAGGAGATGCTGGGAAAGCATCTCCCTATCATTTAGAGAATCTTGTCCTCATCAGTTTAGGATATCCAATGATTTTGTCATTAATTGTAGTCTCAGTCACTTCTGGACAAACTGAAAAATTATCTGCTGTAGCAGCATGAGCTAATGGCGATGGCCCAGTCACAGTGCTGCACTCCAAACACTGTTTTGCACCAAGAAAGCATTAAATAATTGCTCCACAGATTGAAAGCAAGAAAACAGATATAAATCACGGGCTCATTGGTTTAACTTCAGCGATAGTAATCATGCTTCAGACAGGAAGGAAGAATAAATCCAGTAAATTATTGTCAAGCACTTAAAATCTAGTAATAGATGGATACATACAGCTTGAGGGGACAGAGGAGGTTTCTAAGCAGACCTACCAGCCCGCAGCGACTGCCAGGTTTGTGCTGTAGCCAGATCACCAGGCCTCGAGGTGCCTCTCCCCGCTCCCTGCCTCTTGTCCCGAGGCTCCACGGACTGGTAAAGAGGAAACGTGGTCAAAGAGCAAAGGAGCAGGCAACAGAGCTGCAAAACGACTTAGGTGGGGATGGACATGGTCCTTCGTTCCAGGATTTGGGTCCGACTGGATACTAAAGAAAACCCAGCAGCCTGTCCTGGTGGGTTTGCAAGGCATGCAGTTATACCAACGCATGAGCAGAGAGACTGCTACAGTATCTGCCTTGTGAGGGACTCTGTAAGGTTCAGTGCCTTTATCCTGTACGCATCCTTCAAAAAGTCTTCCTGTCACATTTGGGCCCTGCTGTCAACAGCATTACTGACTCAAAATGGAAGTTAAAGGTCTTTATCACTGTGACTGCCCACAACAAAACAGTAGTTTGAGGTCTGCATTTCCTAAAGAAAAGAAGAGGCCTCCACATAAAATCCCTGATCAGTAGCAGCACTAGCAAAAACAAGAGAAAACCCATTAATGCTGCCAGGAGCAGAAATGCTAGAGCTAGGGAGAAAAACAACAGGCAGCTGTGACACAAACAACGTGCTGAGTACCTAGCCTATAGAGCGCAATAACTACATGACCAGTCATGATAATGCTCCTGGGCTGTCTTGCAGTAACAAAATAACTTTATGCAATGGTTGTATCTCCTACTATCTGCAAGATAACAACCCCTGCAGATCACAGAATCTTTAATTACTTGCATTTACTGCTTATCAATTGCATCAGTGAAGCACTAGAGAGGAGCCTGGATTGACCTGTAACGTCTTTGCTATGCAAGTCATTCCCACAGAACAATGAAGCTGCTTCTGCTTTCGCTCCAAGAACAGCTTTATCTCACTTCAGTTCTTAATGGTGTCTTCTCCTGTAGTATTTTACACAATTCAGCCAAATCTATGGCACTTATATTTATCCCTTGTGAACTTTCACACAAGAGTTGAAAAGCAGCCTGCAAATATAGGGGCATACATCACTTCTGTGGCTAAGACTGCCACGCCAGCCATTAAAGTCCACAATACCATGTGTATCATTAGGAAATAGTTGACTCCACAGCCCTTTTGGGAGATAGGAAACAGAACCGAAATCCAAGAAAAATTTGATCTCCCTCCTGCTCATGTACGGTCAGTTTTGCAGTGAAGGTCAACTTTGGCTGGCAATGGGCAGAGGAGCTTGATGAAAACACCAGAACATGGGGCAAAGAAAATGGTTCTTCGGCAGCACCTCGACGGACATGCGAGCTCTCAGCAACGGGCAAAGGACTGCACAAGCTGTGGCACACAGCAGCACCATCATCTCTGCACAGATAAGACATTTAAATCAGGTTTCTGATATTCACTGGTGGGAATATTTTTACTTTTATGATTAACATTTTTTTTTTACCCAAAATGGGCAAATAAGTTATTTAATTCTTTGTATTTTTCACTTTTTAGGTATAAATGACCTACACACACACTTAAAATTTTCACAATATACCTGGTATTTCAGATTACAGAAGACACACTCAAGTAGGTCTATTGCTGGGTGTTAAAGGAAAGGAAAACATAGTATTAAGCCCATTTGTCTCAGCATCTATTCCAAGATGACAGAATCAAGCACTCTACAGTTTTATTTAAATAGACTGATTATTTCACCAGGTAGCAAAATAAAATACTGAACTAGTGTGTCTAATAAGATTAGAGTTTGTCAAAAAAATAAGTTATATTCCACAAGCAATCTAGTCATTTCAAAGTATCTGAAATCAGTTAAGAAAACCCTGTAAATTCATGACAGAACTGGAATGAAAAAGTCAACAATGAAATTGCTGTTAATTAAAGTCTAAAGAAATTATTTTAACTCTATGTTGTTGAAAATCAGCATACTTTTTGAAAATATTTCTGTTTGATGAAATTGCTATTTGTGATCAAAAACAGTTGTGTGGAAATTTTTCAGCCAGCTCCGACGAAGATGTTTTCAAATATGTTCTCTGCTATTAACTTAATTGCTTTGATTTTATAAGATGACAGACAGTAAAATTCAACACAGATAGTTATTTAAATCAGAAAGCCTTTAAGACTTAAATTGACATGCCATCTTGGAGTCAGAAGACTATTTTCAGCTTATTCTTCTGAATGCCATCCACTTTGCCATTCAGTTTAATGCAGTTCTCAGGCAATTAACATACCACTCCGATTATGCTGAAATTTCCATTCATTCTACCAGACTTCCACTGAAATGTTTAATTCATTTACTTTACTGATTACCATAAAAAAAGCCATTAAATTTACTGTAGACATGACTAGCAGAGATCAAGTCCTATATGGAGAATGTCATTAATGTTCAAGTTAACACCACTAATTACTGCATTTTAGCAACAGCAATTGTCATTTGTAACTAATGTCAGAGACTTAATAAAATTGACCATTTTCAGAATTATTGCAGCACGTCCATCAAGATGTCACACAGAGCCAGGGTGCCCAGTTTCACGTTTGAGTATTTGTGGAACTACCCACGGTAGTGGCCTGAAGAAGCAGCTCTGGTGCAAGCTGTTGACATTCAGGAAGCGAGCAAGAGAACATCATTCCATGTAATTTTAAGTGACAAAGATGGAACAGATCATGAGGCCAAGAGTTCAGGAAGAAGCACTCTGGATGTTACAAAACAAGGCCTGAGGAGGAGCAATCATACGTACCATGGCTCCTGTCTCATTTTTGCCGCTCTAAAATAAAACAACTTTTGAAAAATAACCACCAGTTCATCCTTCCTGTAAGCACTGGTAGCAATGACTCAGAAAGCTCGTTTCCAGCCCGAAACCCCCCTCCAACATGGGGGCCACGGCACCTCGGCTCTCCCTGGCTCCATCTCCTGCTCTCCACCCGGCAGTTATTCCGTGCTGGGCTTCCAATCTTGAAATCCAGCTCGAGCTTAAGACTTGAACGAATGAAACTCAAAATAATCTCCACTGTCTCCCGAACTATGCAGTTACTGGTTAACGAATGGGTACCTGCATCTTAGGCACGTATTGATCAGGAAAAGCGAGCCAGTATCACAAATTCCCAAGATAAGCAACTGAAACACATGCATCAGTCTTACAGATAAACCCAGAAGAAACAAAATATTGATTTGCACCTCTCGCCCTCCGCTATGTAAAGCGTGATGCAAACACAGCTTTCCCACGGCAGAACAGCCGTGCAGGAGCGAGAGGCACTTCCGACACGGGGAGCTCTGCTGGCTCCCTCAGCCCTTGGGAAAGGAACCCGTGTGGGAGCTTCACACAAGCAAAACTCAGAGGGAAGACGTTGCCTTCCAGGAAAGGTTCCTTGTGAACACATACATTTGCCATATTTCCACACAGGGGTCAATGGTCCAAAGTGAAACGGTGATTGCGATTAGACCAATATGACTTCTTGGAGAAAAGCTTTGATTTTTCCTCCAAGGAGTCATATTGGTTAGTCACCTAAAAATGTGTAATTTTTAGAGAAGCTGAGCACCTTATCAAATGAAAAAATAAATTAAAAAAAAAAATCACAGTTTCTTTAGCTGTTTAAACTTGTTTGTAGGATCTGATTTGCAATATGCTTCAAATTTCTTCCTTCTCAAACAGTGACAAATAAATACAACGGAGAATACCTGAAAAAGAACTGTTGATTTTGGATTTCCCGTAGCTCTTCTGCATGAAGAAGCTAATATATTTTTTAATCACAATGAAAATGCGATGGCAAAACAGTTTTGACTTCAGGCCTATTAGGACAGAAGCAAGTGAGAAAAGTCCCCTTGGCAGAACTGACTGGAAAGAAGTAAAACCTCAAAGAAAACTTTAATCAAAATTATATACATAATATATACACTTATATATATAGTAATTATATATAATCTATATAAATGATATATATTATATCATTACTTTTTTTCCATCTCTTTTTATTTGCATCTATTTTTATTTGCAAACTTCTCAAAAACACCAGCGTGTTATTACCGTCACAGCTTATGGTACAGTGTGATTTTTCCTTTGAGAGACCAATTGCCACTGCCAGGAAAGGAACAAAGAGCCTGATTTTCCGAGGCAGGGAACACACAGGATTCCTGCTGGAGTCAAGTAGAGCTGTGGGTAATCCCTCTCCTGGAACAAAACCCTCACGCTCAGTCAATGTTCTCAGTGTTTTGCCTGTTTATACAGGAACAACAAAGAAAAAGGGCTATTCCCAGAGGATAGCCCAGTTTTCTTCTTTATTAAATAAAGGCAAATGTTCAGTTTTAGAAAATAATTTTATGAGAAAGATGGGCACTTTGCCAAACTCCACAAGAAAGTCAAAATTCCCTTGAGTAACAGCTGAAAAAATCTAGGAGAAAAGAAAAATCATCTACACATTCTCTGCCTCTGCCCTTCACACTGGGTAGTAAAAACATATAAAATAAACTAACCCTCTCAGGAAAGCGCAGACGGACATACGTACTATCAACTATCTTACCAGATCACTGCCATTTACCTCCCCTTCCCTCCCACCTCCTCAAAGTTTAACTAAAGCCAGATTACAGTTTTCTGAGGTCCAAACAGTGCACAAGCAAGGCACTGGTTTGCCTGAAGTATCCATTCATCCTGCAGCATTAAGTATCATTTCAGGAATTACATTCCAGGTGTGCCACACATTAATTGGAAGAGGAGAATTAATGCCAGAGTGCTACATTTTTAGGGCTGTTGATCTTTATAAAGAAGTACATGTTCCTGCAATGTTGAATAAAACAGAAGATTTGGATTTTAGATTAAGTAGCCAGACAGAATCACTAATAATGGACCTAATACCCCATTGAATCAGTGACTGTTTCTTGAAAATACACCCCCAAAATAAGAAAAATAAAATCTGGTAGTTTAATAATCTGGAATATTTTATGAAATGATTTAAAGATAAATTGGTAAAGATGATCTGTATTCATGCTCAACTATTTCAAGGATTGCTGTTTCAGGATCATCCAAGATTTCCTTTGTTTCCTATTCCTCCCAGCTAAAAACTGAGCCATAGATTCATAACATCTTTAGGTAGTTGCACTTCTATTTATAGCACGTACACAAGATGTTGCAAGTGATCAGAAAAGAAAAAAGTGCTGAACATGTTTTCAATTGTCCTGAAAAGCTGATTTCATCTAAATGATGCAATTATCAACTTTGAATAATGCCCTGACCCTGTCTCCTGCAGCAGGTGCTCCCAAGGGAACACTGAGGTTGGACAGGGGAAGGCAGCAGGGATGGTGCCAGAGACCAGACTTGTCCCGAAGAAGAGCAAGAGAGGCTCTGCCCACATTTCCTTTCCTTGCCCACCCTTCTCTGCTTCCAGCTCACAGGAGTGCACACGTGGCCCTCAACTTAACTGCACATCAAAACGCCGAGGCAAGTCTTCAGATTGATTCTGGCACCACTCCAGCCTGGCAGTGGAGGAACAGTGGGCTTTTCCTGAAGAAAAAGCAATGCATTGAGAGAGCTGAACATGAAGGCTGCAGTTGGGATTCTGCTGCAAACCCTTGGCTGGCTGAGGGTGCCTAGGAACCGGGTCTGACCCCCGGGTTCCTCTCAGCCCCGCGCTGCACAACGGCACTGTCCAGGGAAAGAAAACAAGGAGACGGGGAGCGAGAGCCTGGCTGCATCCCGGCCGCGCCACGGCCACACCGACGGAGCAGCACCGCCCTGGCACTGTGAAGGGCTTAAATATCACCTGCTTGAATTGCAAACAGTGACACTCCATCATCATAATTTGTTTATTATCATAATTGCACTTTCTTTAGGACCTCAAAATTTAATTAATCTTGAGATCTAAAAAAGCATATACCAGTAAAAACGTTTGAAAATACTATTTTCATAGGAATTCTATAGAGTCATTCTTCCTGAGAAATCATCACTCCAAAATCCACTTAAGTACCCTAAAGCCAAATTGTTCAAAAATAGAAGTCCAAATCTAGGCCAGGGTTTTATTTCAACAGCTGTCTGATTCTCAAGTGCTTTTACAAAAATAAGATTTTTCACTTCCAGACAACTATTGCCATCTATCACTAGCAGACTTGTTGAATTCTCACTCTGAAAGACCAAGGAGTGCCTAAATTTAAGTATACACGTACAGGAATAGCTGATCACCCATTTTAGAGTACAGTTTTAACATAACAAGCCATTCACTGCAGTAAGCCCAACATACCACCTTCTTCTCAAGCCAGTCCCACCGCTTAGTGGCTTGTGCTCTATGTACAGACAAAAAGAGCTATTTAGTGCCACTTTGAGAACTGAGACGACAGGGTTTGTACCTGGTAAATTGAGCTCCGCATTTGCTTAAACCCTTGCTCGGAGCACTGGTGATCTTCAGTGATTAATAACTTGCAACGATTTCTACAGCACAGCCCTCACTAAGAGGCTATGGAGCAAACACTGCGTGTGCTGCACGCGGAGGGAAAGATGCTGCAGGTGACAAGTCACCACTTACCCTCGAGCGCTCCCGCGCGAAAAGCACCGATGTTTCTGGCAGTAAGGCGGGCAGCGGCCGTAACGTGGGTATAACATTGATGAAGCTGCAATTTCATCATGCAAAGAGTTGCAGAACTTGATTTCCAAAGCAGCTGAGGTGGAAGTCAAGTGACATTCACTTAAACTGCTTGGCTATGAACATTTCTGTTGGATCTTATTGAGATAGATGCTAATTTAGTAGACTCAGGGATCACTGGTTCAGAGGCTTGTTAGCACTTAAAACTGTAGTTGTGCTGAACATTTCTGTTCTATCTGAAAAAGTCACAGTGTGGTCTTGCTGGCAAGGGCCATGCTGGATTTAAATTGATTTTTCAGACTGATGTAGCCTCTCAGCTAATTTCTATTTTCTGCCTGGCTTGCTGGGGGGGCTTCCATTCCGTTCCAGGCTCCAGGCGTGCACTGTTTGAGGCTGTACAACCCCGTCGTGGTGGGGAGATGATGTTGTCTCCTGGTCCGTGCTCGCCTGGGAGCTGTTTCACACTCCAAGCACCACGAGCTCTCTCTACTTTGCTCGTGGGCTGTTTAGTACATTAAACCCACCTGCTAGGTGCTGCGGAAGAGCCAAGGAGTCATAGAGATTAACTGGATAAGCTGCAGGAAGTTAAGCCTTGCTTAGTCAACTGCCAACTCCTATCCTCAGACACAATTCCCCCCTGCTTCCATCCCATTTCTCCCTGAAGTCCTACAAATCCTGACCCATAAATTGTGATCACTGCTTCAGCTGTTTGCTCCTGGGGAGGTTGGATCACTTTGGCTTTATAACCTAGTTGAAAGAGCCAAGCTAACATCCTGGTCTGGCACAGGGAGATTCCTGCAGATGCACAAGACTATCCAATTGTTTGTCTGGTGCAGCTTTTTCTTTCCAAGTTCAACCTTCAGGACAGAGGGTAGATGTGTAGAGATGCTTTCAAAAGCACTAAGTGCCATGTCTACCTGCTTACCTTAATTGTTTGCTATAAAAATAAGGAAAAAGACAGTCTTACATGACAGTTGTGTTATAATTGCAGAGCAGCTTCTGTAGGCAAATGTCAGCACTTCCACTAGGAACCCAGAGGAAGCGCTGATGCGAAATGGGCTGACTTGGGCTCCTGGAGCCAGCTGCTTTCCCTCAGTCTGCAGCGTCAGTGTCTCAGCAAACGCAGTGACCAAATGGATTTAACCCTTTCCTTGGGTTCCCAGCCTGAGGAGGGCTCTAAGCCCAGAGCCTGCAGGAAGCACCCACTGCCCATGGTCCCACTGCCCAACCACCTGAACACGGCTTCAGGGAAGGACTTCAGTATCCAGAAATAGCACACCAAGCCGTTGGACAAGTCCTGACTTTGCACTTCAAATATTACCAATATTTGGCAGCAAACTTCACGATTTAATTAACAATCCCTTACTTTAAAAGCAGATATATTCTTTTAATGAAAAAACAGTCCTGCTGCTTTGAAGAATTCAGAGCAAGATGGAGCTGGCACCTAATGATAATGCTAAGAAGCTTCATTGCACCTTCTTGGCAAAGCTGTTCAAAAGCCCCGTTTCATTCCACTCTGATCACTGCACTGCACGCTGCTTTCAAGCTATAATACACATTTTGCTTTTTGATGATGCAATGAAGAAGTTGATGTAAATAAGTAAGAGGTGATGGTTTTAGAAACCAGACTTTTAGAAGAAGGGGAACTCTATGATCACTTTGTAGGAAACAGAAAAGTCTTTAAACTATATCACAGCACACTTTCAGAACAGAATCTAAGGCATATAAAGGGTCAAAGATTATGATTTCAAAGTTTTAAAAACACATGCAATTGGATTAGCAAAACATGTTTGTGAGAGATTATGCTGCAATATTGTTTTTTTAAAAAAAAAAAACCTCTCATTGAATTTGTTCTTAAAATGTGTTAAAAATATTTTAAAAATCTTCCTTACTCTGTTCATCATGGCAGGAACCTTGAAAGAGACAGCTCGCAGGTTTGAGATGTAATAAAAAAATCTGAAATAAAAGCCGAACAGTAGCTACCATCAGAGAAATAAAACACGTTTGTGCTCAAGATTAACTTAAACACTAGTAGCAGAGACGTGCTTACTGCTTTCTAATACTGGTCTACCAATGTGGATGGATATTCATTAAGGAGCCTATTTTTTTACCACAGGTTTCTCTTAGAATCAGTGTAGCAGATGGCCTGGCCTCCCCAGCTAGATGAAAACATGAGAACACTGAGACATACATTGAGGCATGCAAGTCTCCAGCTCCCTTTTTCCAAAGCGCTTGATTTCCTTCACTAGCTGCCGCTAACTTCTTCATCAAAGGACAGAAATTGGTTATTAGCTTTGAATGAACTGAAACTACACCGAAGCACCTCAAATCCATATCACCTCTCAGCAAAACTTTGGTACCATAAACAGAGTTTTTTTGGAACAGCTTGGCAAGGTCTTTCCACGCCCTGACTTCAGGATAAGCAAAGAATAACAGTGTGAGATGAGCGGCTTCCCAACCCCATCAGGAGCACGTCCCCTCGGAGACGCTGCCGTCGCCCACCGCAGCCTCGGGAGCTGCCAGAGATGCTCAGGGCTCATGAGGCTGGGGTAGCTCTGGATTCCTCCTACCACTAGAAGAGGATACAGACCTCACAGAGCAATTCCCATTCACAAAAAAAGGCTCATTTTACTCCATCGCCATTAGCATAGCGAGGATTAGGAGTGAAGCTGCCCCTCCTTTTCAGTTATCTGATGCTGCACTAATACAGAAAGGGAAATGCCCCCTCACAAATTCAGAGGCACCGCTCCGCAGTGCCAGGGATTATGAAGGAAAAGGTTTAGAGGAGAGGGAAGAAAAGGGGTGAATCTTGTCCGTGCAGCTGGGAATCCGAAATAAACTGATTTTCATTTTCACCAGTGATTCTCAGTTATTGCAGTACCAGGATTGCCTAAAAGACAATTCCATGATAGGAGAGTTTAATTTCCAGCTTTGACTATTAAACCTGATAATTCCCCATATTTTCTCTCTCATGGGTATTCACTTTATAGTTCAATAATGTCAGGTCACAGGTCAGTCACTAGTGCTCTGCAGAACATTCACCGTGAGACCACTAATTAAATTAAACAATTTACGGACTCTCACTCCCCAGTTCTCAACCTGAGCACAAAGGCAAAACGAAGAGAAGAAAATTAACTTCGGAACAAATGCTCCATAATTAAACTTTAATTTTCATAAACATGAGGAACATTCACTACCTCACATTAAGAAGTCAGCCTGTGCCCCTCATGCACGCCACCCCCAACCATTAAAGTTTAATGTTAATGCAATGCTAGCAGTTCTCATACAAACAATCTTGGCTCCAAGAATCATCTTCTCCAGCGTGATCCCCTCCTGTGGGCATTCAGCAAACCTCGTATGTGCTTTTAAAACTTGACCAATTGAGGAGAGCAGGGAAGAAAATAAATAAACAAACAAATAAATCAGTTCAGGTTCAGCTGAGGAGGAGGTAAAAGCACGCCATTATATTCAAGCATTAGCTCAAATCAAGAGCCAGCCTAAATCAACTCCATTGATTTACATTGCTTGCGTTCTGCAAACAGTTTTGTAAGCAGAAAGATTAAGTTACTCAGAAAAAATTACTGAGTGTCAGAAACAGGAAAGCATCTCTCCAGCCTCCAAGGTGAAATGCAGGAAGGCTCCCCCATGGTCTCAGATGGCAAACACCATCTGAATGCTCAACGCTGGAAGCGCCGCAGAGCTCCTGGGCCGTGGCAGGACTGCAGTGCTGCCTACCTGACCACACACGTCACCGGGGGAAGAGCCGGAGCAAAGCCACCCAACACCATGTCCAGCAGGACCACCCCACCGCGTTCCCCCTCCGTAACTCTCCAAGTCAACAGAAGCAGCCAGACATCAAGATGTTTTACTTAGTTTTGGTTTTGAATAGAGCTAGAAGGCAAACTAAGACCTGTCATACTTTTGTACATATTCTGAACCTCAGAATCATGGACCAAAATGAGAGAATATAATGTTTTGGGTTTTTGTTGTTGTTGTAAAAGATATTAGGAGAATGTCCCCTCTCCTAGAGGAAAACCAGAACACCACAGCACATTTCCATTCAAGAAAATTGGAATGCTGAAACACTTCCACTTTCAGTGGTTTGAGGTTTTTGTTCATGAACAATAAACTGAGTAATTCGATGAAACTTGACATAAAATTTACTTATCTCAATGACTCATGGCTTCAGTTTTTCTTTCCTGCTCAATCCATTTACACCCATGGAAAGTGTAAGTGCGTGTTCTGTCCTCCGGGCATGCAGTTATGCAGGAGAAAGTCACCCGGCTCCGGGAACCAGCCAGCGCTGCCGCTGCACTTCATCTTTAGCATAACTACAGCTCCTAAGAGAATTCTGCATAAGTCTCAGCTAAAAAATAGTGCTAATAAAGACTTTTTCCCCCAAACACAGGTAGGAATTCAGAGTCAGCTGTTTTAAAATTTATGAAAAGAAGTGGTAATTTAAACGTGAGATGGGAGCAATTTTATTCCCATTTCAACTAATGCTAATGTGCACATTTTGGTTATTAAAATTAATTTGCTTCAATTACATTAAAATTGGTGGAATTGTGGGCCACGGTGTTGATGAATAACAACAGCGAGCTCCAAGTGCAATGTCTGAGACAGGCCCCCTCTGGAAGCAGGAAGATATAAAGCAAAAATACGAAGAGAGAAGTTGTCCCTTTCATAAAAGCAAGTAGAACATGCACAAAACAGTGATCCAAAAAATAATTCTGATCTCATTTTAGGTGGATCGTGTCCCTTGAAGCTGATCTCATATTCATGGACTTACTGAAGCCTGGCCAGCAATAAAACTCCATCTCCTGCTAAGTTCTCTGGTCTTCACCTTAAGACACAGAGCTTATCAAATTCTAGTCTGCACTTCTTTTACATAAGGTAAAGCCAAAAAGTCTGTTTTCCACCTGTCACTCAAGGAGAAGCATCTACAGCCCTTGCAAGGCTGCAGAGATGTAACTTCCCAGCAAAATACATGGAGGGGGCTACAGAGCAACTAAAGGCTCACGTGGATCTGCTTAGGTTAAGGCTGGGAAGAAGACCATAAAGCTAATGAAAGTAAAATTCTTCAATATTGCAATAAATTACAAACTGCCTTGCATTTATCACAAATGACTGTTCCTCTCCAAGCTGATTCAAAGTCCTTTACCTTCCAGATTTTCCTTCTTCCTTCTTTATTGAATAATTAGAAAGCCTTCAATAGAACACAGTAAAAAAGCAGCTGGTAAATACCTAAGCATCCAGGCAAACCTTTACAAGCATTTTCTAACCTGCAACCAAACCCTCCTCAGGGATACAGAGATCCTTTCCAGTTACGATGTACGAAAACTGAATACCCAGGAAGGATGTGCCAGAGGCTTTACAGTCCTGAGAAGAAACTTTGTTTTGAGAGAGCTACAGGCACAACAGGCACACACTGTGCAATGAGGAAAATATTATGGGTGAAGTAGTCAGTTCACCTGGAGTTTTCCTCTTGCTATTTTTTGAGCATGCCCACCTAGAGAAATCATACTAGCGTTGGACAGAAGCAGCCCCCAGCACTCTGCTGATAAAATGCTCACAGACTTGATTAAAATCCTTGCAATGCAGCTGCTGAACAGGTTTTAGGGGACTCGGAAGATGTCAGCCCTAGTCAAGCTGCTACACCAAAGGCAGGGCCATGGTAAATGCATCTGCATGCCCCACATCCATCCAGACAAGAGCAGTAAATTCTCGGCCTTCCAACACTCCAGGTCGCAGCGGTTCATTAATCAGTGTGACTCTTCATCACTTACTTCGTGTCATGTGCAGAATAAAACTCAGGATCTTTGGATTCAAAGGCAGGAGCATTTACTTGGCACAGCTGAAGAGACTCCCAAGTTAGAGACAGAACCAGACCCTCACAGCTCCATGTACTCAGTTACTTGCACAGCCTTGGAAGTATGCACAGTACTTAAACACACAGGTATGTCACCAAACTCTCATTCCAAGACAAACAAAACAGGAGACAACCTGCTAAATAGCCAAGAACTTGCTCTTGCCTGTTTTCATATGCCTGCAAACAAGGACAGCCTTTGGACAAGCAAACTGTCCAGAAAAGAAAGTGCCAGAGATTAGCATTCATTAACTGACTCACAATATTTTAATTTAAAACAGTATTTAAATATGCAGGTTGTTCCTAAGCAACATTAGTCCCTTTAGTCCCTAAAGCTGAGAAAAGATCTGCTAGAATGTAAGTGTTCCCTTTGAAAGGATTGGGTTTTTGCACTAGGGTTATCAGACATGATAAATTATTCCAGCCCTTAAGTCCACATTTACTTCCGCATTTTTTGCTGCCCTTTACTTACTCACAGTAGCCTTAGAAGAGTTCTATTTAGGGTTATGGTATTATATTATGAATTACTCCAGGCCTTTGCTAGCATTTTCATTTGTTTCCAGCATGAGCTACAGACCTCTTCAATGATACCAAATGGCCAAAAGATACAGGGTCAAAAGAAGTTTTCCAAAAAAGCAAATGCTTATCATATGCTAGACCACATATGAAACTGCACTATCATCCTTCCACCCTGTTTTTATCTGCTACCTCTGGAGAGGACAAGGCAGTCAATAATACTGTGGGGGATTCATCACACAATAGGCAGGCCTTTTTCAAGCAAGGAGCCTGCTAATGAAAGGATTGTAGAATGATCTGTACATTTTAATGGACCTTGAACAAAGATTTTAGCTTTTTTTAAAAAAAGAAAACACGACATGAATTTTTATTAGTATATTACTCCAGACTTGTTTTGAATACTTGGGAGTCACCTTCTTTATTAGAGCCAGGAGAGTGGCAGAGAGGGCAAAGTGGAGTGGAATGAATAAATAAGGAAAAATTACACTGTAACTTTCAAGGACAAGAGGTACAAAAATAATTTTTTTCTGGTTTTTAGGCTTTTTAAAAACTTGTCAACACCTCATGCACTACTATGCATGGAAAACATCTGTCATACTTTGGGATTGGCATTTCATTTATCTTTTATACAAGATTACAGTTTGTTGTCAACCATAAACAGTCTTGGTAATTCAAGCTCTAAATTAAGTTTGCCTAAGGGTACCAAATAAGAGCTAATGACAACTTAATTACAGATGTCATTAAACATTTAACCTTATTGCATGAAGTAGAGCCTCTCCCAAGTTCTTCTATTCAGCTGGTAGCAGTCAGTGAGGGCAAACACCACTCCTGGAGCATAAAACCTAATATATCCTATGAAAAAAAGGGATCTGTGCAAAAGAAATCGAGCTGTATCATTGATACAGTTTACCAAGCAGCATATAACCCTGCTTTATTTCAACTGGAAATAATCACAGAAATGTTGTTCCAATTAGATCTAAAACTCTGATAAAGAGAGGAGGACCCTCAGCAATCACCAAAACGAGTTCTGGAGGCCACCGGCAGGTAAGCTGAAGAACTAAGGGGTAACACGTGCCAAGACTTACAAATTCCTTCAACAGAAAGAAAGATTAAAACAGGCAATCTGGTTTCAAGAGCACGTCGAGCCTGACGGGCTCTCGGGAGAGGAGCAGGAAGCACCCAAGAAGGGGTTTGGCTTCTCAAATACTAAACCAGATCGCTACAGCCCAGCTGTCTCCATGACAACGAGCTGGGTTGCTTCCCAATGCAACTGTGGATTGCAGGTTTTTAACCCTCATGAATAAAAGGGCATCGGAGCAACCTACTTACATAAGATTTCCATTCTGGGTTTCAGTGAGCAAGCGATTTAACACCCAGGTACATTTTACAAAATAGTATAAAAGTTACTTTATTTATTTCTTTAAGCATCAGTAAGCGCAGAAGGCTTACTCCCCCAAGGACTGAAATAGAGCATTTTCTGCAGCACAACTACTGCGAGAACGTAAAAATCCAAGACAGTAATATTGGTTTAACTGCAACTTTTGTCTGTTTCAGGAAGTAATTTTGCAACCACCTGAAAAACAACAATTGCCTAAAAATTAAATTCTATTCTATAAAATTGACACTTTCAACATAAACTATATAGGAGATTTCAACTGCACTGGGTTGAACTGTACATCACTATATAGCTACGGATAGTTCCTAGCTACCACACCATGTCATTGTCACCAGCTCATTGCAGCAGCACTGTGTCCTACTGAGGACTGGAATGGAGCAATCAAAAACACACACACACACGTGTGTATGTGTATATATTCATATATTCGTATATATTACTTTATTAGTTAATTAATATTAGTTGAATATATGCATACATATATTCACATATATACTAATGTTTAAACTCCAGGTATTTCCCTCAACTCACTCATTTTAAATGTATGAATTTTAGTTTAGGTTTTCCATTATTGGTAATCACCAACTGGGAACTTGATTCTTGTCCTATTCCATTTTTATTCCAGTATTGCTCAACTGTGTTTGATAGTTCCATCATTAATTTACATTACTATAAATTGAAGTACAATCAAGGCTGAAAGACTGGTATGAACAAATATGATGTGCAGCTGTGTTTAAGATAATGTTTTCTGAATTACAGAAGACATTATGATGCTACAGGGTAAATAGGCTCTCTCATTCTGACTATGTTAATATGTTCCCTTGATCATACTATACATTTCAAAATCTAGAATATTGTGATAGAACAAAATAAAATGCATAGTCATGAAAAGACCAGAAACTTAAAAATACAGTTATAAGTAATGCCATTTAAAATATAATATTTGCTAGGGAGGAGATAATAAGAGTCATAACACTGATTTCAAGCCACAAATGATGGGCACCCAGATATCATTAAACAAATAAACAAAAAAAAACATCTCCAAGGCTGCATAATGCAAACTCAAAGCTGAGGAGTACATTTTACTACTTATTTTTAGGTATGTTTTAAGAGATTTTAATAAATTCAGGTGAAACGCTGAAAGTTTCTGAGACTATTTGACAAAATGTTCCTCAGCCACTGGAATATGTAACTGAAGAGGGTAGTAGATTCCTTGCAGGTGGAAGACTTTAAATAAGCTTAGAGTTAGAAATCTCTGGTGCTAGATCCTGCCTACAGAGGTAGATGGAATCTCTCTCCTTTGCAGAGCCAGGATGGCACAGGATAATACTAGAATGGGTTTTTATGTGGTTTAAGTTCGTTTTAAATACTATTTCCTCACTGCATATAAATACACACACACAAATACAGTCAAGCAGAAGAAATCAATCCACATTCCTTGGTGCAAAGCCAAGTCTACCATGGCATTTGTAGCTCTCACTTTAGTGACTCAGCTCCCACGTTTCTCAATCTCTGGGTAAGGCCCTAAGGGTGAGAGCACTAAACCCTCACTCATGGCAGCAAGGAGACACCAGGCACACACACAGCACAGATCAGAGCTGGGATTTTTCCAACACACCAACATAATCTGTGTTTGCAGCCATCCAACACAACTTGGTCTTGACATGGATGGGAACTGCCTGACTTTACTGCACTGCTGTCAGCAGTTGCGCATTTAACACCCATTTAAAATCAGGCAGGAATCTGCCCGCAAGTGTCCCCTGGAAAGCTTCAGTAGAGCAGGAACTCACTGAAGAGGCTGTTATTTCCCATCATAACATATAAATTCATCAACATAAATGGCCATAAAGGAAAGCCATCGAACATGATGTAGGCTGTGGTACATGTCAATGTTGCCGTAATTCTGTCAAGATTATTTATCTTATTGCATGCATATTAGCATCAGCCAAGTTTGCCTCGGGTGATCATTTGGGGGACAGGGGTTTATCCAACAAAAACAGAAACATATTTAACACAGGCATCTTGTCACCCCTAAGGAAGTGTGATTAGCAAAATTGCCTTTTCAGTCTCAGAAGTGTCAGAATTTAAGCACTGCCCAGACACACAACTGTTAAAGCAGCATCAACACATGGCAGCCTCTCATTTCAGACCACTTAGAAGCAAAGCAGCCCTCGGCCTGCACTGGGGAATGAGCAACTGTCAGGGTCCGTGCTCCTCTCATAGCTCTTCAACACTTCACACACACACAAAATCTCTATTAGAAGATTTTTAAAATTAAGCCCAATTTATTTTCTCGAACGAATTAGCCTGGAAAAAAATCTTCCATTAAAAATAATTGAAGATGCCACACAGAATTACTTAAAACTTCATTTCTTTTCCAATTACACTTGGTGGCTTTGCCTTACATGACGTCTAGGGACAACACTAAAAGCCTTCATTTTCATCAAGTATCACTTGGACGTAGATGGGGCCTAACTGAACTCACTGGCGTTACCAGTGACACGGTCCTTATCCCGGGAGCAGCCAGGGATAAGTGGGAGCCCCGGAAGGGCTCTCCACGCGGAGCTGCCGGAAAAGCTCCCGCTTCGCTCCAGCTGCAGCGACGCGGTCACCTTACAGCCCCTGCACATTCATCTCCCTTAGTTCTGGCAACTTTGCATATTCATTTATGGCACTGATTGTACAGAGCGCTGGGGTGTGCAAGGGTTAGCTCTGAAAACAATGAAAATATTTTTAGCCATACCTGTCACTTTTTAAACTTGCACTGAACCACCCAGAGTTCTTGCTTATACTATTGATTATTCTGTTAAGTTCTATGATGACTTACTTTTTCAGACATCTTAGCCATGAAATAGTTTAACAGTCCAACTGCTCCCCACACACCTGCTTCATGAAGTCTGCTTTCTAATCCTGCCCAGAGCTCAGGTAAGCCCCCACGTAAAATGTCATCCCCCATTCTTTATTTGTTTTTAAGGGTGTTTTAATTAAACATTGAGGTGTGAAAAATGTCAAAGGCATCTCTTCATAGATCCTTGTATGCAGTTGTGATTAACTGACAACTATCTACTTATTTAAAATTTAATCACCAGCATCAGCGCCTGCGAGCTGAAGCAGGGAGCAGTGCACAAGGCACACGCTGAGCACAGCCGCACTCGTTACAGGTTTCTCAAGGGAGTTACTGCCCGTCGCTGCTGCTGCTGCTGCACAGCCTGGCCGAGCTGCACAAGAACTGGAAGTTGGCAGCTGGAACAGGCCGATGCTGCTGGCTCTTTGTTCTCTAGAAACTAAGATTTAATACAAATTTCATGTAGCAGCATCTGCAGAAACTCGTCAAACAAAAGCCCATCACTGCTCGAGTCTGCTAGCAGCCCGAGACAGCTGAGGTGTATCCATCGAGAGGTTATATTAATTTTAATTGAGCATGCACAAAGACCAGTGTTACACAGTGTCCTGTCACCAATGGGATAACATTTGCATGTCCATTAATCTGGACAATTCTTCAGGTGCAACTTTTTCTTCCCTCCTCCTTCTCATTCCACTGACCATGCTATAAAAGACACTACACCAGAGAGCAATTGGTTCAGTCACTTGTGTTTCCTCTAGACAAAATATAGAATTATAGCTTGGGTACAAACATGCTCAAATTCTAGTCCTGTAACATTTTGCTTTAATTCTGTGATTAGTTCTAAACAACTATGACATTCTCGACAACGTGAGCTCTGCTCCAATAAATCCATCAAAGCTACCTATATCAATGGTAGGGGTATTAATAGTGATTAGCTGCTGATTGTTTCACCCATCATGTTCATTTTGTTAACATGCAAAACATGGGCTTTATTAAAGGATGTTTCTGAGTCTCCAACTTCAGTCAGTAAATCAATATATTGTATTTGCCTAGGATCAAGAGGTCTGTAAATAGGGCCATGCAATTCCTGTGCAAGCAAACGAAGTGTAAATAAGCTACTAAAGCAGACTATCAATAAAAGATATGAAAAAGTCCTATATTATCTCCAGGTTTTATATTCTTTGCTTCACGAGAATCCTAATAAACCAAGCAGCTGATCAACAACTCCATTCAATTCACCCTAGTGCCACCCTCTCACTATTATGCTCCCCCACAAATAAAGCAAACAGACTTGGATGCAGATCAGACAGAGAAAACTGTGTTCAAAAGCACAACTTTGATATCCAGAAATTAATTAATGTTCCTACAGCACTTTAGGAAGCATCCCACAGCTGAGCTCTGCTCATACGTAGCAAGCACAGCACTGTGCATGTGGTAAAACCACCGCTGCCCATTCCAAGAAGAACAATTGTAATTAAAAAGGCATTAAAAGCAATCATCATCCTGTTCAGGATTAGACCTGCAAGTTAAAACTATAAGCTAAATAGAAAAAAGGCTTCCCACCTGTTAAGAATTACAGTACTACTTGTGCCCTGATTCACTTAAGTGATCTCATGCAGTACAAGTTGATTGCAAATACCCCGAACTCCCTCTCACCGGGTATTTTCTCTAGTCGGAGCATCGCTCCGTGCTAGAACAGCAGATGCCAGCACATCCCAGCATCACACACAGCCTTCCGTGTTCTCTAAACTATATCCAAGTAGTCTAGCAAGTGGCACGGACGAGCAGCTGGGGCACCTAACGGCTATCCTCCACCTGATGCAAAGGAGAAAGGCAGCTGGTACTGTCAGTAGGAAGTAAGATAAGGTCAAAATAAACAAGAATAATTGAATTTATGGGAAGCCAGACTGGCCAGTCTGAAGGGTCTTTCTTGGCCTTACGATCTATAAATTCTCATGCCTGGATTCAGTTTCCTCTGGCCTGTGTTCAAGTTTGCTTTGTAAGAGAGGTTTTATGGTGCCAGCAATAACGCTGATAAATGGACATGGTGCACAGGATAAAGTCTGAAGCATCTCTATTTGCAGAAGTCAACAAGACTTGAGTTTACAGCCTAAGAGGCCAGAAATGATCCAAGATGCATAGTAATTCTCTACTCGCTTTCCTCTTCCAACACAGAAATAGCATCAGAGATCCCAAAGCCGGCAGCAGCTCCTCAGCCAAACGGAGCACAGGAGCCTTCGGGAGCCTGCTCTGCGACAAGGGCTCTTCACAAGCCCTGCAGCCCTGTTTTCCAGCCTGGCCCTCCATTCCCAAGATTATCCTATGAAATTTTCAGCTGGGAAGAAGTAGCTGGAGAGAAAGCACAGCCAGCACTCCGAGGTCTGCACCTTGTGGTACATCAGAGCAAATGGGCTCAAGGTCCTCTGCTGGAGTCAGCCTCTCTGAAAGACTCCTCAGACACTAGTTTATCTAATAGATCTGAGGTGGATGTAAGAGGGGATGGAGAAGGAAGACATTTAGTGAATTATAGGCAGCTGACAAAATTATGATATCATGCTTACTTCTAACTCAGCTTTATAATTTGCTATCTATGGGGAGCACTCTGATCGTCAGAGCACACTAGCCAGACCAATTAAGACTCTATAAACATCACTCTGAAAAGAAGATGGTCTCCCCAGTAAACATCCACTCTAATATGATCAGATTTCAGTGCAAAAAGAGAGCGATGAAACAGGGGAATGCCCATGTTCAACACATTTATAATTTTAAGTTTTAAAGAACCCAGCATAAAAGGACGTAGCTGCACAAAGAACTTCAGCAGCAGGGAACAGGCTGATGTGGAAAACCTTTCATCACTGCATAGCCAGGGGTCATTAACACTGAGGCCTCAGGCTAGGGCATTAATTTCCCTTGCCTGTCTAGAAGTGAACATGTACAAAATAAGCTTTGCATTGCATATTTGAACAATGTTAGAGTCTGCCATGTTTTCTTCTTTTCCCCCCACTTTCTTTTCCTCTCAAGTAAACGACTTGTTTTACACTGCTGGCACACGTCCTGCGCTCCGAGGGGCTGCCTAGCTCAGACTAATGGCACAGCCAGCTTTGTTGTTTCTGCTGAAGATAACTGAGCTAGGAATTCACTCAACAGCAGTGTAAAATGTACTGTTCCCAGCAGATACCCACCCACAGAAGCTCCTGTGGTACCTCAGCCACAGGACCACAGGCCGTCACCACCCCTCTGGCAGCAGGGCCTGCAGCTCTTCGCACCACGGCTGCTCATCGCCGCGATCTGTGCCAACCGCTACACGAAGACACTTCTGCTTTCGCTGCTGTATGACTGAAAACTTCAGAATATAGCAACAACCCTAACTCCAAAAAGTCATTGTTCTCCTAGAAGTGACTTTCCTTTTTTTTTTTTAAAAAAAAACTAACTTTCAAAGTTTTGTTCCTCCCACAGTTGAGTGTTCCTACTTCTTCCTACATATATTCCACCAAGATTTTGGGCAGGCAGGATCCAGAGCTCTCTGTTTAATGTCCGATATTTTACAAATCTTAAAAGATAGACAAGTTTTGCAGCTGCCACAGAAAAAGGAGGATTACCTTGCTTTTCAGCAGGTTCACTCAGCATTGCACTTTACTCCTAGAAGGTTTAAGGTATTAGATTTCAAAACTGCAATATCATTAGGTATAGAACAGCTAAATTTTTAAGGTTTCCAGCAGTTATCATCATCCCCTCCTTCTCAGGAATATAAACTTGAGCTCATTACTCATGTCGCTTAGGCACAGGGCAACGTGGAGTTTACTGAGGGCTCAGCACTGATGCCAGAGCAGACACTGCCTGAGCAAGGGCTGCTGAAAGGCCCCTCTCTGCACTGTAGTACAGCATGAAACAAATTAAATACACTATGGATGGAAAGAACCTAATCTACATTCTAAAGTGTAAATCTAAGCATTTAATGAGTGTAATTGAGCTAATGGGAGGTGGCTGGAAGGAACATGGGAATAATCACAGACTCATTTAAAAATAGCTACCAGCAGTACTATGAAGAAAACAACAGTCTTCTACTAGGATACATAACTAAGACAGGAGAAAAAGAGGATGAACACTAATGATTAGGTGCTGCGATGTCCAGCAAGCCCACTTGAGCAGTATCTTCCTCATAACTTTCCTTGAAGTACTTCCTCCTCAAGATGTCAGTGAGACCAACAAAATAAATAGGAAGGTTAGAGTTTTTTCATTTTAGGAAAGGGAACTGGAGTCGGAGCAGGAACAGTGTCCAGTAGGATTTGTCTCACTGCTTGTCAGCAGCACTGAAGATGCTGTCCTCCTCCTTGATTCACCAGACTTGGGAGACTTCAAAGAAATCAGATCATCTTTCTGAGCATCAACGTGTCTGCCTCCAGGCTAAATTAGAACAAATTAGATGTATTCACAAAGCTAAATCCACCAACTTTGCTGGGCTGTGATATAGCCTTGAATAGAAAGAGTAGCAAAAGGGAAGAGTAACTTCAGCAGACTCTGGATAAGAAGTCTGGGTAGAAACATGTACTAGAGTCTGGCTTTCCAAATTTTTTCTTGCTGCTCCAAAGCAGCTTCTTCAAACAAATACATTTGCAAAAATAATTAATAGTTCACACACTTGGTTCACATCCATTGAAGCACCAAAGACAGAGGTTCATGTCCCCGACTAATGGTAACTGAGCTCAGCTAAAGCTTTGAAGTGGATTTGTTCTTCCAGTAGCTCCTTCCTTTAAAGGAGACGGACCAAAAAGCACCCGAAGTTTCCAGTCTCATGCTCCCTGCCACTTCTTTACTGCTGGATTCTCCCCGTTGCTCACACCCACGTTACGGTGCCAGCTGGGCACAACGCGGCAGCCCCTCGCGCTCTGTGCCCCGCGTTGCTGCTGGCCCCTGCCCACGTCCTGCAGCTCCTGCCATGCTTAGGACACGGACAAGGCTCCAAGTTCCCCCTGCGAAGGTCCACGGTGAGCGGCACCCAGGTGCGCTCAGGTTTTAATCCCATTGCACTGAACAGTTCACTTGTCACCTGATTCCTAACACAGAGCCTACCGAAAGGTTTTTGGTCTGAGCCATTCACAGGCTACACAGGACTTGGACCTCCACGTCCCTGTCCTTTGCCCTCTTCCAGTTACAGCAAGCGGCTGCTGTGGGTGCAGGAGGAGGCGATATCGCTGTACAAGTCAGGGCTCTGCCACGCGACAGAGCTTCATGAAAAATGTCTTTATTCTAATTTTGTATCTGTTTGCACAGATAAGCTTGGCTACTCTGCACCTTCTGTACAGTACTGGCGCTGCTACACTGAAAAGTATGCAGTATCAGCTTGGCACAAAATCCACAAACTAGTTTCATTTTCTTCTTTCCTTTTCCTCACATATAATAACTAAATAAGATATTGTAGAGGGAAGAGGAATAAAAACACTTTGTCAAATGCAATAGGAAATTGGGGAAGCAGCTTTACATTTCAATTATATTAATATGTCATTAGGATGACTTGGCAAACCTCTCCCTTGCAACTTCAGGAAATCATTTAAACCACCCCCTTCCAAGGGCACCAACTCCACCAGCCCTACAGCCAGGCACCCCAGTGCGGCTACCTCTGCATTAAGCAGCTGAAACTCGAGTGAATGAATTCAGAGCAGCCAAGCTATAAATCTATTGCTCTGTTAAGGGATTTCCTATTAAAAATTAAGGGGCTTGTTTATCTCTATTGCAGTATGACTGAGTACTGGGATTCTTTAATCTAGATAATTAACATACCAATAGAAATCTACATTTTTTTGCCAGTTAGCTTCACTCATGAACCCTGTAAAACATTATAATGATTAAGCAGTTTTGGAATTTCAGTCCATTCAAACTGAATTTTATGGACTTACAGAACAATAAGGGGATTATAAAATATATATTTTTAAGAATTCCGAATATGCAAACACTATTAAAAACAACAGATGTGCAGCTATTTTATGCAACATATAAAACATTTTGCCTTTGACAAGATTAATGGGAGGGCTGAGACTTTTGTACAAGCAAGAGCAGAAAGTCTTGCTATAAACATGTTAGATCCACTGCAAACACAACGTAACACCTGAAACATCCTGTCTGTAGGAAGAGAACCAAGTCCACGGGACTGAGCCACAGGCACTGGCATTTTTGGTGAGCTGGGGAAAATGGCAGTTGTCTCCTATGGTGCTTCAAATATCTCTGGATTGTGCCCCAAACTTTTCAAATCCTTTGACCTTTTCCCGTGGCATCAAAAGCCACATGACTACATTTTTACCCATTTCACAGTTAATCTGAAGACACGAAGAAGCTCACCAAGTTTATCAGGAGAACGTGGCTCCCTGATCATAGTAAACAGACTGCACACAGCAGAGTGCAGTGGATAAAACACAGGGGCCTCTCCTGGTGCTGAGGACACAAGGCCAATTCATCCTCAGCTGAAGGAAGAGCAGAGGCCGGTGCAGCAAGGCCCCAGACAACCAGCCTCACCTCAATACTCACGTGCTAAAGCCAAAGGACCAGCCTAGAGGGAACTCCTGAAGAAGAACAGGGATGACAGTCCTGCTCTGCAAACACCTTCACAGCTTGGAGCACTTCCATTAAACCTCATCTTTAAACTTCATAGTCTGAAGTTCTCAAGGAGAAAGTAAAAGTTGCTTAATTTACCATGTGCAGCTCAGCTTTGACTCAGACTCTATTCTTGATAGCTACATTATGCAAACTACTTCAGAGAGCTCCATAATCCCCTTAATGCAGCCCACACTGGTTTAAAAATCAAAAACCACTATTGTTTCCATTATCCTTTTAATTGGATGTGGCATGACTAATATACAGTATAAAAGTCAACTATTTAATCACACAATCATCCTGTTTCACATTTTATTCATGCCAGGTATTTCTAAATTCAGACGTTATATTGTCAATTAACATACAACATATAGCTTACAGCTTTTCAGGCACACACTATCTCTGAATCAATAAAATACTGAAGCATTATTGAAATGCACAGTAGAACTGTACTGTATAAATAATTTCATGCCAGACACTGGATGCTCTAAATGGTTAGTGTCAGATTGTTGTGATTCACACGTTTGTGTGTGTGAGAGAACGTGGTGAGCACTAGCCCTAATAACAAGGCTCACTGCAGTAGGGCCAGCTGCAACACAGCTGGGAAACCAGGAAAATCCTCTATTTTGCTTCTCTGCAAAAGAATAAGGGAAGACAAGTCCATAGCAAAGGCATCTGCAGCACATAAACTGCTATGAGCCAAATCCTGCACTGACTGTTGTACACTCTTCTAGAAGAGAAAAAAAAAAAATCACAATTTTCTATAGCAATGTTTCCTTTCTTCAAGAAATTCTTAATGGCTGAGGCAATTCTCCACACAATATTACACTGTTTCGGTGAAGACACTGTCCAACAGTTTTTACACATGCAGTAAGTTCTTGAATAAATAAATTACTTGGTTAGAGAAAAGAACCACACATACATTGTAGTAGATGATCCAAAAAATCTAGGATTAAGATCTTTTTGTGGATGTGTTTTTGCCATTTTTGTTTTGATGAATTTTCTGTTCTTGGAGAGAAAAAAAGTCTCCAAACCCATTTCTGGCTTTAAGCTGCTAAAAAGCCATGTTTTGACATTTAATGACATGGATTTCTTCCTTTGGAGTTCAAAATTGTAGGGCATTTTTAAATCCCTGTTCTAAATGCAAAAGGGCAATATCTCAGGAAAATATTCTGACAAACACAGTGTATATTTTTTTTTGGATTCTGTTCAAAAATCATTCGAAGGTTTGAACCTTACATATCTGCTCTGAGAAATAGTTCCAGAAAGCTTGGACAGAAAGCTTAGACAGAAACGCTGTTATTGCTCCTTCTAGTTCCAGCCTATCTTCACACTTCCCCTTTAAAGATCAGCTTGGACATTTGCTCCATAGTGAAGTATTCATTGTTTGTAATTTATGCAAAGGTAGCTTAAGCAGAATGCCTCAAAGTTATAAAATATGGGAAAGTCCTGGAAAGAACACGAAGCCCACAGAGAACTCATTTAACTCCTTTCTTTGGGATCCCAACCTATGAAACATCCAACACACTCAAGTATTTAATAATAGAATGTTAAGTTTCAGGTAATTGAATACAGTTGGTAAGAGAAAGGTAGTATTTTTCATAATAGAGTAAAAATACATTACATGCAATTTAAATTGTAAAGCCATTACAGAAAGCAGTAGTTACTAATGTCTATATAATGCAGTTATAGGAAATCACTAGTAATTGAGCTATAAAATTCCAGAGTAGTCAGATGAAGTTACTTTTCTCCTAAATTAAACAGCTGCCACCTAAAAAAGAAACCACCTCAGATGTGTAGAATTGAAGGATAAATTCAAGCAAAACAGGAGAAGGAAAAATCAAAGCACACTGAGACTGCTGCAAGATCAGAAAAAAAAAAAAAAATCCAGAAGAGTTAGAAGATCCCCAGGGCCACCATTTCATTGGTAACGCATACACAAACCTCTGGCAGCACCAAATCAAAACAACCGAGAACACCCCAAAACGATAAACCCCCCTACAAAGGAGGGCAGCACTAAAACTGCTGCTGTGTATGGCTCCGTTCTGGAAGGCTGTGCACAGCCAGGACAGAACTGCCTTGTGCAGTCGCGGTTCGTGCCTCCCCGGTAAGACACTGTAGTTAAAATCTGGCAATAGGTCCTGCAGGAGTCACCAGGTTTGTTGCACTTTTTATGCTGCAGTTCAACTCGAAGCTACAGGCTTGCTGAAGAATTACTACATGAAATCTAGGGCCTGTGCTAAGCAGGAGGTCAGACACGATGACTGCAGTGGTCCCCTTGGTCATTGAAGCCTATGAGTAGAGGGAAATGGGGAAAGCTAATGAGCTGCTGAAGTTCAGCGTTTATCTAACACCAACACACACCGCAGTCTGTTCTCACAGCTCTGCAGAGCGAGCCCGACACTCGGCAGCCCACGTTCCCACGATGAACAGAAGTGCTCCCAGAGGTGACCCACACACGGGCACTGAACTGGAGCCCACAACGAACCCGAACACCGAGGTTCTCCTTCCAGGATACCCTGGACCCGGTACTCCAGCCCGAGGTGACCATGGAAGGGCCCAGGCCGGGCGCTCCGTATCTAGGGCCGCATCTCAGGGCCCCGGCAGAGTTTCCCATCGCACAGAGGCTCCAGGCGAGCAGCTTTCCAAGCCAATTCTGCCCTACTTGCAAGAGACTAAAGCAAGAAGAAGAAAAAGGAAGTTTTGTGGATGCTACTGCTAGGATTCACCTACTTGATATCCTCAGCCCTGTGCACTCCCTGCACAGGGGAAACTCTCTGTTCCCTCTCAACTGCTTTTACCATCTCTCTTCAAAAGGAGGTAAAATAATTAAACTTCTGAGCTTCAACATAGATCAGCTGCTAAAAAACACCAAGCAACATCACCCTCAGCATAAAGACAAAACAGGGTCCCCAAAGTACAAAAGGCCCTTGCTGCAATGAGGGCCACTTCTGCCTGTCAGGGGTTCCCAAGCTGAAGACAAGGGGCAAAGCTCTGGGAAACACTGTGATAAGAGTTCAGAGAAGGACTAAAAACCCTCCGAAGTCTGAAACAAATCAACGTCAGCACAACCAAGGTATAAAAGGAGAACAGAATTCTTTTTTCTTTTTCCTTTCTTTCAAGGAGGGCAAGTCGCCCTTCGGCAACCTTAAGTGCCTTTGGATACAGCTTGCGTGTGCTCATTTGGTTTATGGGCATGGGGTTTTTAAGGTTCCATTGTGTTTTCCAGCAATGCTAAATCTAAATAAGCATTCATAAAGACTTCTCCTTCCCCAGGATTATTCTTCCACATGCCTGCAAGACCTCCACCACAACCATCTCACCTTAATTAACACCTTCTGCACAACGCTACCACATGTTGTTTTCTTAAAAACTGCATGTATCATTGATTCTTCCCATAAGAAGAATAAAATCAGAGCAAGATCACCCATTTTAGATCACTGCTGCCTAAAACTGGTTGCTGGAAAGAAAGTTTTCCCCTTACGAGTTTTAGAAGTTTAGCGTGTTTTTAGCTTAATGGTAGACAGAAATCAAGCTTCTATTTCAGATGTTGTTTGTGTTTGGCAGATACTGCTTTTGTTTTGCTGAAAACAATTTAAAGTATATTTATTTTTTTCTGCTTACTCCATAGAAGCTTGTGCTGAAATGAATAATTGAACTGTTTTCAATAAGATTTAATGCAGGGAAAATAACGTAGAACACCACAAACAGTTACAGAAGAACAGACACAAACATACTTCGAGTTTGGTAAACAAGCACCGATATCGAGCCTGGCTCAGCATGAAAAATAAATGCAAGTTTTCAAAGCAGAAGAGAACTGTGCTTTGGCTTCAGGTTCTGCATAAGAGCAGCCTGCAGTCCCTGCGCCTCCTCTGAGCCTGGAGCAGGGTCTTGTTGCAGCTTGGAGCGGGTCAGGAATGCCAGACAGCAACTTCATAGAAGCTGGAACTGACTTCGTTTATTCCGCGTTACGTATCACAATATATAGCAATTAGCATAGCAACATCTCGGCAGAGCATCAGTAATTGGTTACAAGCATTAATGTGCTAACATATCATAGGTTGCTAAGCCGTATCCAAGCGTCTAACCGCAAGATTTAAAAACAGCATCTCAGTCCTAGGAACTTCCTCAAGTACAGGAGACACTTCCTTAAAAGTTGTTTACCGAAATTCAGTGATTCTGCATGTCAGCCTTTTCAGTCCAGGTTAAGGACGGTCAGAGGCACCCCCCTGTACAATGTCCCCCTACATCTCCCCCTTTTTCTTTAGATCAAATGTCCCCGAGAAGCAAGCCAACCTTGAGGTGTCAGATTCGGATTACGTGACAAGGCATTTAACAAACGTGATATTAAAGCGCGTAAACAGGTCCAAGCGATCATTAAACCAACTACAAGCAACAGTCCCCATAGTAACAACATTAGTAGCGATTTCACCAACGATTTCATCCCTCCCCCGATTCCAAACAAGTCAGTTAACCCATCGAGTCCGAAAAACCCAACATCTTTTGTTACTTTCTCCGTATGTTTGATCAAGTCGTGGAGTTGTCGATGTATAGCTGCTGAGTAATCTTGCAGGTCCATGCAGCACATTCTGTCAAAGTCCTGACACCCATGCCCGTGAGCAAGAAGCAGGAAATCAATAGCGGCACGGTTTTGCAGTACAGCGTGTTGTACCTGGGTTAAACCATCTGACAATTCACTAAGCACAGTACTGGTTGCGTTTGCCTGCTTAACTGCCCAGCATGCAAGACGTTCAATGTTCCTGTGAGCTCGGGCAGCTGACACTCCCGGCACAAAAAAGGAGGCAAAAATTATTTCCCAATCATTCCATAAACTAACATCATCATTGCAATCACTACCTACAGTAACCTTTGTACTCCTTCGTCGCCTAACTGCTATTTTCCGGCTCCCAGGAGGCCCGTGTGGCCATATCATACTAAGGCGACCGATTGTGCAAGGTCCTCCCATAGGCTGCAAAGTATGTTAACAAATGCTTTTTTACGTGTATGGCCTTCTCTCCAGGCTGTGCCGTTGCCCATATGACCTTAGAAAAGGTATCCACACAAACATGGACATATTTCAATCTTCCAAAGCTCGACACATGAGTGACGTCCATTTGCCACAGCTCTAAGGCCCTCAGTCCTCTCGGATTGACCCCGATACCCAATCCTGGACCATGGTGGCTACACTGTGGGCACGCCTGCACAATTCCCCGTGCATCTTCCAATGATACCCCAAACTGCCTTGCCAAACCCTTAGCGTTAGTATGCAACATTCCATGACCCACTCTTGCCGCTTCAAACCGATTGAATGGTCCCATCCGAGGGGCTACACTCACCAACCTATCTGCTCGGGCATTCCCTTCCCCTAGGCCTAGTTCCCATGTGTGACTACGGATATGTATCACGCAGTAAGACTCAGTCCTCATCATAATCGCCTTCCTTAATTGAAGGAACAACTTTCCCAATCGCTGATCCTCCATGGCCTTAATCAAGGCACCTTCTATTCGGTCTACCACTCCTGCTACGTATAAGGAGTCAGTGACCACATTCAAGGGTACCGACACCCACTTGGTGAAGGCCCAAACTACTGCTTTCAATTCCAAGGTTTGAAGGGAATCCTTCTCCTCCGCGGATAAAGTCTGAGACTCCCATCGATCTCCATCCTGCCAGGTAATTGCAGCCAAGCGCAATTTTTTACCTGCATCTGTGAAAGCCGTTACCGCATCTGGCAATGGTCGCTTGGATCGCTTAGGGCATTCGACCCAATCATAACTGTTTAACAAGTGACCGATTTTCCCCGACACTGGGCGCGATATTATGTCCCCTGAAAAATCCAACAACGCCAACTGCAGAGCTGTCGAGTGCCTAATTGCCCACTCTAAATCTCCCTTTTGTATCGGTAGACCTATCATGTTCGGTTCTTCCCCTGCAATCGCTACGACCCGATCCCTACCTTTCCGAATTAGAGATCCCAGAATCTCAAAGGGTGTCGCAATAGCTGTTTTTGGACGCACTGCAGGGAATACCCATTCTAGCACCGATACCTGTGTCTCTCCCCCTTTTTCTTTAATGAGCTGACTAATTACAGCAGCGTAACTAGTCGGCCCCTTTAACAGTAGTAAGGTTATACCGAGGTCCAACCTCCGGCGGTAGGCTAACCGCTGAGACAAGACCTGGGAGAGATTCCGAAGGCACTGTTGTTGCTGCTCTGTCAGGCTGATTGGCGTCGCTGGGTCAGTACCTTTTAGTAAAGGCACTAATGGTGCAATCTCATCATTGCTAATACCTAGGACAGACCGTACCCATTGCAAATCCCCCATAAAGGTTTGCACATCAGACAACGTGCGCAGGCTCACTTTCAATTCTACTTTCTGTGGCCTAATGGTAGCCTCTGATATAAGCCAACCCAAGTACTTCCAAGGCTGAGTACGTTGTACCTTTTCAGGTGCAATTTGCAACCCTCGCTCCCGAAGGGCCTTTGAAATTACTTCCTCCTCTTTTACCGTAATAGGTTCTGCTCGTGCAAAAAGGATATCATCCATATAATGATAGATCAATGTATGTGGCCACTGTGTACGCAATGGCTGCAGGGCCGCGGCCACAAACAATTGACACATTGTCAGACTGTTCTTCATTCCTTGGGGTAACACTACCCACTGATAACGCCTAGCAGGTGCTGCCCTATTTATGGATGGTAGCGTAAATGCAAAGCGGACGGAGTCCTGGGCCTGCAGCGGAATGGTATAGAAACAATCTTTTAAGTCAATTATCAACAAGTACCAAGTTTCCGGGATCATAGAAGGAGAAGGCAGGCCGGGCTGTAAAGCCCCCATCGCCTGCATCTGTTGATTAACTGCACGAAGATCATGAAGTAACCTCCACTTCCCTGACTTCTTAGGAATAACAAAGATTGGTGTATTCCATGGGCTAGTGGAGGGCACCAAATGACCCGCCTTTAACTGTTCCTCTACTAACTCTTCCGCTATTTGCAGCCTCTCCTTCGTTAGCGGCCACTGCTCCACCCAGACAGGGTCTTCTGTTATCCAGGTGATAGCAACAGGCTGCTCAACAGTAGCCGCTAAGGAAAACCCTGTCTTGACGCAGTTGAGAGAACCACTCCTAGCTGAGCCATGCACTCCCTGCCAATCAACATTTGAATAGGAGCAGGCAAAGGCAGGATAGACACGTGAGTGCTGGCCACTTGATCATCTATTGTAAGCTGTACAGGGTAAACACTTTCCTCTGTTTGTTGAACCCCGCCTACACCTCCAATGCACGCTGCGGCTATCCTTTTTGGCCAATGCCGTGGCCAACACTCGCTTGAGACAATGGTGCAATCTGCACCAGTGTCCATCAACCCTTGACAGCACACGCTTTGGCCCCGGAAACTCACTTGCACCTTCACTAATGGCCTATGTTTCATGTTTAGAGTTAAGAGGGCTTGTCCTCCTGTGGACCCAAAACCTTTTTGCTTCCGTGGCGGCAATGAAGCTGCTTGGGGATTAATAGCCCCTAACAAATTCTGCAAAGGAACTAATTGAGCCAATTTACTACCTTTAGCAATAGTTACCGGTGGGGTCAATGTGTATACCACCATTTCGATTACCCCTTCCGAATCCGAATCAATAATCCCAGGTATTACAAAAATACCAGACATTCCCGCCGAAGATCGACCCAATATCAACCCCCCAATTCTTTTCCCTGACCAAGGTAAGCCTTTAAACTGGGAAGGAATTCGCACGGGGGAGGCATCTTGTAGACAGATGCTTACTGCGGCTGCCAGGTCAATGCCCAGGCTTCCCCTTGTGGCAGGCAGCCAGAGCTCCCCCCCTGCACCATTGTTCTCCTCGCGCGGGCAGGGTTCGCGCTCACATTCCCGTTTCCCGAAAAGACAGTACCAGGGGCTGATCGGCACGCCTTTTGGGAATGAGTGTCTGTCTGACATCGGGGGCACCAAACACGCCCTTCATCACAATTCTTCCGAATATGTCCTCGACGACCACACCGGAAGCACTTAGGGCCATCATCACTCGGCCGTTTCCTCTGTCCCTTTCCCATAAGGGGTTGCAGTGCCGCCGCTAACACTCGGGTCGCTTGCGCCTGCTGAGCGGCTGAATCAAGCAATGCCTGCTCTACCCGAGTCCCTAAAAATGCTCCTGGGTTTCCCACACCCCGACGAACGATCTCTTCAAGCATCTCCTCAAGGGACACTCCCTGAGGCAATGTCACCAGCACATCCCTAGTTCGTTTATTAGCATTCTCAACTGCTAAGGACTGCGCCATAAGCCTCCTAGTTCTTTCATCTAGCGCATCCATTTCCTCTAAAGCTTTAAGCAAACGATCCACAAACTCACCAAAGGGCTCGTTCACACCCTGTTTAACATTTACAAAAGACGGCCCCTTCTTTTCCTCTGGTAAAGACATAAACGCTGATAAGGCGGTCTGTGTTACGAGCCTCAAAAGAATAGGAGGATACTGCATCTGCACCCCCACATCCGCGAAGTTTCCCTGTCCTATGACCGTTTCGGGCCGTAAATTAAACAATGGGTCATTCTGCCCCCGCGGCACAGCGCATTCACGTGCCGCGTGAGCTGCCCACTGTCTTTCCCATAACAGTAACTGACCCGGTGTCAAAATTAATTTTGCGATTTGTTGACAATCACTAGGAAGAAGCATATCGCTGTTAAAAATGTAGGATAGCATTTGTCTGGAGGGCTCGCCTTTGATCCCCCAACGCACGACCGTATCCCTTAATTGGCTCAAAATTTTCCAATCAAATGGATCCCATTTACCCGCTGCCCCCCCTTGACCATCCGGCTCAAAGGTTACCGGGCACGCTACCCTCATAGCCGGCTCCCATTGACCCTCCAGAATTGCATCCCTGATAACCCCAGACCAACGCGAAGAGGAAACCCGCGGACCCGAACGCCCCTCGGAAGCCCCAGACCACCCCCCATCTGTTGCTCGCCCATCTGCCTGAGCTTGAACCAGTGCTCTAGAGGCTTCTCGGAACAGTTTATCAGAGGGTCGGTCCCGGCTTCGCTCCGGCGGTCGCTCCTGTGGTCTATTCCCAGCTGCCCCTGCCGGGGGTGGTGGCGCCGATGGCTGGTCTGGCGATTCGGGAGTCGCGGTTGATCCGGCTGGCACAGGTTCCGGTGGTAAAGGTGGTGGCTCCGAGGGACGCTGAGATTGCGACGACCCGCCTCCGAGAACGCTGTCAATCAACTCCTTGGCGGTGCTCTTTGGGACTGCAGTAGCGCCTCGTCCAAGGGGGCCCTTCTGCACTGCCAATCCCTCGGGAGACGATTCCTCCCCTTGCAGCATCTGCGTCGCAGCTGCTACCATTTTCTTTTCAGCCTGCATACACTTGAGCTGATTCGCCACCTCGCGCCAAGTTTGACCCAGTTCTTTGGCAGTTTTGTTGCCCTCCAGAGTGGCTTCCCATAATGAGTCCCCTATCTCACGCCACTCTGTTATACTAAAAACAAGTTGTGGCTCCTTTAAATGTCCTTTCCCCCTTGCCCACTTAATCAACTCATACAGCTTCTTCGTGCTCACTGCTGCCTCCCTTTTTGCTAATAACTCCAGCAGCAGTTGTTCAGCAGCTTCTCGCTCCATGTACACGTGCACTGGGAATTCTGCTTCTAGCCGTTACCCCACGCCGTCTTCCCGTGTGCGCATTCACGGCCGGCTTACCCGCTCCGGTCCACCTTCTTGGTCGGATCACTCGGCTGCACCCATACGTCGTCCTCCGGAATCCCGCACCGTTGTGCCAAGTTCCTGTACCGGACCCTGTTCTGGTCCCTGTTCGGGCGCCACTTGTTGCAGCTTGGAGCGGGTCAGGAATGCCAGACAGCAACTTCATAGAAGCTGGAACTGACTTCGTTTATTCCGCGTTACGTATCACAATATATAGCAATTAGCATAGCAACATCTCGGCAGAGCATCAGTAATTGGTTACAAGCATTAATGTGCTAACATATCATAGGTTGCTAAGCCGTATCCAAGCGTCTAACCGCAAGATTTAAAAACAGCATCTCAGTCCTAGGAACTTCCTCAAGTACAGGAGACACTTCCTTAAAAGTTGTTTACCGAAATTCAGTGATTCTGCATGTCAGCCTTTTCAGTCCAGGTTAAGGACGGTCAGAGGCACCCCCCTGTACAATGTCCCCCTACAGGGTCTCTACACCCCAGTGCCGCTGCACCTCCCTCCAGCTACTCCCTAAAACACAGCAAATACTTTCACCTAAGACACCGCAATGGAAATCAACACAGCTGATTGTCCTGTGCAGCACCAGTAAATATATCGGTCTGCTTTGTATCACTCTGCCTTGATCACTTCTGTATCATTTGTATCACTCTTCTGGATGCTCTTGCACTCTGTGATGCCACAGGCGTTCACAACCCTGTTTTAATTGCTACAGAGGAGTCTCAGTTTTTTATGTCTACTTCTGAAAATTTAATTTCACCAGCAACTTTTGGCAACCTTTCCCATAGTGCAGAAGGAGCACATCAAAGCTGGTGTGTAATGAGGGCTTTTAGTGTCAGCCTCTATGGATAATCTTTTTGAATGCCATTAAAACACAAACAGAAAACACAAAGTTTCCTAAGTAGCCGCATGCCAAGGGAAGGCCTCCGCTTCCAGGGCACAAGAAGGAAAGGAGAAACGAAGTACCCACCTTTTTAGGCTCATATTTTCAGAAGTATCTTTCTGAAACTTGAAGCAGGTGTCTCCTTTGAAAAGGGCAGCTTTTGAAATTAATATTTGAGCTTTCAGAAAAATATGGGTTAATATTTCTATTGATTTTAAGTCAGACTGTGGGTGTTTCATGTATTCAGGATGAAGATAATGGTAGAAACGGATAATATTGTTAATAAAGCTTATTAGAGTCATGTTTGAAGGCCAGACATGAATAGACACTTTTGCTCTAGGCACACCAGGTAACCAAGTATTCTTGCCTTGAAAGGCTTCTGCTCAGAAAAGAAAAGGAGTTACAAACACTGAGCTTCAGTTTCAGGGGTTCTTTTTCTCCCCCTCGGGTGCAAGTAGGAGTTAGTAAAGAGCAGCTAATGCCTCCCCAGCTGTGCTCTGGCTGGAGAAGAAAAAGCAGCAGAAAACAGTGTCCTATCCTGAGCAGATATTACTCAGTTTAGCCCTAGGAATCTATAAATATACATAATCTATCTATTAAACATACATAATCTGAATGCCTGGCCAGTATAGACAGAGTAGCCTGAGCAGGTAACAAAGCAATGGCTTGGCTGGCTTCTTTACGGACACATAAAAGGCAAGATCCTCCTTGCTTTCCAGTCACAATTAGAAATAATTGAAAAATATACATATGAATTAGAAAGATTCTTCTTTCAGCAGATCCCTGAAGCACCTGTACAGCAAGTGCACAAACCTCTCTATATTCCAAAGGTAAATGCATTTGCAAGCAGGTGAGTTTTCAGCAACTTGCTAATGCAGTTAATTATGGAGTAGAAAAAATGAGGGTGACAACATCCAACTGTAACAGCAGGCTCACAAAATGTAGGTAAACAGTTTAATTACCCACACATTTTTGGCTCCACAGAGGAATCAATGAAAGACTTTTAAATTCTGTTTTTAATCCCCTTGTATTTGCCTCATGCAAAGACTCCCCTCCCCAAAGCAGCTCTATTACTATATTAGATGAACGCAAACATGGTCTGCCTGTTCCCGCCCAGCTCCACTGCTCTTTGAATCAACCTTGCAACATCTCTTAAGTCTTTTCTTTATTCTTTCAGATGAGGAAATGTTTGAGGCAAATACGAGCGACTTCTCTAGTACCTTGACAAGTCAAAGGGATGCAGGAGGGTTGGGGGGAAAAAATTCCCTGCCCTGGCAGGTCCTGCCACTCTGTATTCGTTTTCCCGTGGCTCCCATCAAGCAGCAGCAGGCTGCACGCTGCGAGCAAGCGCAGCCAAATGTTCCACGGAAACAGGGCTCATGGCAAAGTTCTACCGAGCTGCAGAAGCCAGTCTGACTACGCAAAAAGGTAATTGCAGCTATCTTTAAAACAAGCAGTTGACAAGCTCTAGGCAAGGTAAAGAACAGACACAGGAAAGCAATTAATTTATTATTATTCCCTGTAAAGAACAGGGTATAGGTAATGGCCCATTGTAAGTGTGAATAATACCAAAGCTGCAAGCAATCTGGTATAATTTTAACATTCGACAGCCTTTTTTAATCAATCTTATTGATGTTCCTCGCAGCCATAAAGTATGAAAGAATAGGTTTACTAAACTTAAGGAAAATATAAGGCCTCATTTTGTGCCTTTCAGTTTCTTCATTATGTTGCCATAATGTCACCAGGGTAATATATTTCACTCTTTTGCCTCTGTTTTTACATTCATTTTCTGATTCCACTATGATCGTATCTGCTGCTTTGAAGCAGTGAAGGATGAGTTATGAATACTGCTTTAACTCTACCACCACACCTGGAAAAGGAGTGTGACGTGTTGCAAGAGAAAAATATCTTCTTTAGGACTGGATAGTTAACACTAGCAAGAGAAATCTCATTAACCAAGCAATTTCCTGATATACATGTAATAATAAATTCCCAATATAATAATATATCCATGCCTTAAAGTAGCATGGACCATTAACAGCGAGAGGAGCAGCTGGGACTGGCAGAAATGGGTAAGATTTATGTGGATCTGCAAGGAGACTTTAGCCAAATCCGTGCCCGTTTAGCAAGAGGTTACACTCCAAAGTGTGCAGTACAGAATGAGATCCCAAGCACTGCACTATCTTTAGGACAAAGAGGTCACAGACCCTGTTATTCCTGCACAACAAGAACACCGAGGCCCACAGAACAGCGCTATTAACAGCCACACGCAGCTGTGCCTGTAGCAGAGTCACGAGCCTGCTGACTAGCTCTGGGCAGAGATGAAAAGACAACAGTTAAGTCAGCTCCTCTATAGAGGATGCCCAAGTGCTGCTGCCTGGAAGGAGAGGGCAGATCAGCCAGCTGGGATGGGCCACAGCAGCGCCAAGGAGTTTCCTTCCACGCAGAGCTACCCGGTGCACCAGCACCTCAGCCAAAGGGGTCTCGGGTGAGGGAGGCAGCGGGAGGAGAGGCCCTCCGGCCCCTGTGTCTTTCCACAGCAGTTTCTCACAGCCGAGTGTCTTTCAAAGCCACAGAGAGCAACAGGAGTGAACACAAGGGCTGCTTATCATTCTAGAGCTTCTGCCATGTTCTTATTCCCTGAGAGCAGAGAGGAATATTCAAGTATTCGAATGCCACCTTCTCCTCTCCAAAGGAACGAAAACACTGCACAAGATTTGTGCAGATTTAATTACAAAAATAAACAGAATTTGATTTCAGAACCAAAATATATTGAAGTTAAAAGTTTTCTGCATGAACACAATATCAAAATTGCTTTAGACTTTCCCTGCAATAGATGGAATAACAAGGAGAAAGAAGCAAAATGAACATATATATACAGGGAATTGTTGATATGATTGTTTGTGTTTTACTTGAAAAGTTGTCTTTTACCTGCAAAGTTTTCAAAGTCATTACTGAGCAACTGAAATGAAATTATTCAGAAGTTGTTTGTTACCACATGCTTGTCCTCAATATGCCTCATCTTAGTTTGTAATTCCTTGGGGAGAATGACACTTAAAAAAAAAAAACCCACACAATGACTTGGAATCTTGCCACTTCCTTATTAAAAGTGAGAATCTACACCCAACCAGTTGAGCACAGAGGAAAAAAAAAGTCCATGAACACAATTTCAAGTACAACAGCATGCAAATGTATTCAACGATTTGTCTTTCTTAAGGAGGAAAACAAGCCTAAGGAAAAAGGCTAAGGAAAAAGGCTAAGGAAAAAAAAAAAAAAAAGAAAGAAAAAAGTGTGTGAAGCATTCCAACCACATCCTGGTATGTTTGCAGCCATCACTTTAAAAAAAAAAAAAAAGGGGGGGGGGGAAGATGAGAATTAATTACCCATTTCATAATTATGTTGCAAAACAGCAATGCATGGCCATGACACCGCAGGTAGGCATCTCCTGCCAATGCTGCTCACAAGGGCTGGGACAGCAGCTGCCCCATCCAGCCGCTCGCTGCGGCGCCTGTTCTGCACCCGCACATGATCCGTGCGGGCCCATCATGAAAGGCAGGAACCAGCACCCAGGGGAAGGAAGGAAGAGGCTGAACTGTTCAGTCCAGCCACAAAAGGCTGAGAGAGTTGGGCCTAGAAGAGCCTGGAGAAGAGAAGGCTGAGAGGGGACCTGAGCCGTGTCTATAAATACCTCAAGGGAGGTGGTGAGGAAGATGGAGCCTCTTTTCCCTGGTGGCCACCGACAGAACTAGAGGAAACGGCCACAAACTGAAGCACCAAAAGTTCCACAGGACTTAAGGAAAAGTTTCTTATCAGTGAGGGTGCCAGAGCACTGGAACAGGCTGCCCAGAGAGGTTGTGGAGTCTCCTTCTCTGGAGATCTTCAAACCCGCTTGGACGCAGTCCTGTGCCACGTGCTCTAGGTGACCCTGCGTGTGCAGGGGGGCTGGACTAGATGAGCTCTAGAGGTCCCTTCCAACCTAAAGGATTCTGCGGTTCTATGAAAAGTCCAAATGTAGCTATAGCCCAAGACCAGTTACCTAACAGCTACAGATAAACTCCTAAATGCACACATAGATACTTCAGGTAGTCCTTATCTTCAGATTAACTTAAGGAAACACTGCAAGTGCATTATGGCAATTAGCTGTTTTATAAATTAGCCTTTTTTTGTCACAGAAACTTACAGGCATAGTTTAGTCCCTTTAGTGCGACATATGTTTATATATTAAAAAAAACAAGCACAAACAAATCCTCGCACAACAGAAACACAACTCTGAATTGGTAAGTGCTAGAACCACTGCCTGTCAAAGCTCAATTAGAAACCCCCTGCCGATTTCAATAAGCTTCAGATCCAGCCTTAATAGGGGAGGCTGTTCTATACACTGCTCAAGCTGATTACTGGCACTCAAGAATCCAATTGCTGCATAGCAGTAATTGCTGTTTACCTTTAGTAAGTAACCAGGTAAGTCCTCAGAAGCCGAAGCACTAGCGTTTAAGTGCTTGCTGCACCCAGGCGTGCGTAACAGAAGGAAATCAGGGACCAAAGTCAGATAACTCCTACCATTTTTCACTCTAGCTGATATTATGGTAGAAGTGTTCCTGAAACTTCAAAGGAACTGTTCTTATTCAATTGAAATGCATTACAGGTCCTAAGATTAAGCATTCAACATTCGTTTTCAAGAAGTCTTCCTTATTTAAGGCAGATGTTTGCAAGAAGGTTTTTCATTTGGATAAAGGTCATTAGCTACAGTTGGACAGGTCATTCTGCGCCACACAGCAAATTGTTTCTTTGACTCCAAAAGAGATTTAATATCCTGTGAATCAAAGCGGAACATGCTGTTTTGTCTGCTTACAAAGAGCTTTATCGCAAGCACACACCAGTGATTACTAGTAGAACAGGCCATAACTGCAGATAGACGGACAAACCTCTGGGTCCTAAGAGCTCAAGGCTGTGGCTCTGATAACAAGCAGCATCTGCTTAGTAGCCAAAGCATTCGGGCTTGTTTCTTGCAGAGCAGTTACAAAAGAAAAGTGGTAGGATTTTGGCTGCAGAGTAAGCATCCTGCTCTTTCTGGCTCATAACATCACTTCTGCTATGGCCCTGCAAGTCTTGCCCCACTGCTCAGTGACCAGAAGTGCACAAGTGCTGGGGATTTAGGCATATTTTAGTCAGCACTTCCCTTTCATTCTCCAAAGATTTCACCATTCTGTATCTCTACTCAAAAACACTGCTCAGTCTCAATGGGATCAGGATAGCTGGGTCTGCCTGGGCCATGGGCAGGGTAGCTAGACATGAGATCCTCCCTGCAGCTTGATAACCTCCACGTACCAGTTTGATTAGCTCTAAGAGTCATGGAGGCATTACAAGCTAGTTCCATAACACGTTTCATGTGCACCTGGGAATCTTCTAGTCTGAAATAAGTGTAAAATGTGCATTTAATCCTCCACAAGAAACATGGCACCCTCTGCTCCACGTTGAAAGACTGACTGCCCACCCAGGAGATGATGTGCTGCACATGACTGTACCTTAATTGCCTTCTCTGTTATCCCAACACTATCATCTTTTTCCACACTTATCGTTACAGTTCTTATTTTTATTAAATTGTTGCATGGAGGGCAAGACACCTTCCTCCCACTCCTATACAGTCAATTTGAAATGTATTAATGTGAACAGCACCAAATGCATGAGTAAAGGCTGTGGCAGTGACATTTGTAGCATCAAAGGAAGCACACAGGACATCAGAGCTTGACCCAACATCTTCCAACACCTGCGGCTGATTAAATGCTTAACTGCCCCATTTTAATTTGATTCAGCTGATGCAAAGAAACTTGAGAGCTTTGTTAACAAAGCCAGAAAAGAGAATTCCTTTGCAGCCACTGCATATGAAGTACAAGAATTTAAGCTTCCATGAGAGTTTACCACCAGACTGCCTCAGTCTTCCACAGCAGTGTCAGCTTGAGAAAACTCCCTAGCAAACACTGCAGCAGATGCAGCTGCTCCTCTCCATGCAGAAAGGCCGTGACCCTAGACACAGTCTTCAATATCTTATCAAGCCCATTATCAAAACGCATTAACCTTTAGGTCAGTTCTTAGTAGAAAGAACGGAAAGATAACTGGGAGCTTTCAAAGAACTGCCAGATAAATGCAGCAACCCTTGTTTATCAGCAGCTGTGAACTCCACACGTGTAGCCACGTCTCCCACTACACTCCACTTGAAAGCCCACAACTCTGAACACCAAATGCCTGTTGTGAAGCTGAAGACACAGAGGTCCCCATGAGCAGGAAGCTGACAGGCGCCTCCTGAGCATGCTAAGTGCAGCCGAGCTGAAACCCCTGCAGAGCACAAACAAAGAGATGTTTGTAACAGGAGGACACACAGGGGTTCAGGAGCTAATTGGCCATAAATCATTTAATCATAGAAAACACCAGGACAGGAGAATAAAGTCCTAGTTCAGAACAATTTTGCAAAAAGAGAATAATAGCCATATTATCTCATTAGCAGTGTTCTTTAATGAACTTGTATTCAATTTCAAGGTCTTGCATTCACAAAGTAGTCTCGAAAACTCAGCTACACTCAGTCTTCAGGCATTTTATCTCAGTCCTTGTGAGAAAGGACTGATCTAAGTTCCACTTGGATTATTCTGTACAGCATAACCAGCTGATATGGTATCAATAAGGGATCAGTATTGCTGTACTACATCTAATAGAACTGTTAAATATTTTCATTTCCGTTCAAAAGATAATGCAGATAGTAATTAGGATAACATCGCAGATAACACCCATAAACTTACCTGCTAGACAAGGATTCTGTATGTCTCTATACTATATGTATGTCCAAATGCAAGTCCACTAGTTGATCTGTTCTGTGTGGTGTTAAATGTACTCATATGTATTCAAATAAAACCAGAGAACAGCAAGTATCTCACCAGAACTACCTATTAGAATACACATCTCACATTCAGAAGATTTCCAGCGAGCTTTTGGTTATTAATATCACTAGGGCACCTTTGAGGAGAGCAGCGCTGCTAACCTCACCGTCCTGGCCGCGGGCCAGGGCTGGTAATTACTTTCTGCACAGAGGAATCATCTCTGCATTTACAGGCAGGACCTTGAGCTCCCAAACACAGTAAACTGGAGCGGGCTTCCCACCAGCTCCCTGGAGGGACTTCCATGTGTTAAGTGGCTTATTATATTCCAGCAGAAAGCAGGGGCACAGGACACTATAGCACATACTGCTGAGATCAGAAGCCTTTGAGCACAACTTAGAGGTGACAATTTACAGTAGATTTCTGGAAGGAACATCTGTCCTTGCAATTGGTGCAAAAGGACCCCCGGAGAAGAAAGGGGTCTGGCAGGGAGAGAAGTGACACATTATCCTTAATACCTCACTCACCACACTGGTCTCGTTGATTTGTGCTCTTGATAGTCTTAGCATGGATGAGATAGCCTAAAAAAAAAAGAGAATTTTATTTGAGTCAAAGATCCCACATATGATTTCTTCAAGACAAGGGAAAACAAACAAACAAAAAACACTACTCAGAAAGAAAAAAACCTCATTAGGTTCCTTACAGCAGCCCTTCCAACCCATCCATTTGTCAAGGCAGGATGACTCTACATCATGCATCCAGGCTTATCCTACAAGCCTGGTCATCTTTTCCTTAGAGGAAATTTCACCAGAGCTTAATAAACCTAAAGAAGTCCCACTGTTAAACCTCTCTAGGGTTCATGTGTATTCTTAAAAATGCTTAAATCAGAGAGAGAAACCAAGCTTAGCAACAACAACTCTGAGAAGACACAGTGCAGTAAGGGAAGCTACGCTACATCCTCCATGCAGACTCCTTGGTTACCTGGAACTACTCCTGCGAGTAAGGATAGGAGAAATGTACCTAATATGCGGCCATCTATAACATGATTCATTACATACACCTCCATAAAATAAGCTAAAACACATTCTCGCTATTACAGTAAGAGCTATTGATTTTTTCCTGCTTTGTTTCATTTTTGTCCAGCTTCATCAAGGTAAGCTATTATCCACCCCGAGCAGTGACGAGGAAGAACTGCCTGATATGATGCACTGGAGTCCCTGCACAGGGGGCACGGGAAGGGTAAAAATACACTTATCACTCCTGGCCAGAAAGGCAGCACCAGAGCAACGCACAACTTCAGTTAAACTCTTCTTAGTTTCAAGAGATTGGAAGACACAAGAGCTTTTTAAAATGCGTGCATACATATATATATATATATATATATAAATATACATGCATATGCACAAATATTAAAGCTTATCTCCTCTTCTAAGCAAATCTTCGCAGCTCTCTCAACCTTACCTCTCCCTCTCTCTTCACCTCAAAGTTTTTCTCCTTTCTTATTTTCCCCGGTTTTCTAATTTGGGTAGAACAAGCAGAGCACTTACGATTTTTTAAATTGTAAACGTATACAGAAGAGACCACATTTAATGGAACATTATGACCATTAAGACAGTTTTCTTATAAAATATCTCCAGCCCTGAACGGGGAATTTCTGAACCATCTGTAACAAAAAAGCATTAAGAACACAATACACTAGTGAACACAACTCCTCCCAGTAAAACACCCTGCTTAAAAGCTCTGTTCTTTAACCATTAATTCACTTACCATTTTGATTATCTATAAAGCAATCCAAAAGCAGAAGAGTAAGAATCCCTTCCAGGGCAACAACAGAAAAAAATTAAAAAGAAACATAATATATATACTACAGAGAAGTTTCAACAGAGAGGAGGCCACCCCAGAAACCATCTCTTTAAAGGATCCATAAAGCCAGACCTTCTCAGCAGTTGCCATTTGCTCCCCACTAATTCCCCGCACACCCAGGGCCACCTGAATGCACTCAGAGGGTTTGCACAGCTCCCCAGCGCGGCTCTCAGGGCAACCTCTGCCGGGTTTCCACCTGGGGAAAATTAACTCAGCAACTGCCAAGCTACTCATAAATGATTTTCCTAGACCTTGTTTTAGGAGCATTTCACAAATCCCTGAAAAAGCAGCTGTTCCCAGTATTTTGTTTCAATGATGTTGCCAAAGTAGAAAAAAAAACCAAAACGCTGCAATCAATACACTCTTCCATATACAAAGATAATTGTCTACCTGCTGCCTTACAGATTTTAAATATCCAAAGAAACTGACTTTTTCTTCCAGTTCCTCCAAAGGAAACCTGTTTCATAAAAGATATATCAAAGATGGGTCTTTTACATTTCCTTCTGAAAAGGCAGAAATCAGACTATTTCAATTCATTCTGGGAGCAGTTTTTACACGAGTGATGAGACAGTGACAAATCTTACAGTCAAGTCCCTGTCCTTATGCCTCATAAGTTAGTCAAAAATTCAGTTTTCCAAGAAAAAAACATCCGTTGATGGGTGGGTGGTGAGACAGACGATTACAGAGCTTACAACAGATCCACAAGGTACACAGAAAATGAAATCTGAATTTATAGCTATTGATTTGGGCCTCTTCTGCAGGACTTGTTATATATACACCAATAAAGCACCAAGTAGCCAGGAGCTGTTTCAGCCACACATCAAAACTGAAACCTTTCCACAGCAACATCTGCTAAGGAAAACCCCAAACTACCATCACCCAATGCCCTGTTGTTAGTCATGCAAAGAGCAGCTGCAGTGGGCAGCTCCCCTCCATCAGGAACAAGTTTCCTCAGCTTCCATGGAACCTAATTCAGCAATGAAAGGGCACTGATGTGCAGAAGCACAGGGCAAGCGAGCAATGAAATCCTTTTGCCTCTGCAAGGAGTTTGGCCGGGATGCTAGACAAGAATGCTGTTAAATGGAGCTCACGCTCTTCCGAAGTGGAAAGAAATGAGAGCAGTTTTCAGGAACAGCTTTCCCCTCATCCCCAGCTTCATACTGCAAAATGTTTGAATAAAACTAGTCAGATAGAGAGATGTATGTTTTAGAATGGGTTTGCAGCATTTTTTTTTTATTTGCTTTGTATCTTTTAGCACTGCAAATGGTGAACTTAGAGCTCTGACTACCTAAGAAAATCTGCCACCTCAGGATGTAGAGGGCATTCCCTTGGGAGTGATGAAACCACCCAAGCAGGTCAGGTGCCTGACTCCGGTGAGAGCAGATTCCCAGGCTATTTATGCAAATTGCATAAGGTGCCTGTCTTCAGCTTCTGGAGGTTTATAAATGCCTCAGTGAGTTTAGCCTTGGGTGCAGCGCAGGAAAACAAAAACAAAGCCAATTAAAACAGTGCTTCCAAGTGGTGTTTTAATTTTCTTTCTTTTCACATAAAAGTGGAAGATGTAACGCTTACTCTCAGATAAATGCACTGTAGAAGGGCAAAGCGCTGCAGCCTATGCTTTCATTGGACTGGATCTCCAACACTCTCCAACAATAATTAATGAACATCGCCTCGCTGCTCTACCTTAATCGAGAAAAGCATCAGCAATATTTTACACAGCAGGGAATAAGGGAACACAGGTGTTAAGTGGCTTGCCCAAGGTCACCCAGCAAGGCTGTGCCACAGCTAGGAATGAAATCAGTTCTCCTCTACTAGACACCCATGCGCAGCCTTTACAAAATAGTGCTGAGGCAACGCGGCTCCTCTTAAACTACAAACCCTGTAAGTGTTTACATGCAGTGTGGGAACATCTTTAAAGAGAAGACACTGCCTTTACATGTCGTGCTCACCTGGGCGGGATGAAGAGCAAGGGAGAAGGGAAGGACTTAGCCCTTCTACCACGCACCTCACCGTCCCGCCCCGGCACCCGGCCGAGTGTCTGCTCCGGCGCTGACGCTGTGCAGCAACGGGGGACCGAGCAGAGGAAAACGAGTGTGCTGAAGTCTGAGGTATCACACCACCCAGGAATCCTTAAAAGAAGGACTGTAATAATTTTCCTTTCTTAAAGGGCCTTAAACGGCCAAAGAGCACTTATGGGCCAATGGAAGCTATGAGGAAATAACAGCAGGTTCAGGAGCTTTCCTCTTCTTTCTGCTTCATGCAGATGTGAGAATTACCTACACACACACACAAATCCTCCCCCACAAAAAACAGCTGTCTGTGATATCTCCTCTATCCTAGACAGCTTCATGATCTCTATTGTTAATATAATGATATGCTGTTTCCACCCTTCAATTGCTTGTCACCTGAACTTGGCAGACATTAGGCGGACAACGACAGCAAGAAGGGAACCAGTAATTATCAGAACCAAACCCACTACCCTACTGGTAGGAGAGGTAGAAAACACTAATTATCAAAAATCTGTCTATGTATCTATGTATCTACATTTAGCTAAAGAAAAGGGCTACAAACTACAGACTAATGATGTTTCTGCTATTATGTTACATCAAAAGTCTCCATGGCCACCACTGTTAATCACTATTGTTGAGACAACAGCAAAGAAAATATGCACAGTCCTCATGATTTTCACATTCTTTGTTAGCTGCACTGTCTGTTACTCAGAAAGTAGTGTATTCCTACTAGGTGTGAGGGGCAAATTGAACGAAAGCATTTTGTTTTAGAAAGATAAAGCAAAATTTTTATCTCCTTCCCAGCTCCTGGATAGATGCTGGTGCCCACATTTATCCTTCTTTAGCAGTTGTGTGGTATCTTCCCACAGTTCCTTGCAAATAGCAAGACTAATTAAGCAGCACCTTGAAACTTAGAATCTCCTATGGGGTGAAATGTTTCTGAATATTGCAGAACGATTTGGTTTTCCATGTTGGGCCAGATAGTGATGGCAGCTAAGAATGGTGCTGGAGCCACCTTTTTTCCTGGCCACAGTCTGCCAGAGAACTGAATTTTCAGTTCATTTGAGCTGACGTAGCTTGACTACTGTCTACCAAAGGCAAAACTCACAAGAACAGTTCTCAAAAAGGTAGATTGAATATCCTTCTCCCTGTAATAGGGACTCTTTTTGAATAAGGATTATTCACAAGAGCGGGTGTCCAAGAAGACCACTAAATCAAAACACCTACTTAAAAATAAAAGAGAACTTATTACATCAAGAAAAACAGGAGGAAAGAAAACAGGACAGACATTTGAAGCTGAAGGGGCCCTCCTGCATCACCAGAATGCACTGCTAGACAGCCCTATAGCTATAGAAGACAATAAAAATTTAGCTTGCCTAATCAAAAAGCTCCACAGATGTTGTATTAGTCTATGTGACTTGGCAAAACACACAGGGAATAAGTCCAGCGGGTGCTGGAAAGGTAGTTCCTAACAGGATGTTCTTTGACAAGTTGTAAGGGGACTAGAGTAAGAAAAGCGAGGATGGGGAGGTCCATTTTATTGTTCTGTAGCTATGTTGAAAGTAGAAGTGTGTAAACTGAAGCTGTAGTTGAATTACTGGGACATGAATTAAATGTTTGACATGGGAGCTGAAAATCGTTAGTGACAAAGTCATCAAGGAAGATATAATGGTCTCTAATGTTTTTTTTCTTACACAAGTTTTTACTCACTACCAAGCTGGAAGACAGATTACACCTAAATTGAAGAACACAGAAGTTAGGAGATGTCCCCTCTTCCTTCAGTTTAGGGACAGCCAGCTAATGACAATATACTATAGATCACAAGCACTAAAGAGTGCATGTACAACTTACAGCTGATAAAATCCTTAATATGACCATACTAGCAGCCTTAATTAGGCCTGAAAAGTTTAAAGCGAACAGTCCAGACTGGATAGTGACAATTAACCAGCTGTGACTAGGAACAAAGAGAAAATAACCTCTGCTGAGGAAGAAAGTGCGACGGCATTTACATATTTTATGCACAGGCTGATTATCCATGAATCAGAAATTGGAAGTAACAAAGTTACTAGCTCCAAATAGCAGCACTGGACATTTGTATTTATGTCCAACATTCAATTCTAAAACTATATACACAGGTGTAGGTGGGAAGTCAAGTCATCCAGAACTTTAGGAACTAGATAAACATCAAAAAAAGAAAGGAAAAGAACCTTTTATTTACAGATTGAAAACTTCCCCTTCAAACTGTATCTACACAGACACAATTGCTTGTTTTGGTTATATTTGGAAACACTATATATTGATAAGTTGATATTTCCTGAGGAGGTTTTTAAATAAATGGTAAGTATTTCGACTTCTTGATTATTTCTCATTTGGATAGTTCAGAGAATCTACTCTTAATAAAAGTGTATCAGCCTTTGCCTGAAAGTGTAATCAGAGAGGAACCATTTACCCACGCTGTTTACCTATAGTGACTGACCAGTGTTTAATTTGAAGCAGATTATTTCCTCAATTTCATTTGCAAAATATAATTGGAAAGTTCAATAAAGACATTTTAGTTTTTTTCTTATTCTTGTGGAAATTTTCAGCCTTCATACCACTTTCAAATAGAGCATCCTATTCCTTTTATCAATTCTTAATTCAAGCAGGGCACCTGTTATTCTCTACAGGCTTACACTGCAACAATAGACATTAGTTAGAGATGCCAATGTGTGTTTTATTACAAAAGCCATAGTAGGCTTTATCCATAAGTTTCTAAATCTCATTAAAGGTTCTTTCATATTCCAGCTAGAATAAAGTACACTTTTAACTCTGTAAATCTATTTCTGCCAGGACAGGGAATCTATTGCATCTGTAGTTACAGTGTATGACAAAGCAGTGCCTGGGGCTGAGTCTGTTCAAATGCAGATAAGGGGTCTGCAATGAATCACTGTCCTCTGCAAGGGACTGGCTTGGTAATCAAAGGTCAGAGATCACAGCATCACTATTCCCATTTCTCCAGCAAAGACAGAAGCTATGGTTGGATTTTCTTTCCCATTTCCTTTCTTCCTCCTTGCTGAAGATGCCTCAGGTTTTGTTTTGTAGATGAGCATTGCCTTTTGAGATAGCACAACTGCATAATCTATTTCTAACTTGGTAGGACTACTATAGAATTGAATTGTATAGGTTCTCTGCAGGATATGATTCAATTTAACTTCCATTATTAAGAATATACATTCCTCAGTGGCACAAAACCTCTTTTTTAAAAATTAGGCTAATACCAAAAGATGTGCCTGGAAGGACATTTCTAATCGGGGATTATCCTCTAGGCCTGTCACTGATGGGAGGTTCATTCCTCCTAACTAATTCCACTGAATCTTCTATATGAAAATATAATCATGAAAGTCCTGCTGTATATCCTAAAATTTACATCTGGAAGTCAAGGTTATGTTTCCATCTAACACTTACCAAGTCCTGGGTCCCGATTCAGCGAAGAACTTAAGATCATGACTGAGCCATCCAGAAGGAGAATTTTGGTGGGCATGACCTGACTCAGCAGTCATTTCACAAGCTAAATTTTCAAAAGCATTTACCAAAAAGAGCTACCTCTTTTTGTTTAAGTTTGTATCTGGTCAAAAGTCTGGGGATACTCCAAATCCCCAGATGCGTTTTTATCAGAATATTTTATCTAGGGAAGTTTGCAGTTAATGGCAGCCATTCACATTCATGCATTTAGACTGACAGGAGACTAAGGCTATTAGAGTTCCAGCTATCCAGGAAATTCATCCCAAAAATATAGTATGTAACTGGCACAGCACTGTTTAAATTCATCAGATGTACCCAAGGGAGGCTATTCCCAGAATAAAACAATCCAAAACAGACTGGCAATCATTACCCAGAAATATTCCTCATTATTGTAACTTAGAGCTTTTTTTTTCCCCTCCATGAAGACCTGCAAAAAGCAGCAGGTCTAGAAGACAACCTGATAAATAGAAAACCTTCTCTTAGAAACCCTGTTAACTGACAGATGGGAGAGAAGGGGAGATATAGCTGTTCTGGGATTTCAAATGAAGCAGCTAGTCACTGCTTAATGGATTTTATCAAGAGTGGAGGATTAGATTTCATTAACCCATACAGGCATAGGAGGAATAAGTCACCTGAGCAGAGCAGTACATTTTATACTAGAGCAGGCTTACAAGATTGTCAAACTGTTGTATGGATCTTGTCCTGATATGAATTTCAGTGAAGAAAAGGAAATAATAAAGGCGAATCTTGAAAGACAGTTTCTCCCACTTGCTTTTCAATTTCCTTGTTGGAAACTCATATTACATCCCAGCTCCTCTGACCTCATCCTACCTTACAGAAATCTTATGATTTTAAAAGCATCTTTCTAGTCTGGCCATCTACTTATTATGTAAGTAGAGAACATACTCCACACAGTATCTGATGCCTCTGATACCTAAGAAGTGCTGCCACAGAAGGCAGTCTTGGATGGAATTGCAGAAAGGGAATTATGGAGCATTTTAACCTACTGTTAAAAGTCCAACCAACTGTTGGACTTCCGTAACTGTATGGAAAAGGCATACAGCGAGGTCCAATGAAATTCTCCCATGTACAACATATGAACTGTGCAATACCTGCATTTTCCATGGAGGGAAATATTCCTGCTCCTTTTCTACTTAAAATTTTAGAAGGCATTTGGAATTCAGAGGAAAATGCAATCTAATCCACACCGAACTCAATTCTCATTTATACAGTGTTCCATTTATACCAGTCTGTCAGCTTAAAGGACCTTTGGAGTAGGAGTAATTACAGTTATGCACACTTCATGGCCCCATTATTCTGACAAAGTGGCGTAAGGAAGCTCCGATGCAGAAGAAAATCAGGTCTACTTATTTTTAATGCAGTGACTTTAATATGGTTGTGTTTTATCTTCAGTTCTGCCTATATATTTCAGTCCTCTCCTGTGCCTTTGTGTGTTATTTCTATTGCTTGATACTATACTCAGTCTTCCTGTACTATTGCCTTGTCAATAAAATATGAGAACGTTAGGGGTGAAGAGCGAGCTGTTAATTCAAGTCACATACTAGGTGATAGGGGAATGAAGGCCTATGTGTTTTGAACTTGTGCCTTTTTCATCCTTTCAGATCTGTTTGTGGTTCTGCTCTGACTGCAGGCCTGTTCTCTCCATATTCACAATACAGTGGTGATGTTAATAACACAGCTTCCGTTGACATCTTGTATTTTTGAACTTGTTTGATGCTCTTTTCTGGCAGGATTCCCCACTTTCTCTCCCCCCAATTTTTGTAATTACTAAAGAAAAATATTCATTTTCATCTTTTACTACTCAACTTTTAATACTTGTCAGCATAAACTATTTTAGAAACAAAAACATGTAAGTGAAAGTGTCTTAGAGAAAGGATCAAGAGGAAATTAAGCCAAGAGGAGCAGGCGTTTTGACTAGTCTTGAGTCATAGCAGGCTACATCTCAATGCAGGCTTCAAAATTTTCAAGCAGCTGACTGCTTTGAGTCAGCCCCTCAGCATGACAAGCCTCAAAGATTTAAGCAATGACAAGCAGTACATTTGCTGGTCTGTGGCAAAAGACAATTTAAGGATAAGCATCTCCAGAAAAGAATAAATTTCCCATAGCTGGGAACCAGCACACCTCCACCAGGTAGCAGAAAGATGATTCACAAATTGCCGTGTGCCCTGTTATCACACTCTCCTGTGTACACAAACTTCTGTGTATATCACATTCCTTTCTGGAATTCATAAAACAAAGTCTATACGAACGAAGCCTTATGTCCGTTTTCAAAAGAAAAGTCCATGAGCAGGAGTTAATGCTGCCAGAAGACAGAACATAAACCAAGTATTTGCCAGGGACACACAGGTCAAAGGAATGGGACTTGCAATTGCAGCAGTGGCAGTTGTATTTCCTAAAGCAGTGTCAGATGATAGAACCACTTGGTTTTGTACATCAGAGCCCATCACTCAAAGAGACTTTGATGTAGGCAGAAGAAACAAAGAATACTTTAATACAGGACTGCTACACACAAACAGAGCAAAAAAGGCCATGACAGGAAAAGTCAGGATGGTTCTGCAAAACAAAGTTACTTCATTAAAATAAAATTTAAAAAATCCCTTCCCATCCTATTTGTCTTTGCATTCTAAGGGAAAATAAGAAATTGTGCTAGAAGCCTATTAATAGAAGCTGCTCTAAATATCTGTACGCAATGGGATTCAGATTATAGTATGAAGAACATGAATTCTACACGACAGTCACAGAAACATATTTTTGTGAGGCAAATGTAGCATTTACAGCCTCCTCTGACAATTCTGCTGAAGAACAAGGTAATTAATTATCCTGCTAGGAAATATTGTAAGGGTGCTTCTCTTCTGCAATTTCTCTACGTGGGCAGTTCCACACTCGGTGCTCCAATTGACCCTTTTCAGTATTTGGCCTTTTGACAGTGGCCTCCCAAACATTAATTAATATTTGGGATGAAAGTTAAAAGCGGAAGGGAAGTCAGCCTCAAAGAGGCTGTTTTAAAGGGGCTTCAGGATAAAATGGAGTGTTAAAGGTAAAGCTCATACTACACAGAGAGATAAAAATCTTTTTCCTGTCTCCCCGTTACCTTTCCCAAAGCTTGCTTGCTCCGTTCTGGGAACAAATTTCCTCTGCAATTGGTAGTTGTTCTTTTCTTAGATGTAGTTGCCCACAGAACCAAAGCTAAGAAGGTACAGTATTTTTAGAGGCAGATTTCTCATAATGTATATAGGTAATGTATAGCCATTTTATGAGTAAACAACCAGATCTGGACGACTGCAGCTTCACCGAATTATTTGTTTTCCAGGTGTTAGTAATTTCTTATTCTGACAAGATATAGGTCTCCCAGTGCATTAAAGTATGCGTATGCCCTATGCTTTGTATATACATCTTTTAATCTTTTATGTATATACATCTTCTAATACACATCTTTAAAAAAAGAAAAAATAACGATTCTATTGAGATTTAACTCTGCTCAACAAGCATATAATTTGTATGCATACTAACGCAATTTTGAGAATTATGTTTTAGACAGGTAACAAAAAAATATCCTCTTATGCATACCCATTTTTGTGCCCAAGGCTACAGTTACACATGCTAAAAATGATGGATCCAGCTGTGTACTTTGCACAGGGAGAAGGTTCTTGTTTCACAGTTGCTGGTATTTACAAAACTTGAAAGACACACGTTAAGACTCACAGACTGAAGTGCACTATAACGTGTATTATGCCACCTAGTCCATGACAGGAAGATGATACACCTGATTCAGGTTTGTATTTCTAAAAATCTGGGTTTCAATGATAAAAATATAGGCTTTAGTAGTCACAGTCAGCTAGTCCCATGACCCAATAAGAATTATGTGCCTAAAATATCCACGTGAATCAGGTCTGTGGTGTGTGATCAACACTATCTTCACATCTAAACCATTACTCAGTACAGGAATCTACCAGGAGCACCTTAACTGTGGAATGTCTTCATCTTCTACCACCTTGAACAACTTTTCTGAAGTTACAGGCCATACTAGAGCAGACATTTATCAGATCTAGGTAAGTGAGGACTTCGCTCCCAAGATTTGCTACACAGCTCAAGTCTCCACAACAAGTTTAGTAACCAAAAAAATATGTCACCAATTCTCTTTCAGGAGGCACTCTGCAAGGATGACTCTACAGCAGCCTGCTGAATCACCCCATGCATGAAACATTTAATATACAGGACAAAATGAAAACAGGAGTGCTGAATCAGAAGCAAAAGATTTGGATGCGTGACTCTCTCAAAAATGTTCCCATTATGGTTACTGAATTCTCTGCTTCCCTTTTTTAAAAATTTTAACAGGCTGAATATAAAAATGCTTCATTTACTATACTACTAATATGCCGGGCTAGTAGGAGAACAAGTTACTTTCTCTTCTTGCTGCCGTTCTCCCCCTCCTTAGTAATTTTTGTCACTACAGCTCAGATCAATTGTTACACAGTCTTCCCCATAATGCTGTGATTTTAAAGTAATGCCTTCCTATATCCATAAACTACCAACTACTGCACACGCTCCTGGATCTCGTGGGAAAATTCACCAGAGAGATCATGTAATAAGGCTTTGCACAGAGGAAAATCACTAACACAAATAGATGCATCTTAAACTTGTTGGTCAATTCCTTTTTGTTTTATGTGTCTGAGCCGTTCAGTTCAGACAGAACAGCAGTTTGCAGGCAGAATTTTCAAGGAGATGTTACTGCTCCATGTCTTAAAGATACCTCTCCTAACCTTCAAGTTTACTTCTGGATGGGTGTTTTTGTTGACAAAGGGACTTGTCTAGTGATCAAGATTCTAAAACAGATGATTTCTGCATAATATGCAAGTAATGCAAGATACATTATATATGGTATTTCATATAACAATACTGCCATATAAATACCATCTCTTTGCTGCATCACCTTATTGAACATCTTGAGAACAATATTCCTGTTAAGCTTCTTTTGGCACTAAATTAGTTTTATATCATTGGAACTAGTTACTTCCAAACAGAAGAGTAAATGAAACTTGACAGCTGAAAGCAGATAAAGGGGAGAGATGGGAGAGGAATTTACATCATTAATCTAATTGAGATAAAGTGCCAGAACAAAAGGTGCATCAGTATCCCAGGGAAGGTGGTTGTAATAAATGTGGGAGCAGCACACAGAACATCAGGATAAAGAATAATGGCTTTAAAGAAAGAAAAGAAAAGGTTGTGCTTAGACCTCCCTGCTCACAGTATTGCATAAGCATGTGCTTAAATTCTATTGAAATCAATGGGACACATCCCTAAAGTTAAAGATGTACTCAAACAGCACCCTGAATAAGATGGATTCTGAACTGACTTCCCTGACAGTGGCAAATGCTGCCTCAGGAAGAAAGAAACTCAAGCAATGGCAAGATCACAATGCCAAGGAATTCCTAACAGATGTACAGTAAGCAGAAGAAACAGAAGAGAAAATCTGGGAAATAAATACAAAGAATTATTGCAATGAGAACAGATTGATAAAATGTGTTGGAAATTGCAACAAACTGGGAAACAAATACTGAACTCCTGTGCTGCTTAGATCAGTATGACTAACATTTGTAAGTTCAGAATGTCTGTAATTCAAGTTGGCTAGCATAAGATAAAACCCTAAGGAAGACAAGGTTGTTGTTAGTAATCTCTAGTAGCTATCACATCACTGTGGCCTCTGAGATGTCTGAAAATCTATAACTTGATTGCTTTGGATTGCTTTGCTTTAGGATTATACTTCTCGTTAGGTTTTCTTGAAGAGGTAAAATATGCAAAGGTGAGAACATAAACATTGAAAAAACAGAGTTTAACAAGCTTTCACTATATGAATATAGTAATTTAATAAGCTCATTTATAAATAATTGTCTGCAATACTGCTGCACACTGCATAAAGAAATCTAATTAACCATAGTAAATCCAGCAGCACTTCCACTGTCAGTCAACAGAGCTGCAATATATGATGAAATTATAATGTGTGCTATTTGCTCTATACACAAATTAATTGACATTTTGGACAGATGCTACCATGATCCTTTTACATGTTGCACTTAAAGCAAAACATATACCAAATGGAATTTAATCTGATTGAATAATGTAATACTAGCCTCAGTCCATTTCCCCCCAATCAAAGAGGCAATAGGTTTTGTAATACTAATTATAAATGACTTACAATTCATAGAACAGATTTTTAACAATGAGCTAAGATACTCACCATCCTGTAATTTTCAAATTATCTTTTAATTTACTGGGATTACAGATTTTAATAGGTGATGAAGTTTCTTTCCAAAAATTTAATGAACTTTACTAAATTTTGGCAATGCATGGTTCCTGTATTTTGCCTCTGAACTTAAGATTATTACTTTGTTTCTATTCAGTGACAGGACACTTTAATATTATAAACACCTCTAAACCCAAAGAAAAGTCCAATGGTACTACCCAAACCACAGGAATAAACAAGTTTCACTGAGCAAATAGCACAAGGAGAGGGGATTGATGCCAGCTGTTTTTGGTAAAGATGGGTTTAGAAGAAATGTCTGAGATGAAGAAGCAGTGACAAAGCTCCGATCTAGTGTAGCTAGATAGATTTAAAAATAGTTTTATCATCCTTCCCATGGGCTAGGGACTCACCTGATCAGGCAGACACGTGAGCAGCAGGTTCTCCACGCTGCCTGGCGAGAGGCTGCGAGCGTGGCCGCCTGCAGCCTGGCGTTGACCATGGTTCCTTCTACCAGAAGTTGGCAATCCCAAGGCAGTTCAATTTCTCAGCTCCTCACAAGGGTCTGACTCTGCAATCAAGAATGACATGGCTAGAAATTGTTCCCAGTCAGGTGGAAGACAGAAACAAATACAAAAGTAATCACCGGATCAGGGCCTGATAGGTCCATATCTATTCTGCCTTACCTGCTGCTCTTAAGAGCATTATATGCGTTCCAAATTCATCCAAGTTTTCTACTGCATGCTGAGCTAAGCCAGAATGCTTTCAAACAAAAGTTTAATTTTAATCATATGCTCAACTGCTTTGCTGAATCATGGTCTATAGGAGGGCAAAAGTTAGTATCAAAGATTCAAGGACTAAGTTTAGCATGCCAGTTATTACCACTTGCACTGTTTTAACAAAGACAAAAGATTTCATACTATTGCTGGACATTATGCCTGTGTTTTTGGGTTTTTTTCCCAAATACATTCCAAGTATTTTTTCCTCTGCACAGAGTAGAAGGGAAATGCTAGGCTGTATTTGCAACTGAATCATATTAATGGAGGTTTTTGTTTTAGTGATGCTAGGGCCAGAAAGCAACTTGTGGGACACAATAGCTAGTTCATGAAGGAGCTAAAGTATTCATCAACAAGAGTGCTTGGAAAACACAGCATACTCTGATCCATCACTTAGCTGTAGGCTTATGTGACATTTACAAGCAGCATGTATATTTTGAGACAGTTGACAATGACATCTTTATGTTTTTGTTATCAAAGCTTCCATCTTACAATCCCCTTTGGTCCCGAGTATTGTTAAAAATGTGCCAGGGTTATGGCTGTTCATACCTTTCCTCTTCTAAGTGGTACAATGATCAGAGAAGAGCAAAGTTTTATAATCCCTTCAAGCTATTTGAAAATGACACTAAATGACGTTTATAAAGATTTCTAAAAGTCAGAAGAGATTTATTTTCTTTTTGAGGGCTTGTTCTCACCTTTTGAATTGTGTTAGATGCCAATTCCTCCACTCTCTTTCCAGAAAAACACAATACGTAAGTTTCACAGGTCCCATAATTCTACTTATAGCACTTGCACAACAACCAGCATGGACTTTTTTGTGTGTCACAACTATTCTTAGGACCTACACAGCACTCATCTTCAGAGTTTACTGCCAACATTAGCTATTACATTCTTGCATCCTCATGAGGATTGTCCCCCTTTTTCAGAGGAAATCTATGGAACACAAAATTTAAAAAACAAGGAATTAAACTCAAGTAGCTCTTCTTGGAACTTGGGAGATTTCAGAGAAAGAGGTAAGAAGGGGATATTTTCATGTGAGCTGTTGAGGGGGAAGCACAGGTGCAAACCAACACAAAAGCCTGGTTCATGCTGGGGCTGAGGAAGCGCCGCTCTGAGCGCAGCTCTTCCAGGCACCGACTACAAACGCTCGTTGTGCGCTCCGAGATGCCTCCTATACAGAACTTGAGTGCGTGGTCTGTTTTAAGCACACCAGTGATTCCATTTGCTGAATTACTTTTGTGATGAGAGTTAACCAGCTGGCGAAAGGCTGAATTGGGGCTTGATTCCAAAGGAAATCTGTTAAAAATCAAAGGGTGAAACTTCCATTCGCTTTAATGGGAACAAGCTCAGGCCCATAATGGATGCTTTATGGACATTCTCAACATGTGAAAAGTAGCAGGAAACAACATACAATGAGAAGATGAGTTTATTAAATTCTGTTTTCAGAACACTCATATTAACTGATTTCACCTAAAAAGACTGCAGAAGCGGATACTTGTAGAACAAGGGTCTGTTTACAGAAAACCTTAGTCATGAAACATAAAAAGATCTAGAGAGATAAGGATGATGCTAGCCACTAAATGTGTCTCCTCTTCCTTCTTAACTATGAAAAATTTCAGAAAAATATGGTAATGTATTCTCCCCCTTTCCCCTTCCCCCCAAAAAAACATTATGGTTCATATATTGATACAGAAAAACAGCGAATAGAAAAAGACAGCAATTTTAATAGAATGGTAGAAAATCTTAGTACAATGGGAAAAGTCCACAATGAGTGAGTATCTGTTACATCCTAGTGGAAGCACGAGTTCCCATCCTAATCCACTCCAAGGGTAGCACTGCCTGAAAATTAAAAAGGTGGCAGCCCTGGCTCACATGCACATAGATATTATCCATCTCTTAATGCAACTACCATTACTCTATCTGGCATAAGAAATGACGTTAAACAGGCATCAGGCGACAACTGCCTGTCAAAACCTGTAACAAGCCAGCAGTGAGATCCATATCAGAATCATTTTCAAGATGTGTTCTTTGTTTTTCGTTTGTGATGACTAAGAATCCTCAATTAAAGAAAAAAAAAAGTATACTGCTTTTGATCTGTTAATTAATTCAAACTTGCAAGAGAAAAAGATGGAGGCAGGAAAACAGAAAGTGAGAATTTCTTCCTTAGTCTGTAGTTTAGACAGGTAGCTCTAGAAATCGTCAGAAACACATAGTGACGCGCTGAGGTGCACGAGGGCAGCTTCCCATCTCCGTCCCAGACAAAGCTGCTTTGCATGTGGCAAGCAGAGTCTCGCAGGCCTTGTGCAGCAACACACAACTGGGAGCAGCAGCCCGAGCCATCCTACCTGGGGTGGCCAGGCCAGGTAGCAGCAAACCAATGTCCCTTGCCATCGTGTACCACCCCGGGACTACACCGCAGCCTGCTATTCCAGTAACACCGGAAATCCCGTTCGTTTATCTTTATAATTGTTGCTAAGAGGCGAGGTCAGCGATGCAGTCCCCAGCTATGGGAGAGCGGAATGCTGCAAGGATATGGTCACGGCACGTCCCCAGTTGCACACATGGACACAGGAGAAATCCCAGCCTGTCCAGCCTCCCCGGCTGCTCCAGAGCCCCAGCCGCACCCGGGACTCCCGAGGAGCCTCCCTGAGGGGCTGCAAGATAACAGTGTTTAAAACACTTTGTGACTAATTTCTCACTTCCAGAAAAACTAAATGGCTGCCGTTTATATCTGTCGTTTTGAATTAAAAGAACATTATTTCACAAATACTTGATGTCTTAACACTATTTGCCGGAGTTCAGACATGAAAAAGGGATTTGGAATGAAATCAGTCTGTATGATAATTAATAGACTGACTCACAGAAAAAAACCAACACCATTATTGACTCAAATTATTGACTTAGTAGTTAACTGGCAGTCATTTTCCTGTTCCTTTGCTGGGGATGTTTTTAACTTTAAATACATTGCATCATTATCTTTAACAGTAAATGTAAATTCCATCTCAATTGTAACAAAGGCTATCAATACAGGAACAGAATTACCTTAACATCCTTAGCACTGAGGAATTTGAAAAAGCTGCACTTTTATGATGACGATATGTTAAATTTTTTATCAGTTTCCTTAGTGAGGTCAGCACTATTTATAGACATTAAAGATATTCTCAGAAAACATAAGAAAATATGCAAGTAACAATACATGAAGCAGAATCACTAGAAATTAAATGGCAACATTATTTCTCAGTACTTGTAGTTACACTCTCAGCAACTTGCCCATCACTAGTGGCTTTCTAACAATACCTTGTTGAGTCCCTGAATCAAGAAAGTTGCTAAGTGCCATATTTGCCACTTAAAGGGGCCAGCTAAATGCTTAAAATTAGATGTGTGTCTCGGAGGAGAGAGCTGAGGCCCAGCCAGGCAGCGCCTGCAACGCGAAAGCGGCTCCTCTGAGCCCCATCCTCCCCGGCTGCCCTGGACCCCTCAAGCATCAGGCTGGACCCCAACACACTGCAGGGCTTGGGCAATTCTGACCTATTTTCTTCTTATTCTTGAGGTGGTGACAGTCATTAGTGTCTTTCTCACTGGTAGTAAGAGATTATTTAATCTGTTTTTACTAAGTTACTTGTGGAATTGAGGTCTGTTCTATAAATGCTAGAAAATGACATAGTAGGAGTTTGTTCAAAGCCACAGAGCTGATAAAATCAGCACCATAAATTCTTTTCTAATCCCATACTTATTCCCTGAGGTTAGAGTACTCCATACAGATAATAAATAGGTATCAAAGACTTAAGTAGACAGATTATCTAATGCTAAAACAGGTATGCATTTCTTAATCTTAGCCTTCAAACGCTTGCATAGAATGCACAGAATTTTCTTCCAGCAGCTTTTTGCAATGTGTTATGATACTTTACTGCCTTGTTGGCTATTTACTTGGAACTTGCACTGCAAGACATTCAAATATACAGTCTAAACACGGAAGTCCTTCTTGACTTCTACAAACAATTCAGTTAATAAAATTGTAATAAAAAAACTCCTAGTGCAAGTTCAACCTTGAATGAGCTTGACTATAAACCCTGGATGAAAAGAGGCAGTGTCATATTCATGTGACACCTGGCAACGAGTTCAACGCTGCCGCTGTGAGGTTTATTCCAAGCAACCACTTTCATTTCAGTGGTGATTAGGGGCCAGTTCTGGTAAAGTTCCCTAAACTGGCCTCTCAGAGCCTGGAGATTTGGATGAGCTTTAAATCCTCATTTGGATTTGGAAGCCCTTGAGCTTTCTTTGTCCTGAGCAAACTGCAGTGCTGGCCTTTCCTTTGATTTGATCCCAGTTCACACTTACATTCGAGCCTCTCCCCGCAGCACTTCGGAAGTTCATTCACAACTTGATCCATCATCTGCCAGGGGACAGCAGCAGCAGAGGCTGGTCCAGCCCTGCCAGCTTCACTGTGAGACACACGCCAGAAGCTCTGGGTAGTTTAAGTGACAGGTCTTTGCAGATCTGGCTTGTTTGGCCAGAAAAGGGCTGGGCAGCGCACGGACAAGCTACCGCTCCAGACCAGCGGGACCTTCAGCAGCGCAGCAGTGATGCAGGGCAGCCACCTCCTCACCAGCACAGCATGATTCAAGCTCATTCTGAGTAAAATGAGTCAAAATACCAGTCTGCTGGCTCCTCTGAGGAAGTGCAAGATTTTATTTCCTTTACTGATTTGGAATATGTTATTATCTAAGTACTTTTGAACTTTCTTAGCATAGCTAAAACACAAAGTCTTCCTCTGAAGCTCTGGCCTCAAAAAATTAAGTGTTCAGCATGTAATTAATGTAAGTTAGGTACCCTTAAGCTCTGATGGAAATCCCAGCCACAGCTTCTAGATAGCAAAATCTTCACAATTAAAAAAACATGAATATGCCTCAGAGACCTATCTAAAAACACTTTATACTCATTTTTAACTCTAGGCACATGAGTAGTCCATTGACTTCAGTACAGCTCAAAGGTTGGCAAGAATAGGTTTGAGTTTAGCCAACTGTGCAAATATGAATTGAAATCAAATAAATGCAGTAAATATCAAAACCCTTCATTTTAGTGAGTTACGGAAGGAGTTTTGAATGGAAGCTCATTCAATAAAAGATTGATGCCACAGCCAGTATTTTTGTCTATTTTGAACTTAAAATTACACCAAAGCACACAAGAGAGTTATGTTCTGCTTTATAGCACCTTTTGCTTCTATCCCAAATACGCTATAGTATATTAAACCTTTTCCCCTGGGATCAAATACATTGTGCTAAATTCTGCAGTAAGAGCCTGATCGAAAACTCACTGAGGTCCACAGAAATATTCTAATTGATTTCACTGGGCTCTGGAATAGGTCCATACTGACATCCATTCAGCTTGACTGAGCCAAGCCTTCCAACCCTTCTTGTGGAGCTGCGGCGGCCAGTGGGGCCCTGATGACTTCAAAACCAAACTTTAAGGTCACGGACAGTCAAATGGCATCACAACAAGTATATGACAGTAAAATGAAATCATTATTTATGTAGATTTAAAAAAAAATCTATTTTCTGAGCTCCCCAGAGTATTTTCCAGGTAAGAAAAACTCTCAGCTTTCCTTTGATCCCTGATAAATTTGTCAGACTGCCTCACAAACTACTTACTGCAGCATACGGGTTGCATGAGTAGAATAAACAGGCCACACCAAATCGATGCACAAATACTAACACATTTGGAGTTTTTGACTCTTTGCTAGCAGCCAACATCAACCACCTAACTCACCCTGGTACGGAACGTCTGTTTTCAGCTGGGTCATGCACATCTTATTTTCGCAAATAAAAAGATGCACTGTACGTCTACTGATTTAATCACTTACAGGCTGAAAAAGCAATCTTATTTAGTGCAATCTCCAGTGTATTCCTGGTGTTAAACTCATACTAAGGTTCCACCTTAGGAATTAAATATGAGCTTTCTGCATCAGATTTGACTTTCTTTTTTGTCACCAGTCTTATTCCTGGCTGGCTCAATAAAACATACGGACTTCCGACACAAATTTCAACATATATTTCAGTAGAGACGCTGGGAGAAAGGCTATTTTTTCCCATCTACTGCCCAATCCTGCCTGCTTCCTACCTGCTTGTGACATTTATCTCCCACACACAATACCATACTTTCAAGGAGACCAGTTTAGTAACAAGCATGTCAGTCTAAATATGAGCATAAAGACTTTCATGGCTTGTGTTGTGTTTTAGATGGGGATGTTATTTTAAGAAACGAGTTGGGAAAGCCCCAAAGAGATTTCACATGCAAGCCCATGGAAAATGTGCACCTATTTGAGTGAAGGGATTTAGTAAACATCAATGGGAACATTTACTGAGCATTCCTTTAATACTTAGACATGTCTAGACCACCCTTAGAAGATAGCACTCATTCCTTTCATAATCCAAATGTAGGAGGTAGTAATCTGTTTTTTTAAAAAGGTATAAATATGAAACCTGAATATGCCGTTTCCACGATTCTGAAAACACAGAACATTGAACAAACAAGGTCTCAGGTTCAATAGTAATTATTTCTTCTGCTGATTTGAGACTAAAGAAATGGTTTGGAAGGGCTCCCTGCAGTCCTTATTTTATTAACTTTTCATGAATCAGATGCAAAACATATTTCACCTTCATTAAGAATCTATACCAGTTTGGTGCTTCTGGACAGCTCATTCGGCGCCCAGAGACGTATCTACACAAGGGCATACCAGATTCTGCCTGCTCGCCCGTAGGTGCCTCAGTTCCCCAAATCTCATGCATCGTCATTTTGCCAGAAAGGGCTATTTCTCCAGTGCTCGCTTTGTTGCTCTCGCTGGGCAGACTGTGGCAATCAGGGTGTTAAAATCATGAGTCTCTTTATAAACTACCACAAGTGATGGAGTAAACATCAGCAGAGACTGCTGCAGGGCAAGGAGCACTTATCCTAACCAGAGAACCAGCAAGATGAACACCAGAAATCACACTGAGTGCCGATTGCCTGGAGTCTAGACTCTCCTTCCAAATCCTGATGATTTTGTCCCATCCAGTAGCTTTAAAACACTCAAGAAATCTCATCTACTGCAATTAAATACTGGTAGCATGACTTGACGGTCCTACACATTTCTCAGAGCCTACAACCAGCCTAGCCAGAGGTTTCCTGCAGATGCTCTCTCCTTTCCCCTTCCACGTCGCACATCTTCCTTGTGCCCGCATCGGGCAAAGGTGCGTTTTACCCGCAAGCCCCGGCCCGGAGCACCGCGCTCCCGGTCCTGCGTGTCCCGCCCGCACCCCGCGCTGCGCCCTGCGCGTCCCTGCGCACCGGGGCTGCCCCTGCCCCGCCGGCCGCTCCGCGCACGCAGCCGGGATGCGCCTCCCTGCAGCCCCCGGGCCGCCCTCCCTGCCCCGCCACGCGCCGCCGCAGCCTCCCCCGAGGCAGCACCACGGGACAGGCCCCGCAGCGGCTTCTGGAGGCGCCTCCAGCGCGCGGAGCCCGCGGGGGCAGCGCGGCCGGGATCCCCCCGCCCCGGCCCGGCCCGGCCCGCGCAGGCGCCGCCTCCGCCCGCCCCGCCGTGCCCGGCGCTGCCGCCCGCCCGCCCGCCCGCGGCACCCGCTGCTGCACCGGGGCCTCCGCGGGGGATGGCGGAATAGGCGCAGCCGCGGGAGGGGCGGGGGGGCCGCGCGGGGGCTATGAGACCTCCGTACACTTAGCGGGGCGGCGCGGCGCTTGGCAGCGACTGCTTTGCGGGACCGCGGGCGGCCAAGCCGGGGAGCTGGAGAAAATAAAAATATATTGCAAAAATACAACCCCCTGAGCCGGAGGCCTTTGGGGTAAGTAGGAGGCTGCCCCGCGGGGGGGGGGGAGGTCGGGCCGCAGAGCGCGGCGGGCGCGGGCTGCACCCGGACGTGCGGGCAGCGAAGGACTCGCCATCCCCGCCTGCCTCGCGCTGCCGCCGAGCCTGCAGAGCCTTTTTTTCGTTTTTCCCTAAAATAAGTTTTCAAGACGACCGCGCAGCGGCACCTTAGCAGACCCCCGCAAACTCGCGGCTTCTGCAACCCGCCTTTTTGCGGGGGGGACACCCGGGAGCCCGCCGGAGCGGCGCAAGGGGCCCTCCCGCGCGCGCAGGGGCCGCGCGCTGCGCGGGGCAAGGACGACCCCTGCAGTCGCGCGGCGGAACGCGGCGCCGCGCGGCGGGGATTGCGGAGCGCGCGGGGCTGCGGCGCGAGCGCGGCTGCTGCGGGCTGCGCGGCGGGCGCCGAGCGGCGGCTCTAACCTCTTTCCGCTCATTTTGTAGCAGCAGGAGAGGAGCCCCCTGCCGCCCCCCCGGCCTGCTGCGCGCCCCGCTGAGACGGGCAGAGTTCGGGGGTAACTTGCACCTGGCCGCCCTGGAATAGAGACTCTCCGGACCGGATCGGTTGGGGTTTGTTGTCTATGTCTTGTTGGGAAATCTGGTGGATTTTTTTCTCACTGGTGGAGGAAGAGCCCCGTTGGCTTCTTGATCTTTCTTGGAGGGCGAAGGAAGGGAAGGGATCTCGCTTGAGCCGTGCGGAGAGAGAGCTCGGACATGTGTTGTCAGCACATCTGGGGAATACAGTCTGCAACTCCGAAAGGAAATTTGCTGGGATCGTTCAAACTGCGATATTGATCTTTGTTATTTTTTTTCGCCAAGGGATGCACTTGGCATGAGAATCGGAGGATGGAAATTGTTTGGGAGGTGCTTTTCCTTCTGCAAGCGAATTTCATCGTCTGCATTTCAGGTACGCAGCTAGCGCAGAACGGGCAGGCGGCGGGAGAAGTACCGAAGCAGAGCCCCAGGCTGCCCGTAGCAGAGGAGTAAGGGGCACCGGTAAACCCGAATCAAAATAGCGTCTGAAAACCTTATGCATAACAGTATTGTGACTGCATTGTGACCAAATGTAAGAGCCATCAAATCCCCTTCCCACCCCACTTTATTCCAGTACCTGTTTGACAATTATGATACACTGGTTGCAATAAATAACCACAGGGTACTGATTAAGCAGATGCTTATAATTCCTAATGTACTCTGATTGTGACAATTAATCCCAACATTGCAGTAATCTCAGCATTTTGTGGCTGCTAAAGTTCTTAAACTTGGTTGATTTGTGGGTCTTAAAAGGGTTGCGGTTCGCTGGATGAGCTGTCAGGTTTTGGTGCCACATTTCAGGGGCTGCAAAGAGAGGAATGACAGAATCCTCTAAAGACCATGCCTCTGCTTTGAAAAGGAGATTTACTGGCACTCAGGTCTGAAAAAGAATTAAAAAAAGAAAGCCCCATCCAAAGAACTGCACGGTGGCTGGGATTCCGGCTTCAGGCTTTTCCTTTTAAGGCTGCAAAGCCCTTGTTCTCCCCTCCAGTATGCAGAAGTCAGGTAATTTCAGCTGTCACCAGAGCTTGTCCAATTAATGAATGGGCACGGCTGGGTGTCTAGTGTAAAGGATTGGAACAATTTATTCTGGGGGAAAACACTCCTTTCTGCTGCACAAGCCCTGGCTGCCTTGTTAATTTGTCATGTCAGTCATGCTGGAATAATTACGTTGCAGGAGCAGTAGTGGGGAGGTGGCCAGTTCTCTAGTTTGGGACACTTCAGGAAGCCCCACGGGGATCCAGGCTGCCTGCATCTCCTGCTGCTCCACTTCTCTGCAGGCTGCCCCTGCCCTCGCGGCGTTGCGTAAGCCTGGAAATGGGAACGTGAGCAGCGCCCGGCACGGCTCTGCGGCGGGCGCAGGATCCTGCGGGCTCCTCCGCGGGGCTGCGCGGCGGGCGAGTGAGCTCCTGAGCTCCCCTGGGGCCGTGCAGAGCTCGGCCTGGGCCAGCCCCTCGGCAGCACCTGCAGCCCCCCCCGCTTCCTGCAGCACTTCCTTGCTGGTCCATCCTTACCACCTTCGCGCTGGCACTGGGGGTGGCAGCATCTGCATCAATCTGCACCTGCCCCCAAACTTTTCATATTCCTGAGCTGATAGTGTGTGTGCCAGCCCCAGAGTATGTCAGCCCTTCTCTTATCCCCATCAACTGGCACCATCTGCCAGCAGGAACCAGGCTGATGCTGGCGGCACTTCAAGCTGACCTTCCACTTGTGCCCACTGGTACCACCAGAATAATTCATTCTCTTTACAACAGCAAAACTTGCTATCTCTTGTTATTTAAATCTCACACTTATCTGTTTAGCTCAGCATGATATGCCACCTGTCCAGGTCTCTTCAAATTAGGCACTTCTGTTAACTACCACAGTGAGAAGAGAAAAATGAAGGCCATAATTTTCTTGGCTATTCTGCCAGTTATACCTTGAGACAGAGAGAAGCTCTCCCATTCTGGGCAGGTCCTTATGCCATGCATCTAGCTGCCAGTGTTTCCTAATCTTTCCCCCTTCTTTCCTCTTCTTCAGAAATTGGAACTCAAGCATCTGAAAATGATAGAGGGATCAGTCCTGCAGGGGCACTCTTGGCTCTCCATCTCCCTCTAGCACTAGGAACAGCCTGATATCAATCTCTTTTCCTTTTTTATTTTTTTTAATGAAGTGAATAGCGGGATGCTTTTGCTGCATGGTTAAAGCCGTGGTTTCTAAAAACATGTTTTAACCACATAGAGGATGTGGTTTCTTTCTTTCTTCCTTCCTAGGGCTTTTTATTTTTTCAGGATTTGTTAGTCATCTTGGTAAAAGGGATTTACATCTGTAGATATCTGACAGGCATTAATGCTTTGTGTTTTTTCTCCGTCATCCTTTTTTTACACCATGTTTGTAGCACATTATCTAGCTTCTGGTTTGCACTTTGGCACTGATCATTCATTCAACATATTACTTTAAAAAAGACAGTAATTGAGGCACGTTACTGCAGTTACAGAAAAGTGAATTAAGAAATTATGGGGTTTTTTTCCTTTTTTTTTTTTCCTTCTCCTTTTTTGGTAAGTCAGTTGTTTCAGCAATGAAGATGCCAGACTCTGCTATTCTGTGCACAGATCTTTCCTGAACGTTAGCAGAGACTTGATTCAGTGTGTGCTTCAATCTGTGCTGGTCTTCCCACTAAGATCAGTGGGGACTGGATTAGGGCCTTCTAAGAGCTGCTGCTCAAAGGATGATGTCAGTCACTGAACTGACTGTTAACTAGATCCTTATGACTATCCCATCACTATTAGCAAACCTCTTTGCTAAAGATAGGTTCAATGTTATGTTACAATGTCCTTTGCTATGCATCTACATATGTTTAAATATAGATTGTACTGAACATAGATCTTCATTTGCTCATGCTGCCTTTTTTACTTAAATGGAATAATGAAGTTCTAACATAAAATTATCTTTTTTGTATAATTTTACATGCATAAATTTTTGGGACACATAATGTTAACTTTGGTAGCATCTTAAGAGTGCTTAGTATGGAAAATAATTTCATCTATGAAAAGAAGCATATATATTTAATAAGTTATTTTATACCTAACACTTTTCGCTGCTGAGTTACCCTTGTATATGTTAGATTGCTTGGTTTGGAAGAAAGGGTATCAAGATATCTCCCTTTTTAATTATTCGCCCGTGTCTTTGGAAAATAATTTCTATTTTTTCTGTGTGAACTTTGTAAACTGAATATTTCTGTCTTCTTGGCATACTGAATGAAAGGTTTTGCTACCTGAAATTGTTTGTCTGAAAGCAAAATCTAGTTTCCTTGTAAAAATACAGATGAGAAATAAGAACAGATTGAAGGACCAAGAAAACAATTTCTGCCCTTCAGAAAGAAATGGAAGCCCTCTTTTTTCCTATTAAGTCATGGAGTATATTGAGTTATAGTCTCTGAGGAAAAACAGTCATGATTTATATTATGATTTCAGATATTTTGTTTCTTTTAATGATACTACAGCACAGAAGGAACACAAGATAGTGGAAGTGAAGATGTTCTATAGATAGGTTGCTAAAATTAGGATCCCTCGGGTTACTGTTTTCTTTGGTCATGAATGTAATCATTGCAAAGGGGTTTATTGTGTTGTATAGAAAGAGTGTTAGATTACATGTGCTAGTATGATGCCCAAAAGTTCCTTTCTGGGTAAGAATACCACCAAAGATTAATTGGCATCAATGTTCTCAGGTGTAGATGGGATGTTGTTGATACCATAATGGCTGCAACGGCTGCCATGTTTGCTTGCATAGATATTTGTATAACTATGTTACTGTTTTTTGTGATTTTAAATATCAGCAATTTAAAGAAAAAATATTTTCAAAACTTTTTCAGATGCCTCATTTAAATAAGGAAATACTACTGTTCTATATATCCATGGATTAAGAAAGTTTCTACATACATTTTCTGTTAATCCATCAACAAAATGACTTATAGAAGCTGTGTGTTCAATCCTTGTGTCTTCCAATGAATTGATGTATTGCCTCTCCTTATTTTGGCGTATTGGAACTAACGTGGATGAGATTCATGGAAGTCCTGAAGAACTCTCAGGATCTGAGAGCATGCTCATCCTTTGCCATTGCCCTCAAGTTATGCACAGCCATATCCTGTTAATTATATAACTTCTTTAGCCTATTTGGCTGCACACAGAGCTCATAAATCATGCATTGGGAACAATAGAGAGTGAGTTGGTATCAAGAAACTCGTGTGTATCAAGGAATTTCCGTGGACATGTGATGTAGCAGCTCCTGGCACAGAGAGCTGGGGTGGTGTGTGGAACCTGGCTGTGCTTCATTTTCTGTCTTGCTGCTTCTACAGTCTCTGAGCTCTCATTACCTGGCATAACACAGAGATGTCCTGTAGGAACTCTAAATTATGCTGAAGCTTGATTTAGCTGTTGAAGGATGATCTATAAGGTCTGATGACTCATCTCAACCATTAGTACAATTTAAGGGAATACAAGCTAGCACAAGAAGTGTTGTAGAGAAGAACAATATGAAGGATCTAATGTCCATTAGAAACTATCACTGAATGGTTCATTGTATTTTTGGACAAAGATGTTGAAATCAATTAATCATTCTCAAATAATGTCACAGAAATGGCTTTCTCTGGCAATTTTGTTAAGTAGGGAATGTAATATTCTAGGGGAAATAATTATTCATAACACAGATGTATCTGAGAGGGAAGTAATCACTAGGAACATAGAAATGTATAACATGTAGCCCAATGCTCTTGGTGACTAAGAGCTTCTGGCAGTCAATCCGTTATATATTCTTTTTCTGTTGGCCGCATCCCTACAGCTTCATGTGTGTGGGCAAACCTTCACGCCTGTATGGAGTTTGTTGATGTTACTGAAAATCCACGTGGACTCAAATCCTCCTGCTCACAGTCAAACACAGGATGGAGGCCATATGTTGGAGCCAAAGACTCTCAGTTTCTTAGCACTTGAAAGCTTTCTCACTTGAGAGATGTTGCCGCCTTTTCAGAAAGTGTGAAGATGTTTCTGCTCTAAAATTTTATGGAAATAGTCTCATACTATCCTATAAATGTCTACTTTACTCTTTTTTGTGCGTCCTGTATTTTTCATCATTCTATTTTTAGTTAGTTTTATAGCTACAGCATGACCAGATAGGCACTAAAGTCCAAAAAAACTCATCCATTTTTAGCTTACATAAAGGCAGTAGAAGGTAATGTTTATGAATAGTTTTGCATATTATGCTGAATTATTTTCCATCCAATAAACCTAGGGGAAGAAACTCATAATCACTGCTATTGTTTTGCAAATCTCAATGATTAAGATTTTCAAAGAGACTTTGCCTTGTTGCACTGCCTCATTGTTAATATAATTGAACTAGACACCAAACCTCCAAGATGGAATTATTTTAAAAAGGACTAAAACTCCAACCAGTCATCCCAATTTACAGTATTCTGGAAGTCTCTGAGATGCAACTGATATTACAGACAAGATTTGCCCTTCAAATTCTCAAAAGAGTCTCAGTTTTAAACCTACAGCAGCTAGATTTTCAATTCAGCAAGGACTGAAATGACTAACCCTTTGAATTATGAATATATGCCTTGCATATAAATGAACAAGTAATGCTTGCTTACCATAAAAGACTGTTTTGCTTATCTGTTGCTATTGATCAAAGTATTGCTTTCTTACTTGGCTGAAGTTGTAATTTAGCTGAAGAGAGAGCTTTTATTTTCACCATTGCTGATTGTTTATGCTTAAACTTACACAGCAAAGACTGAACTGGATGATTCACTCATCTGTGGTTTAAATGGAAAGTACAAAGTGTTTTTATGAAAGGAAAGCAGTGAACAGACATTATATATATATACACTGAGTATTTTTCTGTTTGACAAGATAATAAACTGATTAAATTCCCTTTGGTTTTCCAAGAGAAGCCCTGTTTTGCATACTGTTTTGTAACCAGAGTTGTATTTCCCTTTGTTTTCTAATAATTGCCAATGGTTCTACAAGCATGGTGATGTGCAAGCTTAATACTGTCTTTTGAAACTGAGCATTTAGAAAAAAAACTCTATAAAACTGTTTTATCATATAGTCTTACCAGCCGCTCATGCAGCAGACAAAAGTAGGTGACAGTTAAGAATAAGCATTGGACATATTGTGATAACTGTTATTTTGCTCTATTTCTTATCCTAACTATACATCGTATTGGGAAGAATAGAAAATGGGGGCTAGATTTTTAAATGACTTGTTCAGAGTCAACATTATATCCTATATTTCCATTGTAGAGCCATCAGAAAGTAAAAAAGTGCTTGTCAATGCAGTTGAGAATTTCAGTTAGCATACAAAATTCCATTGGGATAGATAAATTGAAATGGCAATGATAAATAAATAGGAAATAAATTCTAAAAAAGGATAATATCCTGGCATTCAGGAGATTTTACAACTCTTACTACTTAAAGATGAATTCAGAGAACGAGACTATTTTATAGCTGGTCTACCCATTAATTAATAAAAAGCCATCAAGTGTCTTCCAGTGGAACTTCCTAAGGATATAACAGCAAGCTATTAATGTAAAAACAGAAGACTGAGAAACACTTTATAGCTGTGTTCTGCCTAGGCCGGTGGCCTCTCTACTGATGTAGCCCAGTAGTGACTGGGTGCCTCACAGACTGTAAACTTCTTATTTATCAGTAAGGGAAACCTCTCCACTCAGTGCTTAGTGGTTGACAACTGGGGTAGGAAGGCATAAGAAAACATGTATTTATGCCCCCTTTACAAGACCTTAGAAGTCTGAGAATATTATAAATGGCCTTACAGTGTTTACGGAACTGGGGCCTTATAAATTTTAAAAGCTTAAGACCTGACAGTGAGAAAGACTTTAGATGGTTTTGCATTATGATACTATAATCAAAAAGGAAAAACAATGATGCTTTTCTTTGGTAGATCTCAGAAAAATACAGTAATGTTGGTCACACTTGTGGATGGAAAAACTGAGGTAAACAGTAAAGCTGAGGTAAAGAAAGAGCTACAGGTCACCCACCAGTAATCTAAATATTTAACTACAGTCCATATTCATTCTCGTTGCTGCCTTGCAGCACTAGGGTTACACATGAACGCTTCTTATGATCATGGCAAGACACCGAAACACCTCATGAAAATGAGGGAGGCCTCAGCCGCTGCCAGAGGCCGGCCTGGAGGGGGATGAACCCAGGGGCTCTTCAACCTCATCTCCATCTCCAGCCTCCTGTGCCCATGTCTGGTTCACATCTACCCTCGTGCAGCTGCTTCCACTGGGTTATAGAGCTGAGGAAAGTGCTGTGAGGAGCCATGTTGGAGCTGCCTCTTGCCCACCCCTGCCATGGTGCCGTGCATCTCCTTACCTCATCTTGCCGACTGGACTTCCCAATTAGGTGGAGGGTAGCTGACCCGCATGGCTCTCCCTGGACCCGCTCTGCTGCTCCAGCAGTGGGAGCATTGCAGCCACGCGGAGGTGGCTGCCGTGTCAGCAAATGGCGCCGCCAGTGTGGCGAGGTGTCCCGGTGTCCTGCTCACTCGTGACTGCAGGGTGACAAGGCCATGGACAGGGGGCCTGCGAAGCATCCAGGGGAAGCTGAGACAGAAAATAAAATGATTTTAAACTTCTAAGAGCAGAAAGCCCAGCAGGGCAGCAAGATCATGGTCATCTCTGCTCCCTCCCCTCAGGAACGTGGCTGTTTACCTCAGCGTCAGCAGCTGAGCGGCCGTCGGGCAACTTCTCCTGGGGTGCATAATCCCAGAATACGGAGCATTCTGGTTCCCTCAGAAACTCAGAAACTGTATCCCTCTTCTCTCTTCCTGACTGTTACAAGGTATATGTTTTTTCTCTTCATAGTAACAGCAGTGAAGTTATTCTGGGTTATTATTGTGTTATATTGAAGAACTGTATCAAGTACCATTTAACTTAAATTGCTTTGTGTGACAGCCATGACTCAATGTGCTGGTAGAGTAAAATTCCAACCTAAGCAATGTTCTTCCATATACATATGCTATTTATTTAAATTCTGCTTAAATTATTAACATTAATTCAGTTGATTTCTCTATATAACTATGAGTAAGAGATGATTCCTCTGAGTGTGGCACCTAAGCACATGCCTAGTGTTCTATGTCCACCTGACTTCACCCTTTTAATATACATATATTTTTAGCATTCATGCTTTATAAGCAGGTCTTACTGTTTTAGTATGTTTTTGTCCCTGCTGGAAAAGAAAGTAATATGCAAGCCTCCTTGCATTTGCCAGCCTCCACAGCCTCCTACAGGTTGCCCAGATGATCCTGAGGGTACTGTGTGGCAGACAGAAATTGCAAGCAGGATATAAAGTTGTCTGCTGATGCATAATTTCTATCTTCACTCTCCTCCCAGCACACTCCCCAAGTTGCCAACAATTCATCTTTGCCAGCCTGTAATTGTGCCTTTGCCCTAGAGTCACAAGTATTTACCTCACAGTGGAATAGGATGCAAAACAGAGTAATAAATAACATGATTTATTTTTAATAGGTATCGTAAGTATGTTTTCTTACTAGTGAGCTAAAACCATAGCCATCCTCTTTAGATTTTATGATGATACATCAGGACACAGATTCAGCAAAATGCAAAACTCAGAAAGTTGTGCTTAAGTGTTTGCTGTCTCTGAGTCTTAGTACATAACCATATAAAACAATACACATATGTATGTATTAGACTGTATAGACGTATACAGATTAAGGGTGTGCTTTAGTGCTATGCTGAAGCAGGGACTAGCACTGATACAATACATGAATAATGCAAAATCTTTGAAAGTGGCCAGCTGAGAGGAGTGGAAATTTTTATAAGCCATGATTAAATTATGCAATTGCAGAGAAACTGGTTGCAATCTTCGTAACATCACGTAATTTCTCTGTGTAGTAAAGCAACAATACAGACTATTCCAGTACAACTAACACAGCAATGAGGGTAAAACCTTTTGGAAAGGTCTCCCTTTCAATAGCTGCTTAGCTAAAGACCAAGTAATTACTCAAGATGACCAAAAGGTGAAGGATGTCTTGTTCACATAATATCACATCATCATCTAATGAATAATTTCATGTCTTCTCTTTCCACCCCATGATAGTATGGGTGGACTCTGCACAGCTGAATTCATTTCTTTCCTCTGGTCACATAAAAATTGATTCCAGTCATTAAATAGTCCAGAACTTAGTATCTTTATAATGGAGTGTTCTTATATATAAAAAAAGGCTGAAGAAATTAAGAATTCTCATCATAATTAAAGGGGCATAAAACTGTGCACATAACATTTTACTACTGCATTAAAAAATAAAGAAGAAGAAACTCAAAGCGTTTTCAGTATAACTTTCACTTATATAATCTGTACAGAAATAATTTTCTGGCATTTGCTTGGAATGACACTCATCAATTCCTACACAGTTATTTAAAATCTCCTGTAGACACAAAAAGGTATTTATTTTACATACATGCATTTGGGATATTTTGCCAGGGCAAAAGGTAAGCTTTATTGACTGAAACAATACTTCAAAGCAGTTCTTAGTTCACAGAGATAGTTAAAACTTCGTAGTGGAATTACTCTGCCAAGAAATGTTGGCACGGAGTTTAGCTAAGTATTAAGCAGAGGTCTGTGCTTAAAAAGCATCGTGTGACCTCGGCTGCTGGGATTCAGGTATGTGAGAGAACTGTGCTTAGAAGCTTTACTAGTCATGTGGGTGGAGTGATTTTCAATCACTTTGGTCATTGCTGGATTAAAATTGAGGCTGCAGAGATTAATGGTCTGTTGTTACTAATCCACTAAACCCCTGTTCCTAGATCTTTTAAATTGACTGAACCTATAGATTGATAAGTTACAGAGAGAGATGGATTTGTAATGTTTTTAACTATCTTTCTTGATGTCCAGTGTTAGCACTCTCCCTTTATTTATAGCTCTTTGTGACAGTGGTTTATGTGCTGTTCTTGAATGGAAATGAACTCCATTTTCCTACTTTTTCTATTTATACTATTCTATAGCTACAGGAAAAGGATGTATCATTTAAAAATGTGAATGAAGAAGGGTTTGCTATGTTCTGACAAGAGCTGGCACTACCACAGGCTTAGATAAAAACAAGATTCCTTAATTTCTATTTCTTTGGTACAAAGATGTATTTTGAAGGAGCATAGATTGGTAGAATTTAAGGAATTCAATATATGAGAGCTTCACCTGAAGCTGAAATCTCATCATACAAAGTAGATGCATGAAATAATTTCAATATGAAATAAATACCTTTGCAAACAGACACATGACAGACTTACAGACATGGGCAGTGACATGCTGAGTGTTTAAGAGCTTTAGTTGGGGAGTTTCAGGTACTGGGTTTTTGTTTTGTTGGGTTTTTGTTTGTTTGTTTGTTTGTTGAGGTGAGGGGAGAGATTTAAATGTCTAAACTCTACCTGAGTCTTAATTACTTTTTAGGTCTAGATCTAAATTACTGGTCCAAACTAGGACTTTTAACCACTGAACAGTCCTTCTTCCCTAAGCTTGTTCACACTGCAGGCAAATGAGGCATGTGTTGAATGGTCTCTGCACCAAGTAGTTCCTCTGGCTCTGCTCTGTGTTTATGACTATCTGCTGAGCAGCTTTTTGGGATTAAGCTGAACTGCTGTAGTTCGTAGCTGGAGATGTGCTGGGCTGTCAGCCTCGGCTTTATCTCACTTCAGGGACCAGGGGCTCTACCGTCTACTGTCTAGTATCCAAAGTGGTTATTTGCAACCACACTGAGTGAGAAATACTGCTCTGCCAGAGTGATAGCAGTTCTCATCCACTCATCACATGAGTAAAATAAAAAGGGGCCACATCCTGTACTTAAGCAAATGAGCATAACTTGGAAGATCCAATTCCTAATAGTAGGGAGCTATTTTCAGCATGTGTACTGCATGATCAGGTCCTGGGATATGTCATTTTGGTGATCTTGGCTTTTATCAGAAGTAATATGCCCACTAGCTGTGTTAGCCCAAATGTTTATATCACTGTTCTAATCCTGATTTAAGTCTTACTTAAATGTTTTAACAGTTGCCAAATAAACATGTAGTCTGCTCATTTTTTAAAATTCGTTTTTACAGCTATCATACGAAGAGAACCCTATTATTGATGGTCCATTTTTTAAAAGCTTCTGCCATCTCTTGCACTTTTGCTATTGCTGTTTTTTTCTCAGTTGCTCTTAAAGGCAATATTAACAGATGGTATGCCTTGCTCATTAAATCTGCATCTACACCTCTCCAAGGACTGAAAAGATGTTGGGAAGCAGACCATGTTACTGCAGTGACTGCCTAGAAGCTTGAAACTTGCTGTGCTGTTCACGAGCAGTTCTCCCTGTCTGCGTGCTTCAAGTGCTGTAGCAGTGGAGTTACAAATACATTGGTAGATGACTTCTCATTTGGCAGTGCCTAGGTGCATGCCTGAGATGGGTGGGATGTCCATGTTCCTTCCATACTTGCCATACTTGATCTTCGGTCGTGATGTAGGAGACAGCCCTTCCTTTCTAACCAAATTTAGGTCTTAATGCTAGATGTTAAAACTGGACATCTGTAACACCTATTTTCCCACTTCCATTTATATCTGTCACTGAAGTTGCACTTGCTCCTCCTTGGGATCACTTCCTCTGCAAAGTTTTGCTCTTCTTTTTGTCCTATCTACAGTGCTGAGAAGTTCTCTTTAAGGAGTGAGCTATACAGATGTTACTTTTAGGCATTCCAAACGGAACGTGTTTTTGTCTGAAGAGGCAGTGCTTTGATGTGTGACTCAAGAGGACATCGTGCCAGCGTGGAATTCACATTCCATGTGTTTCAAATTGGTGGTCAGAGATGCCGAAATCCAACTAGCAGATAAGAAACCTCATTTCAGCTGCTTTATTACTCTGATTTGGAACTAATGGGATCTGACTAGCAATCCCAACACGTCGATATACCCAGAAATAGGGTGCTCCCATCTTCCTTCATTTAAGCTTTTCTTGTCTTTAGTAAGTGTTGGATCAGAAAGGTTAAGTTGTTGTTGATTTCATGGTTCGCGGAACGTTAGGATTTAGTTCACATTTCTTTTATAGAAGACCTATGTTAGGGATAAGGAAGCCGAAAGGTGGATGGTACATTAAGCAGAAATTTCCGCTTTTACCATTTCTGGAGGAAAAAGTATTTCAACTCTTCCATGTTTTAGCTGGTCCAGGTGGATACAATGAGTAAAGGGCTACGAAAGCCATATGGGCAGTCTTATGTTGAAATGAGCCTGGTTTGTATCGATTGAGATTTTTAATTGGTGAGTTCTTAGAGCGAACTTGGTAAACCTAGCTTAAATCTATCTCATCCATCTTGTGCACATAGACAAGAAGACTCCCTGCCTTACATGCATATTTTGCCTGTGAGATTTACTCCTGGAGACTTGCAAAATGAAGAGTCCATCTAAAGTAGCATCAACAAAATGAGAGATTCTCATCTTAGTAAAAGAAAGAAGGTAACACAATCATATGAGTGGGACAAAATGCTGGAGTATTTACAGTTAATAGAAGTGCTACCACCAATTACGAAAATGTCATTCAGCTAATTATCACTGTGCCAGTAATGCTGCGTGTGTCAGTAGCAAAGTAAAGTCTGTTGGACTCTTCAATGTACAATGCTGGGTGTATAGGGGGCTGAACACTGCTGCTCTTCTGAGTGCAATAAGTAAACTCCTGGATACTTGCTGGATACTTGGGGTAGAGGTGCCCCAGATGGTTTAAAACATTATAATGTAAAATGCAAGAGAGCCTATCTACTAACAAAATTTTCAATTCTCACTTTAAATACAATTTTCTTTCTTGTTGGCAGTGAAAGTGACAACAAATTCTGTTCTTCTATCTATAGAGTACTTATAAGCAAATGAAGCCAATAAGCAAAGCATGATACATTCTCTAAAGTTTTCAAAATTCTAACCTATTTTTAAAGAGTAGTTTAATTCAAGTTTAAAATGCTTACAGATACTGTAAACCAGCAATAACTGCCTAACTAGGCATGAGCCATCTTGATCTCCAAGACTCCTGTGCGAGTGCCTTTTTCATTCCCTTCTCTCCCTGCTGACATTACAGTGTCCCTGTCAAAAGCAGTATTTTACAGAGTGGAAGCTGGCTTTCTAAATATTGAGACCTGGGTATTGCTGCTTAGCAGCATTTTTGTCATGCAGGACAGGGAACACCTTTGGTACAGTGATCAGTCTTTCACCTTCTGTCGCCTTTATGTTATCTTGGAAGGTGGTATTGTCAGAATTGGATGAGATATTGGGACTTAAGTCATGCAGGTGAATGGAGCAGCAGATCAGCTCCTGACCTCACACAGGTACAAGGCTGCAGTAAATTTACCAGAGTCACAGATTTTAAAGTCGTACAGCTCAGAACCAAAGCTGCTTCACTGAGTAACTGACTGAAATGTTGAAGCTGTGCTTAATTCTGCTAGGAGTCTTGATTCTGTTCCCATTAAAATTGCTGAATGTTTTGGTGGTAACTTTCATTGAACCAAAATTGGACTGCAGGGACAGTAAGTGACTTATTACCTAAGATATTTCAAAGCTTAGGAGCATGAGGTCATATTCTTGCCTTCTTAAGCATAATTTTCTTCTCTGCTTCACCCACTGTCATCTCTGTCACCCATTCTTTGCTACTTAGTCAGCTGAGAAGAAGGACAGGAGTAGGCCAGTGTGGAGGAGAAAGAACATTTGCTTGTGAGGGGTGGAATAACAGAAGAACAGGAAGCCAGATGAAAAGAGGAGAATATCAACCAAAAAGAAGAATGCTAGCAAGTAAGATTGCACTGAAATGGATGTTTCAGAGTGTGCTTTGCTAGAAACAAATGAGAAATAGCATTTACGATAGTCTACATTCCTAATTCCTTTTGGTTCTGATCCTAAATATATAGGAATCTGGCTGGCAGCTTCCATCAGAACAAGACAGAGTCTTTGAACTGTTACAGAGGTTGAAATATAGATAGACTCTTCAGTCATCAGATCTTGATTTTATTTTAAAGCGTTTAACTTAGAGCAGAGAAATTGTCAGAAACCTTGAAAGACAAAATTGTTAATAACTTAAATGCTCTATACTTCTCCACTGTGGAGCTGTTGACCTTTAAGGAGTCTGACTGCTAACTGAGATTATTTCATTAGTATTTGCACATTGACTTCCTGCCAAAAAGTCAATCTGCTTTTCCTTTGCATGGTTTTGTTATTTCGAAAGTCTTCAGCTGCGGAAAAAAATCCACTATGTAACAAGGAGCAAGTATAGTTGGAAGCTTTCCAAAAAACCTTCCCAGGTTAAACTCTGGTGATGCTGAAACATAATAACTGTTTCATGTGGCCTCCTTTTCCGTACCTACCAGAGCAGTTCCTGAAGGGCAACAGTTAACTCACAGTTCCTAGTACTCCATGAAAATGTTCTGCTTGTTATTTACCCGTTGGAGTTTATACATCATTTGAACTTGGACTTTGGCTTTTTTTTTTTTGCCTTTTTTCCCTAATCAAACTCAAAACTGTTTTTAAAAAATGTTTCTGATGATCTTAGTGATCCTTCTAATGGTGTTGACTGTCAATGTACAGTATGGATCTCTTGTATCACATTTAAGTGCTTAGCACATCTGTTTTGTTGAACTCACTTATCCAAATTACCTGAAACCTCATGTAAATACAACAATGGGAAATAACGGAATGAAAGGCTTCATCAGAAAGGGCTGGTTGGAGAGGAGATCAGCAATCAATAGGCCACCAAGAAAACATGAATTCCCATCTACTGCAAGATAAATAAGGATGAAGACAGATGTACATGATCCCTGCTTCTTCTCCTCTCCCAGAAGGTGGTCAGAATGTCATCTGAAACAGCTGGATGGAGCTCGCACCATTCCACGGGCTGTTAAAGCTGCCAGAATGTCCTGTTTATTGAGCTTACAGGGCTGAGATCTTTTTTTTTTTTTTTTTTTTTTTTTTTTTTTTTTTATGAAGGACAAGAACTGATGAGCCTGTAAAAATATTCAGGGCCTGAAGGGTGGCAGCGTGTTTTGCACCTTAGACTTTCAGTCCTCTCCTTTGGTGTTTTAGCAAGGCCGACATTACTCAAGACTAAAGTCATTCTCGTGCTCAGTCCTGCAGAGGGAACAACCAGCTGCGTTCTGCAAACGTTGCAGCTCCTGGATCGCTTTCAAGGAGAGCTGGATTAGACGCACAGGAAGGGCAGCTGGCCGAGCTCCCGCAACAGGGCATGGGTGGTTGAAGGGCATCAGTTAGTGCCTGGCAGGGGGAGAACCTGCCCCTAGTTGGAGCAGACTTTGGAGTTGATCTGATTTGCTCTTCTTGTTTACATGCACATGTACTATGGTTGCAAATATTATGCATACATGTATACAGACATATACTACCACAGCACACACATGATTTGTATATAGAAATGCGATAAAAACGGTGTATGAGAAAGAGATTTTCTCAATAAGCTTTAAATAAGATAAGAAGTCTATGTCTTTACGAAATGAAGTGCTTTATGTTGGATTTTGGTATTTGTTATAACTGGGACTGGCTGGTTGGGTGAAGACAGCTGTACTGGGTGCTGGGGTGGGAGGACAAGAAGACAGTTGGTGCGGAGGAACCTGCGACCGAACATGGTGCTGTGGGATGGGGGAGGGCAAAAAAAGGAAAAAAAATGGGACTGAGAGCCAGTTAGAGAGGATAAGGAAGAGAAAGACACAACCTCGTAGTCATTTGGGTAGATAAAAAGTGATGCCATTTGGTAGACTTTTTTAAGTTGTATTAAAAATAAAGGTGGGAGAGAAACATGAGAAATTTATATGAACAGTCTAGTGTAATCTTAACATTTGGAAATAATAGAAGCACAGTTGCCTGTGCAAGGTTGTATGGGGAAGGACACTAATTCAGCACTTTCTCATTTAATTGCAGAGGTTGTGGCACATGCCGTGAGTAAAGGAGGGGACTGCAGGAATCACACAGGAATTGAAGGCTTCTCTAGGGAGTCAGATTTTATCCCTGCTCTGCTGGAATTTGAGTGGCTCTGTTGGAACTTGTGTTGCTAGGCAGCTCACTTTAATCGAACTTTTCAAGGGTGGTCACTAATTATACGTCTCTTATTTCCCCCAAGGCCTGACTTGCAGCGCTGAGCAAAGTGCTGAGCAGTTATAGCTGGAACACATCAATGGCAGCTGCTTTGCACACATCGAATGCCTAAGTCTAAGCTGGGAAGAAGTGGTGCACTAGGCCTCACCCGGACTAGTCACGGGCAGGAAGCAACTTTCTCTACCTCTGGCCTGTGATTCCATGTTTGTAGAAAGGGGACACCATCTTTCCACAAATACCCAAGAATCAAATATTTCTGATGGTTGAAGCATGTGTGCTAAATAAATCATGGTACTTTCACCTTAAAATTACAGAAATGCTGTGTCTGAAGTGGCCTGTTGGGGCAGTGCCAGGTCATGGGCCTCCGAAGGCTTTTCCTCTGCAGCCCAGCATGAAGGTCTAACAAGCAGCCCCTGTCTCCCTCCCTCCCCAGAGCTAAGTGGAGAGAGATCAGCATGCATGCTAAGGGCAGCACAAAGCAAAACCAACCCCTCTTGGTCAGCTTTATACATTCAGGTATCAGTCCCTTGAATTTCTATTAATTTAAGTCAGGTTCTTACGTAACTGCTAGGTGTGTATCTGAGATCGGATCCTGATCTGCGGAAGTCACTGAGCAATCTGAGCAGGAGAAAGAGAATTAAACCCCGGAGAAGGCAGCTTTTGCAATCTGTATAAAAGGAAGCAGTGCCCCGAGCTACCGCAGGTTTGTGTTCATAGCATTCCTCTTGTCTGCTCTGGCTTAGGCTGAAGTTTGGAAAATGTTTCCATCTGAAAGGGCAGATGAGTCTTTCTGATATGAAAGAACATACATTAAAATTCATCTCATTTTTTCATGTTATTGCAGGGCAATATTAGCGTGTCTGTGGGCTATAATGAAAGGAGATTGCTGTCTTCATCCAGCCCATCCAGCTTAATCTATGTATTGACGATAGCAGAATATCTCTTGTAATACATGACATAAGACAATGAAAGAATGTTTAAATTAGTGTTTTATAAAAAGACACAAACTGTGTAGGGAGTAGGTAAAACATGTCATGTTTTAATCCATTAGAAGTGACTGCGATACTTAACTCAAAGCCTAGAGAAATGTAATTTACTTAAACAGTACTTTGTATTTCTATAGTACCTTTTACTCACGTTTCTCAAATGTTTTACACTAATTATTATACAGAAATAAAGAGCTGCTGCTCAATGGGTAGAGCTCTCTTGGGCTTGGTCGAAGATGGTTGATTCTCTCACTGCTTTAAGTGTATTGCAAATCAGAGTAGTGGGGCTTTGCACTGCATTGCTGAAAGATATTTGCCCAGGCAAATTGCAAAGCAATGAAAAAGCTGCCTCAAGGCTTCTAGGTCCAAATCTTGCATCATTCTTAATGCAAATCTATGTAGGATAAATAATGCCATTTTTATATATTACCTTCTATGTTGTTTATATGTTAGTTAAATCCAGTGCAAATGTCTGAGCATTTTAAATGGCTTCTGACTGGTTAATATTCACTTAAGAGCAATATTGTGATCACAGTGGGTGCTAACCTAGCAAGTACCCTGCTTTTTTCTATCAGCTGACTTCAAATGCATTGATGGGCCCCCTGGGTTAGCAGACAAAACTTGGGCTTCTGTTGAGAAACAGTGCCAAGTAGAAGAGGCAAGAAAAGATGAAGAAGCTGTTTTAATGTAAAATGCATTAAATTATCACAGGGTGATAATTATACTAGTAATAGAGACCAGTGTATAACCCTCACGTCACTCTGTCACCTCAAACCTGATTTCACGACAGCCTTGTGCATATTACACTGCAATGAATTCAAGAAAGTGGCTCAACAGAAACGGTAGGAAAGTGGTGCTGTTGTTTAAGCAGGTCTTTGGAGTCCAGGCTGTAATAATTAGTCTATCTTTAGTCTATCATCTAGTCTATCTTTAGGATATCTTAATCTTTTTCTTTTTTTTTTTTCAAAGGGAGGAATGGCAAATTTGGAGTGGGAGGAAGAGAGAGATTTGTATGAGAGATCAGAGCCAGAATGATTTTTAGATTTTTGTGCTTCTTGCGATGGTTAAAATCTGAAAGGATCACCTTGACACTTAATGCAAGTAGAGCAGCACTGTCTGTGAATTAGCACTGTGTTTAATAGCAACAGAATATTTATAGTCTAACATTTTAATGTCTACTTAGTCTTTGATCTGTGACAAGTCTGTAATTGTGTATTGAAAATCCTTTACCAATATATCATGAAAGGTGATTAATGGTAACTTTTAGATTACTGACTTAATTTCCCAACTTAAATGCATATTCTTTGTGGTTTTTGTTTTTGATTTTTTTAATACTCAGTAATGCAGCTTGATGGTCCATAAAGCTTTGTACATTTTTTCTCCTCTTGTTTAGAATAGCAATGAGAGGAATGAAAAAACAGAAAATACTGAAGTCTTTAAGTGACAAAGCTATAATGTCCCAATTTTACTCAATCCCATTTTACTCATACCAAATTAACTAAAAGGTTTTGCAATTATACTCATTAAATATCCTCCAAATGACAGAAATTGTTCTTTTGCAATGAGTTATTTCTAGAGCAGCAGAGGGAAAGATGTAGATCTCCTTTTGGCTCAAAACCAATGTGATGCTATCCATACAAAGATGATTAGAGTAAATATTGACCTGTAGAAACTGCCAGGATAAATACTGAGAATTCTTGGAATGTCTTTGAAGAAACACATATTTCAAGAAAGTTTATAGTCAAACAAAATTGATTATTTCTATTTGTGTAGTTCTGGGGAGTAAACCAACCTTGCTGACTTCCTTAATATCAGAGGGGTTTTATTTGTTTGTTTACTGGACAGAATTCCCCTATACACTCAGGCTGCTTTCTGATGGGAGAAAAGAAGAAAAGAAATGGTGAGTTTTGGGCAGAAGTGCAGATGGCACCTAACCAGCCCAGCTGGGTAACGGGAGCACAAGCCCAGTGCCACATGCTTCGTTTCTGCCTTGGGTTGCAGTTGGGGAAATCACAGTTTAAGAAACCCTCATTCAAACAGAAGGATCATAATAGACGGGTCACAAACAAATGTGTTTGTTCAGGAACTATATTCAGGACATACTCAAGTCATCAAAATCCTTCCTGACAGTTTAAAAGGCTTAGAGCGGACCTGCTACACATAAGCTGCTAGGAGAGCTCCACTTATCACAGCCTCATGATCTGCTGACTACTGGGCCATCCTGTTAACTCTTGCTAATCTTCCTTTGCACACAGAATCCCACTGACTCACTGAACTGCTTGGACTGATGATGAACCAGCAGGAAGACCACAAAGGTGCCTGCATTTGAGAACAAATAAGTGAAGACAGGACACAGCCAAATATTGCAAAGTTGAATATTCATACAGAAAGGATTTTGCTCAGGGTTTGAAAGTCACTAGAACAGAGGTTAAAGCTGGTGCTCCCATGTTTTAAACTGTTCATCCTCCAGACACATAATGAATAGAGACTGGCTTCCTCCCATGCTCTGTGCCCTTCCTAGCATGTGACCTCCACAATTTATTGGTGTTCTTATAGTACAAAAGATAAGTAAGGGCAATCTTGTCAACATATTGCTGCACAAAGTTGTGTTGGGGAAAAAACAAACAGATGCCATATACACAGTACCATAAGGATATAAGGAAACACATGATTCCTTTTAGGTATGTGGCTGGATCAACTCCAAGCATGTATGGACTGACTTCTATATGCATTTCCACCCAAACAGACCCAGACTGTATCTCTGCTTTAGAAATATTAGGCAGGTGAGAAGGGAAACATATAATATATGTTCAAAAAATAACAGATTTCGTTTCCAGTCCTGAGCTGGAGTTTTCTCCTCCTGCTACAGGGAAATCTTGCAGACTGCTGAAACCCCCATGAATTCTGACTTGGAAGACACAGGGCCATACAGATAAAATGAAGGGAAGCTAGGAAATCCCTCATGAAATCTTTGCAGTGGTGGATTTCTCCATACAGTTCCCTTGAACTAAATACATTTTAAATTCTTAACCTTTGCTTTCTTTCTTCTCCTCCCTTTTTCTTTTTATCTGTGTCCAAAGTCTCATCTCTCACATACAGAGAGCTATGAACAACACGTACCTAAAGGAAGCTTTTCTTTCTCTATCTGGGATTTCTACACCAATTTTTAGAAAGTGATTGAAATTCCAAAGCAGCAAAATGAAGCAGGTACAACCACTGCAGCCAATGCAAAATAGCCTCCATTTTAAGTTCAGAACTAAAAAAGAAGAAAGCAGTGTATCACTGGTTTGGACTAACTGCTAAACACGGTGAATATAGGAGCACTTTTGCAAACGCCACAGGGACGCAGACAAGCCAAGAATTTTAGCGAAGTTCAGAAAGCCAAGCTGCTCCCTGTAGTGAAGGAAGGCAGACAGAGCTGCATCATTTCTAGCCAAGAATATTTCCGGTTGGGGATGTGGTTGTTACTGAAAACGCGGTCTTAAATAACAGCGTAGCAGCAGAGTGCCGGAATAACGCTGCTGCCTCAGGAAGCGCTCCGGAGAGGGGGAAGGGAGCCACTTCTCCCAGCCTCAGTGGATAAACACAACTCTGGCCAGATGGATGATAGAAGTAATCTCTGAGGGATATTCCTCAGAACTGCAGGGAAGCAAAAATGATGGGGGGAGGCAGGGAGAATCATTTATCGTTTTCCAAGCATTGGGATCATGACAAAGTAAAAGCAAACAAACAAAACGACTTCCCAACTCTCCCCCAGACAAGTGAGATAAGTACAGAATCCTTCCAAACCAGAAGAGCTGTTAGAGAGGTCTACAGGGTTGAACATAATCCAAAATAAACTAGCCAAAGCTCTAAGTTAAAGAATTTGTATGGCCATCATCACTGTAGTATCTAAGTAGGAAGTAATAAACTGGAATGTATATATAACATATCATGGCTGGTACCTGGGATTAATAAAACATGGTGTTTTCTTGTCTGCCTTGTCTGATCCTGGCCGCTGATCTAACTACACTGATTTCCTCCAACTTGCTTCTCTGCAGTTCAACTTTTACTGATTTCCTGTCTCTAATCGTAGAACTCTGAAAAGGCTGCTTTTCTGCACTTTAGATTTGGATAGTATTTCTCCTTGACAGTGATGGTTTGCTAGGATAAGCAGGAAATAGTGAAATTATGCACTATTATGTGCCTGGGGAGGTGACTCTCCATCATCTGGGTCCCGAGGTGTGAGCCGTGGTGCTCGGGGATCGAGGCTTCGATGAGAATACTCCCCTTGCTTCTCTCCTTTCCTTAGCTGCTCTGGTGTCTTCATTTTGATTTATGCGAAGTTAATGCTGCTGATACAGAACATTCATGTTTGTGTTGTGGTCAGATTAGTCCTGATGGGATTCTGAGCTGTACACTGAACACGGGCTTGCTGATGACCTAGTGGACAAGGATATTGTCACTTTACAACCTTGGAAAGCTATTTATGCTGCTGAGCCAGAGTCCCTGCTTGCTTCTGGGGGGACTCTAAGAATTCGTTCTTCTTGGGAGTTACTGTAACTTGCTGCAACCATCTCACAGGCAGATTCCCTTTTTTGGTCCCCCTTTTTTTTTTTTTTTTTGCTTCAGAAAGAATTCACTCTTTTCCTACAGTTTTTCTAAGAATGTGAGCAAAGAAAATCTGTACAAAAGCACTGTATTGTTAACAAGGGCCTTGAAATTTTTGATAAGGCAACTGGCCCATGGCGTTTCATTGTTCATGTGCACACCAGTGATCCTGACTATTTTTTGGCATTTTAAAGGGAATTTAATATGAATCTACTGATTTTTATGGTTGTTCTACATTTGCCCTGTATAATAAGATAAGAATAAACAGCATTCTGAGCAAGCTGACTCTGCTTTAGTTCGAAACAATACTTTATGCTGAAAAATACTTTAAAATCTTACTAACATCACTGAAGTTATTCATGATATAATCTACTACTCTCAAGCTGCTACTTATAACTAAGAGAAATCAGCTAAAAAGTTGTTTTTACCATTCTGGTAAGAAACATCCAACTGTTGCTGAAGAACCCCATGCTGCAGGGCAAGAGTAAAGAGTAACTGCAAAGAGGCCACATTATGAAGGGTTCAGTTTTCTGTCTTGATGCCACTGCCTGAAATGGATCCATATCTTGGCTTATCCTCTGACATAAGGTTTCTTCTTGATGCTGGCAAAGCTGTTATTACATGGTCAGAAAAGAACATTTTTTGACTTTGTGATCCCAAAAAGTGCTGGGACATAAGGTTTAAGTGCTGAGGATTTAGGTAGTCTAGTGAGCTGTGAGATGATCTGGATTAGTGCCCTGACTGCCAACCCCAGGATGACTAGAAATCTAGGTCTGTGAATCCAGTTCAGCAAAATCAAAACCATTTTGCCTCCCCTCTGCCTTGCTCTGCTCTCTCTTCAATGACTTTGTGCTGTTTGCTGAGGTTGTTCATCAGCTGACTGCCTGTCTCGGCACGCGCATCATTTTGTGTTAACTGGAGCTAGGGCGACCTATGTACAAAACCTGCAGACTGTGATTCCTAGTTTTGTTGAGTCTTCAGGAGTCTGAAGCTAGCCTTACTTCTCTCTGGTATATTCTTTTTGTTGAGATTGTACAAAGTATTTGTTATAGTACTACTTAGGATTATTAGTTCTCAGCATATCGCCTGGCCCTGCAGATGTTTCCATCTCACACTCTGGACGACAGGTCTCTGCGACTGCAGAGTTCAGTGAGATTTGAGGCTGCCGTGTGTTTTTGTAGGATCAGGCACCTAATATTGATGCCATGACATTAAATTTGAGATTAACTAGAAGACCTTTATCTCTTCCTCTTGAGTTTGCCAGGTATTTAGCAATGAATACTTAAATTCCGGGCAAACGTCCCTCATGGGGAAGCCTGCTGAAGAAATCATTTCTCTTCCTATGGTCTAAGATTTGGAAAAGAGAAAAAAAAACCTATGACAGCTAATAAGGCAATCTCCTACTGTTTGGACCATTACTGATTGGTAACTTTCTGTTTAAAGAGACCAGAGAGCAAACAGGGTCAGAAATCTGATGAGATGTCAATATCTCATGTGCCTTCTGAGGAAGGAACTTAGCTTCCTTTTAAAGGAAGCTCTATTAATTTAGCATTAATAATGTATTGAACTTTAAAGGCTCAAGGATATCGAGGCCATTTCTTTGAAGCTGCTGAGTGTCCCCAAACCACATCAAAATTAATGGCAGTGGAGGGCACATAGCACGATGTAAAGTCAGAGCCTTTTAGAAGTGACTATCACCCGGTGTCTTGCTCCTCCAGACTCCGATATTTTACGGAGCTCTCCAGACTTTCTATCTAGGCCTGATTAAGCAACTCACCAGGCAGGAACTGGCAACACTCCCATGTAAAGCAACACAGAGTAGGCTAAGATCTATGTTGTCACTCCCATCAAAGACTCCAAAAAACAGCGAGAAAAGCAAATTGTGTTAGGGTGGTTCAGGACCATGAATCATTAAGCACAGCATCAGGAACTATTCTGAGATGAAAACTTCCTTTTTAACTGAAGCAAGTTACATTAAGTGTAACACTGAGCGCTCCAGCCCTGTTAGCCAAGAGCTGCTTGGAGGGGAAGGACACTACTGTTTACATGATGTGGACCTACGATGGTGCATATGGATTAGACACATTAAGAGGACAGCAGCTTTACAGGGACATTTGATGTTCTATAAACGGTGTTAGAAACAGTAGGGAGGATTTCATGTTAAATTGGGTGCAGTGACATAAGATAATTCACCCTGCAGTGCAATCCATCATTTGCACTGGTGTTCTTTGGGGCTTACAGAAGAGTGAGTCAGAGCGGTTGTAACTTTTTCTGCTAAAAGCTTTAGATACAGCCTGTGGTTTTGTTCATTTATACAAGAACTTAAGTAAGAGCTTCATGACAGGGCATATATCTCTTATGTAAAAACGCTTATTGCAAGTTGGGGCCCACCACCCAGAAGGGGCATACGTACACAGCTGGCTTTCAGCAGCAGGATGGAGCACGCACTTACCCAGCATGTTCATCCCATGTTCTTCCTAAACGACACTGGGAGTGATTCCTTTTTGCACCATCCCTTTGACCAACTGCTTCTCATTCAGTTCTTCAGCGGGACAGTACCTGGAATTACCAGCAGTTTGTATAGGCAGGCAAGTGAAAGCGCAGTCATGTGCAAGATCAGCTGCAGAGGAGTCCTGCCTATCAGTTCTGTGCAGTGGCCTTTAGATTGCCTCTCCTTTAGCTTTGCCCTTTGCCCTTTTAAAATTCAGTTTATAATTGTTTGAAATTCTTCAGATTCACAAATGTTATCTGATCAGAAGGTAGGAGAATGGCATCTGCACAAGACCCTCCTTCCTGCAGATCTGAGCTGGGCCTTGTACACACTCTTCATTTCATACAGCCTGAGCTACCAGTAGACACCACAGAAGTCTTTGGCCTAGATTTTAAATTGCAATATTGTAAAACCCAGAGTAGACAGAAAATGCAGGGAAGAGCCAGGTCTTTGTGCCACAGCAGAGTTCCCATGACAGTGCCTTACTTTTACCCTCACGAGTGCTAAAACCAGGTCACGTCCGTCTTGCTTGTGGGGGACACGGTTTGGGATTCACAGCAGCAGCAAGAGCTTTTACACACGGGAATGGTGGTGGAGGACGGATTTATGGAATTGGAAAGTATTAACTTAATGAAAGAGCATTTGCATGTTTTCTGAGCAAAATGTTATCCAGAAGAAAAAAAAATCTGGCATAGCTGATGAAAGCATTTTATTTATTGATCCCTTTATAATCCTTTGTTTTCTTTTTCCTCTCTCATGGCATGGTGATGCATACAGTGTAGGCTGTAGTAATATTCATAAGCAGGCTAACCTTTCTCGTCTTGTAAGGATTCACTTATAAATGATGCTTTATGCAGCGCCTAAAGTGTGTGCTTTTTTAATATAAAAAGGCTGCATAAATACATCTCAAATAATAGCTCCAATTATGTAGAGGGTTGTTTTAAACAAACTGAATATTAATTATAAAAGGCTGCATCTTCAGCTAATTACATGTGCTTAGCAACCCTGTTGTCAGGTCCACTTTACACATGTGCAGTCCATTTGCTTTAAGAGGTATTTACTAGTATGAGCCCAAAGCTGATGCTTCGGGATGCGGACACTGGCTGCTCAGGAATGACTCTGTGTTTGCTCCTAAGCTTCACTATCCATCCTTGGGTTTAATAGTGTGCTGAAGATCCATATAAAATACAGTCATTAAAGCTATTATTTTAAAACAACTACAAACTGCACACATTACCTAAGATTCTTTAAATTGATTTTAGCAAAAAACACTAACATTGTTCTTCTAGTTTCTTGTGTTCTTTTTACATCATGCTACACTGTTCTCTGGAGGAATAATTTTCTACTAGATGACATGATCTTCCCAAACAGAAGACTAGAAAGTACAGAAAAATTCCAGGAATTGTAACACCTTCCATACGGCCCAGCCTTTTGGATTACTTGTGTGTCAGTGACCGAGGCAGATGCCCTAGGAGCTGGGAAAGGGCCCTGAAGTGACCTACGGAGCTCCGACTGCAACGTCAAGCTCTGTTACATCCCTAAGCAACAGTCCATGCTGGCTGGAAGAAAACTGCATCATGCCTAGAAAAGCCAATAGTCTGTGAAATAGAAAGGGTAAATATAAGCAAAGATCACAGAGTCATCCAATACTTAGTGAATAGATCTTTCATTTTTTGCCCTAAGCTTTAGAATAGCAGCTTTAAGGATTTATTTTTCTTGTACTATGACTTTTTGCTATAGGTTTCATATGAAAGCATTAATGCCATATGAATTAATGCCTTACACTACATTTACTAACTAAGAAATTACATTGTTTGTAGTTGTAGCTGTTTTTACTTAATCATATAAACATGCAAAAAGGGTAATGGCAATAAAAACCATGTTTGTATTTAATGCCAGGCCAATACTAACCAGGTCAGCAGGGCAGGACCCCAGCATGTAAGATGAGGAGAGAGAAGCCTCAGAATCATTCATGGAGCAAACAGAAGAGCTCAGATCAATAAAACTCATATAAAAAAGTTTTTTTCCTGGCCTCTGTAAAGCTTATTCTCCACAGTCCAGCTTCTCTTTTACCATAATCCTACCCATTTTAGCAGAGTTAACTGATAACTTTATGCAGCTTTGGCATCTTTTCCTGCTTGGGGCTACTTTGTTTTTCTGTTCTTGGGTGATGCTGTTTCTCCATACATGGAAGTTACTAGGAACAGAAACACAGCATCTTACAGAATTTATTCTTTAGTTTTTATGCCCCACACTGAGACACACGTACAATTATCTGACAAAAATGAAACCAATATGTGTCCTGTCTGTTCTGTATAAATATCCTGTCTCTCCTACAGCAGCTGCATGAAAGAGATCTGGCAAAATGCTGTTATATCACACAGCTACTAAACTCAGATCCCAGTGATAGCAAGGCAGAGGGGAGAACAGTGCAGCAAATGGAGGTCACTGCAATATCCTCCAGCACTTTGGACAAACATGGCATTTTGGACTGTCCCTGCTAATAGCAGAATAGAGTGTTGATGCTAACGCTGTTGTAGAGCTGCTTGTACTTGTAATCTGCCCTAGCAGTGAAGTCTGTTCAGGTGTGTTTGTGCATTTTGGTAACATTTTTTGGAAGCAAAAGGCATTTAAAGATGTCTCTGAGGTATCGAAGTGACTTTTCTTCTTCTTCACCCTCTCCAGGACGAGAGCATTGCTTTCTAAACCTTTTCCTTTCCTAAAGCTCTTCACTATTCTTATATGACAGGTCACAGCAAAACAAGGGGCGACCATAGCAGTAGAATTATAGGACTCTGAATCCACAAACCAGGCACATGTATCTCTTTGTGGCCTTCAAGTGGGAGAACCTCAAGAAGTAGCATTTTTCCTTTACTTGAAATAAGGATGCTGAGAGGATTATGCAATGTTCAGTGTCATGGGGTGGCACATAGGAAGAATCCTATTCCTTGGCAACAGCTCCCAGGCCATACGGTTGAACCTGCTCAGCCAGGCGCAAGGGCATCCTGTCAGATGGGCATTGATACAAAATTATAGCAGCCCTCTGCTGTAAGTGCATCAGGTGCAAGTGGCCTAGATAGGATTCCCAGCAAGCGCTGTCCATATGTCTGTTCACTCTGATTTTATATTGCCCCGTTCCGCTACTCATCCAGGTATGGGCTGGAATAAGTTTCAAAAACAAAGAACAGCTTCTCTGCTCCTGTAGCAAGATTTTTTGTCCTTTCGTATGATGGTTTAGGAGGTGGTTTTGGAACATCCACACTGACCTGGACTTACCCATCCCCTCGTCTTCTGCATGAAGAGAAATGAGACCTTTATCAACCTTCCTCCTCACTGTACCACATCCCTATAGAATCTGCCAGGGTAAATCTCCGGCATCAGCCTAGATTTCATATGCACAGCAGAGTGGAAATCCATGTTCAGTGGCTCTCTGCACTATTTTTGCAGGATGTTTTGCCTGAGCTGGTATAAAACCTTGACGTTTCAGGGCTTAAGGAAGAGCAGGGCACCGGTGATTGCGCGGTGAGAGCTCTCCTCTCACAGTGATGTCCTGCCTTTCCTCTTGATTTCCTCAGTAGCCTCAGTTTGCTGTAAATCAGCCGTTGCCCCAGCAGTGCTCTTGCCCTCTCTTGGCCATTTGAAATGCCTGTGCTACAGCATCTTGTTTTGCTTCTTCTGCGACTTTCTACGTGTTTCCTTCTCCTGTGTATTGCAGAGGTGAGGACCTGTTACCTGTGCAATGTGCAGAGTGATGCCAGGTCACGCTCTTCTCATAGCTGCGACAACTGCAAAGGCGTCCAATTATTTAGTACAAAGCTTCGATAATCTGATTTTCTTGCTCACCTCACACAGTCTTTCTTTCCATACTAATGCAGAAAATCTGAAAACATATGTCAGAATCCGTAGTTTTCCTGAGATTCCTTCTGGAATTAGCTTACGAAATGTTGGGCCATACACCACAAAAGAACAGCAGAGCTGATGTCTTTGATTTTTCATCTCTGAACAATACGCATTTTTTAATTTCTAGGCAACAAATATATCATTTAGCCTGGTCAGAATGTGTAAAATTGATAGCTTTTTATTGTATGAATGCTGACAGTAAACAGTTGCTTTTGAAAATCTCCATCCCTCCTGCAGTCTTTATAAGGTGCCTCTCTCCACGTGAGCTCACTCACCCTAAAGTTCATCTGCCTCTAGTTGGCAGAGGCTGTCTGAGCTGGATATGTATTACTAAAAGGTGGATTTTAAAACAATTTAATTTTCTGGGGAATTTAAGCAGCAGAATGAGTGCTGTGTTCAGTTGGCACTCACTTATTAATATTTTCTCCTATTTCTGAAGGATCCTAAAACATTTAAGGACTTCTTATAAAAGGGGGTGGGAAAAATAACCCGCCTAACCAGTGCTTAGGTCTAACAATCACAGTTCAGGCTAGAGATGAATAGCTGCAGTTTTGATTGTGGGTTGGGATTTGTCATTTTCCAAGTGTTTGTGTAGTTTACTGTAGCACAACGAAGCCGCACACAGCTGGAGTTCTCTAGGCAATAGTGCAGAGGTTAAAAAAAAGAAGATAATGTCACCTGCAAAGTGTACTGGGTGTGCAGTGGAATAGTCCTTTCAGTTCAGCATGTCATCGCTCAGGCAGTGGGATGAGCATCAGTTCTGCGAGGAGAATTTGGCCTCCGCGCAGCCGTTTTCAGTAACGTGTGTTTCAATTTCTGGTAAGCGTAAAGCGTTGGTCCTTCTGTCAGGATGTTTAATTAACTTCAGCTTTACTTTTGTTTCTGTAATTTACAGTCAGTTAAATCATAAGTATTGTTTTGTTACTGATAGAGCAGTATGTAATGGTCCTCGTTTTGCATCCCTTTTAGTTCCAATGTCACATCCTCTTTGTAATTTTTAATGTCAACGACAATTTTTATTAGATTGCTGGAGTTTTTCCCGGGGTAATTGTGTCTTTTGCACATAATATCTAACCAGAAATGAAACTGCAGTAGAAAGCTGCTAAATTCAGCAGTTTTTGTAGCTGTGTGTTTATGTTTATAAAAAAAATAAAAAGCGGCTATTAGACTAGTGCCAGAGATTTAAAGTACTTTATAAAAACACAATTTTTGAACTAAAGATACCCTGGATAGCTGAGATTTCTACAGCTCAGTGAGAGAGCTGCCTTAAGCATGGAAAAATCTCAAGCATGCTGAAGGCGCAGGTGGAAGGTGTGTACAGGCTGTGTTCTTGCAGCCCCTCCTCTGGAAGCCAATTGTAAGTTTATCCTGCTATGTATCCGTGAGCCCTCTGAATGTTGTATTTTCTATTACCAGATAGTTTACACCTGGACCTGGGTATTAGTAAACTGACTGTCCCTGGCCTTTCTGTGCTTGGATTTTCAGGAATTCAGAGAAGTCCTTTGAGAACAGTTTGGAGCCCTTTAAGACCAGCCTGGCCTGCTACGGTTACAGCCCTCGGTGGCCCCAAGCTCAGCCAGGGTGGCTGCAGGGCACAAGCAGTGGCTGCTACAGGGCAGGCAAAGAAGATAACACAAAAGTCCAATCTCCCTGCCCAAGCAAAACAGCATAAACCAACACCTTGTGAAGCTGCGGGCTATACTTCGGGGTTCTGGTTTGGGGCTCGGAGGACATGGGATGAGGGAAAGCAGATACGGGCACGGCTACTGCCTATGGTTCCTTCTGTCACTTCTTCCCATTTTGAGAGAGAAATTACTGGAGAAGGATTATCCTTTCCCATGGGAAAGGAAGGGGAGAACTTGCTTCTCAACGCACCAAGCTGGGCTCAGATACACACTACTGTACACGGGCACACTCTTGTTCTCTGCATTTTTATCTCATATTGAATTTATGACTGGCACAGAAACCATCAGTAATGCTAGTGATCTTTTACCTTCTTTTCTTAAATTTAATGTTAAGTTCTTTGGAAGATAATATGATTTTCTCTCTGAGAAATCAGAAACTTTACTTCGAGGAACAGACACTTAGCACAGTTCAATAAAATGAATAAATATAAATGGCTCTTGTAGAAATGATATGCTATTATTTTAGGGCTTCCAAAGTTCTTTCAATTACATATTCCCTATGCACTGTCTTAATTTTACTACTACTTTCATTATTTCTTTCCAGCTCAACAAAATTCACCAAAAATCCATGAGGGCTGGTGGGCTTATAAGGAAGTGGTCCAGGGAAGCTTTGTTCCAGGTAAGCACAAGTCTAAAATCTTAGTTTTTATTAAATATTTTTTCATTGGATTTAGTATAGCTTAATCCATTGCAAAGATTGAAAGTACATAAGTACTGAACAACACATTGTACAGAATGGTACAAGGGTTTTCTGCCAATATATCCTGCAAAGACCACGGTCATCTCCAGAAAAAGACAAACTGCTCTGATGACATTCTTGTTTTCTCTCAGTGAAAAATAACCTTAAGCTACTTCATAAACACATGTGTTCTGTGCATGGAAAAAAGAAAAAGAGAGCTGAAATACAGTATTGCTACTGGATGGATTTACTGGATGCCATTTCTACAAGTTTAAGAGCAGATTAAGAAATATGTGTTCTGACCTAGAACTGTCACCTGATCTTTGTGTGCTGCCATTCTGCAAATTCCCTCTTTCCTCCCTTGAAACTGAATGACTTTGTTAGGCCTTTCCTGTTTCACTTGACAAGCTGTTTCTGCTAGGAAGAAAAGTCAGGAATTTTTAGCATCCTCCATTGTCCACTCAGTAATACCCTGAGACATTCAGTGATGATTTTAAGCTCTGTAGATTTTCAGTGCAATTGAGATGAACATGTAGTCATTTATCTTGCTGCAGTAGTACTCCGAGTTCTACCACGAATGCATCGTGAAAACTGCTATTTGATCATTATTTCCTCAGTGCTCTAGAAAGTAGCACTTTCCTAAGCTATTCCTAAGAATTTGTGGATTTGATCTATCATCAGATTTTACCTCTCATGTGACAACGCTACAATCTGACAGCCATAGAAATTATATCAAAAATGCCCATTATCTGGATAGGTATACTAGTGCAAAAGATATGAGATATTTTAACCTAGAAGTTTCTAATACTGTTAAAAGCACATGTGAAAATGATCCCTGTGTGACAACATCTCCAGGCCTGATGTACGCTGATGTACAACAAAGCAGCTCTTCAGATTTCCTTGAGATTGGCCAGGGCTGTCTAAGACACCACAACTTGTTATTCTGCATGCTTAGTTCCTGGCATTGATAGAGAGGAAAAGAAACACTGAACATGATAATAACCTGTTTCTAAGAAAAAAAAAATCTTCTATTGCATGACTCAGCTGGATGCTCAGTAGATGGGAAGTGAAGAAATATTTACTTATTTCCCTTACATGGAGTTGCCTTCTAATTATTCCAGTTTAAAGTGAATGAGAAAAATAAATTTGATTGCCATTAAACCAGTTCATATAAAGAAATATACTTTTTCATGTGACCTGGTAATTCTCACGGTGTTCCACTCTTTCTACCTTGAGAAACTTGGCCTTGGGAGTATGTTGAACATCCTTAGTAAAACGAGAGGGCAATGGGCATGACTGAAACTTTCAAGAGGGAAGACCTTTCAGGCTCATGTTGAGAGAAACCTGCTTTTTGAGAGAACCCTGCATTGCCCCACCGTGCTGAACTAACCTCGCACACGCCATCAAGAATTGGTCCAGGAGGGCAATTACGAGCAGCTCACTAAAGCAAGGGTAAATTGAGGGCATTTTTCTTTCATACTGTCACATTTCTTTCAAATTCAACTTCACAGCCTTACACTGAGTCCCAGCAGAAAAGAAAATCCCATGAATTTTTACAGAACAAACAACACATTTTCAGTAACTCCTAGATTGGGGAGTCTTTGAAACATTTCAAGGACTTATTTTATATTTATGACCTCCGAGTAACGCATCACAAAAGAAATATTAGTGCACAATAAGCTTATCCACAGTGTTAGCTGTTGGATATCAGATTCACACAAGACACTAATTGACCCTGGAGAGGTGACAGTCACAAGGCACCCAAGGAGCTGCAGCTGAAGGCTCTGACTTGCACCGCAGCAAACAGCCATAGGCATCTGCTATGATGTTACCTTTCTCCAGCTGCTCGTCCTGTCCCTGGGCTGGGAGGTTTCACCTCCGAAGATATTAGAAAGCCACTATTTGTCCAAGTGTCTGTCACCGCAGTGTAAAAGTGACATCCTGTCAGTTGAAGGTAGTATGACTGACAGGAATACAGCTGTTTGGCTGCTCAGTGTAGGTAACCACAGGCAGAGAGATAACTAATTGTTGGTAATAATATAAAACACACCAGCGAGAGCTGCCAGAGCTTGACTGTCACAGCCCTGGCTGTGTAAATACTTTCTGTCAATGTCAAAGCAACTTCAGTGTCTTACTTTGAACCCCCAAGTCCTGTTTCACATATTGTTTTCCATGCTGGCATTCAGGAGAACAGCAGAATGTGCCCAGGCTAGAATACACTCTTTCCCTTCCCTACAGTAATGGTAATAAACCAACTGCAGGTCCAGACACAGATTCATGGCTCTCTCCTGGTTACAAACTACCACACAGAAGCTGCCCATCTCCCTGAGATTCTGCAATGAGAAACCTCCTCTTCAGAGTTATTTCACAACCTATTTTACTATAAGGAAAAGTCTGCTAGAAGATTAATGCTTCTCCTGCCTTTTCAGAGGATGATGTTGATGGGATTATGCCCTAGCACAGACCAGCTGGCAGAGCTACATTGACCCAGGAGGAATCCACTGCAGTGTTTGTGCAGCACTGTGATTCTCCAAGGAGGAAGTGCATGAATTTGATAATGATTTACAGGGCAAAAGCAGCTTGAAATAAGTGGCAGTAACGATCAGCAGTGTCAGAACCTTATTTATAAAACCCCTGCTACCCCCATATGCTTTTGTTATGGCCCAGGCAGGCAGTTCAAGTGTTCCCAGTTTGTCCTGTGTGGGCTTTAGGATTCTTTTTCATTGTCAATTTCTTCATATACACGTCCAAAAATGACCCCTCACTGGCAAGTCACTTTTAGAACCAGGAAATGCTTGTTCGCAGCCCGAAACTGAGAGACAAACCTTTAGAACCAAATAAATCCCGAACTTTCTGAAAAGCTCATATCCTATACTGTCCTCCAGTCACATGAGGGTCTATTTCATACCCTGAGACCAAAGCACACCAACCCTGCCTGCAGAATACAAAACATAAACCTATCGCCACTCTTGCACAGCTCCCTTTGCACTTAACAACAGCCTTTTTTCTCGTCTTATTTGGAGACTTCAGGAGGCTGCAGCATTGCTCACCGTCTGCTGCATTTTGCCTGTCAGTGAAAACATGGTGCTCTCTGAGCCACAATAGTGTTTTAAACAGTCTGCACACACTCTTCAAAATCATTCAGTCTGCTGCCAAGTCTGTGGAATTAACCAGCCATATATAACTATTTATTGGAAAAACAATGGCGGTTTTTCTTTCGGAAAACAATATATTGAACACTTCGTTTCTGCAGGGTGATATAATTTCTAGAAATCATTCACTTATTGATTGCAATTTACATGTAGTATGTATAATATTCCAGCTTGAAAGAAATAAATGCTTTGTTCTTTTTTTTTTTTTCATGATTTCTTCCTTCGGTGATTTTGCTAAACCTGGCTGTTTACAAATCATGTAATTAGTGAGGGAGCTGCTATTTTTTCATGGGACTTCAGTATATTAAAAATGAAAAAATACTGTCTCACTTTTAAGTCAGTTATTGTTACAGGTCCTAAGGAACAGGTGAGTTGACTGCTTTTAGCTTGGAAGAAAGACAGAAAAGGAAACCCCCAACATTTAGTCTTACTGAAACTGAGTTCTGGGCACTATGTCTGAATTAAACAAGTTCTCTAGATTAATGCTTCATAGGGTGGATTTTTCTGACAAAGCCTCCTGTTATGCAGATACTCACAATGTACTGGGTGATGGAATGTTCCTTCCAAGTCAGTGATATTACTGCTACAAGTGAGCTATGCCTCATTTTAACAAGTATATTTAACCATCTTAATCTACGTCTCTGAACTTCAGATCACACGGAGATTTACGGAAATGTAAATATTTGCAGTTGTTTCATGCGCTAACCTGTTTTTTTAATATAAACATGAATTTGTTTGCTTTCAAGAATAGATGGAGAAATAACATGAGATATTGTGTTTTGCTGAAAGGTTTCTCTTTCAATAGCAAGTCACGGCAATGCTGAAAATATGAAAACTCATATAAATGCAAAGCTGCGTATGTGAGAAATGGGATTTAATTCATTTAAGAAATTACTACAGGTGGCTGCTGAACAAAAGTGCCAAATTAATGACATTGTAGGACGTGCGGAGGGAGTGTGCTCGCTGCCTAATGGGCACATTCTTACTAAGCACAGGTGAGAACACACAAGGTGTCTCTTCACCTGGCTGCAGTCCAATGGTCTCTGTATGTCCAGTAACTTCTAATAATTAAGCAGGATTAAGGATTAAGTAATTAAGCAAGCTTTTTCTTAAAAGCTTTTTACCAGTCCTTCCCTAGATTTGCCAAACAAGCTGAATCCTGAACTCTCCTCATCATGCTAAATAAGCAGAAGTGCAAAACAAGCTTTAAAGGCATAAACCCATTTGACTGATAGGATAGCCCGTTTATTGCCATTTTTGATGCTGTTTTTGTGAGCAGGAACTAGTCCTCAAAAAGAGATGCCATCCTAGATGGCTGCATTAACTAGGAATATGCTGGGTTTTGTTTTAAGCTCCTGCAAATGCTTTGCAATCTGTGCAGGAAATTTTCTTCTAATTTGTTCCCCGTTTCTCCCTAGCTCCTAGAGAGCAGCTTTCTGAGATGGCTTCAGAAGCTTTCCTCTTCCTGAATTAACAACCATGCTCAGCCTCAGGCCAGGAAGAAAAACAGCAGCTACAGCTTTGCACATGGTGTTTTGTATGTGTTTAGGGATGCAAAGGGTGCTGGGCAAAGGGAGATTTTTAGAAAGTGGTGGGTGTAAAAACGGGAGATTGATGGGTAAATGTGTGTTAGTCACATTATCTTGTTCAAACAGTGCTTTAAAAGTTGTAATAGATGATGTTAGATGTAATCAGATTCCTCTCTATTTATGGCATGGGCACCTTTGAGGCTGCAGTGGCAGCGAGTTTCAGTTCATGCTTAATAGGCAGGGTCAAAGAGAACCTACTGTCCCCGTATACGCTGTGCTTGATGCCAACAGGTTAGATGTTTCTTAATCAGGAAGAAATAATCAGGAAGAGAGGAGGATGCAGGGGAGCTCAGGACATTGCACGGGCAGTTCTCCAGGGCAGCCTGACTATGGAGGACGTGCCCTGGCCGGAACGGGCTCCGTGGGGCCGCGGCTCTCCCTGCCTGCAGCGCAGGTCTTCTCTCCTTCACAGCATCTCACACAGCTGCAGGCCCAGCCACTTGACTCCCACAGCCCCCCCGACTTGAACAGGAAACCTAGGACTGGGGATTATCCTTTTACAGGAGCTTTCCTTAGGCGCATGGAAGGCAACAGATCATTATCTTCAACATTTTCTACTCCTCTGAACTTTCCTCTGCACAGACTCCTGCCTAAGAGCCTTTCTGTTGAGACTAAATACTACTGGATAGAACCACTGACAGTCTTACATACACCTTGGCTGCACCCATTTTGCAAACGCATCTCTGGATACTGGTTTTCCATATCTTCCTTCATACCTTTCACTCCTTCAATAAAACAAATAAATACAGAAGGAACATGGAAGAACTCTGAAAATCTCAGATTTTAAACCTTGTCCAAGTTGTGATTGGACCACATGGACCATATTAACAGGGTCTTGAATCTCTCTTCCCCTCAAAACGTAATCATCTTTTTTCCTCCTTGTAAGTTACAGTTGGAATCCAGAGAAGAAAAATTGCAAGTAACAGATGTATCTGGGACTACACTTTATTATAGGACCAAATGATTCATGTTGTCTCCCTGTCTATTTCTAGCCACAGCCAAGCCCTGCAAAGGTCAAGCCTCCCCTTAGTAACAAATAACTGCACTGGCAGCACGATGCATCTCGCTGTGTTACCAGCTGTCTGGTAGCTCTGCTGCTGAACGTGCAGCTCGTCCTGCTAGGACACAAGCAATATCCCCTTCCTGCTTCCCAAACGCGCTGATACAGGGCAGCAGCCTAGATCCTTGTCGGGTATCGTACCTTGCACTTAGCTGTTAGGTCAGACGCCAATTTGGGAAGAGCAGTACCCCAAGTATGATTTGATAGATGAAGCTGAAACGCCTCTTCCCCACTTTTCTGAAGTGGTTACACTTACTGGATACCCCACAGTGTCACTAGCATGGGTTGTAAGCAAGAACAGTCAAGTTGCACTGGCTCTTTGAGACTGCTGTAGCTTGTGGGGCTACCCACTCTGCACAGCTTTGAGACCCAGGAGGGTGTTTTCATCCGGGGACTGCAGTGACTTCACGGGGGTTTCTCCTCACCCTTACGTAGGTGCTGAACCCATGTACTAATACAGCATGCAGTATTCAGCTCTTACCTCCTGCTAATACAAGTTACTGTCATTGGGACAGAATTTGCCAAGCCATACAGAGGACATCATGGTCACTGCAGCTACACTCATCTACAACTAAAAAATAATTTTGAGAAATAAGATCAACCCTCCACTTCAATTATGGCCACTTGTTATTTGTTGTCAGTGAAAGATTTACTGTTACTTACAATGAAATAGCTACCTGCCTAAGGGAGGCATAGATCAAAAAGGAAGGAAATCAGGTTGTTGCCTGTTACCTGAAGGAAGAAAAGTCATATAGTATGCAAGTATTTTCCTCAGACTACCATAATTGAAATTAGAAATATGGACTGAGGATTGGTAGAATACTTTTTCAGTAGCGTGCAAGAGCTTTAGTTCTGGAAGCACACACTTGTGTGTGCAGGAGACTTCAGACTCTTCAATTATGGGACTGCTATTGACTTAATAGCCTGAAACCACTCACTTGTACTCAGGGAAAATATCCTCCTCTTGTAACGCTACTCTGAAAAGGTCAGTTGTGAATTCACCAACCAGAGCAAAACCCAAGCTCATCATGTGCCACGTTCGCCTGCCTGAGAGTAAGTGGAATCATTATTTGAAGGAATTTTACTGCTGTTACATTAAAATACAGCTACTGTATAACATCATCCCACCACAGACTTCTGGGCACATGCTGTTTATCCTCACAGAGATTTACTATCTCACACAAAAAAGCTCACCATAAAATACAGTCACTGACTTAATGCATTTCTGACTACCTGCTGACCCTGCTCTGAGCAGTAAATCGCATTAGAGGCAACCGCTCTGGCCAAACAAGGAAGCTTCCTGAACGCTATTGATTGCTTTTTCCACTAGTGAAAATATCACTTAAAAATGTCACTTTTTCCTTCCTGAATAGAATGAGGTTTTATGTTTGGGCACTTTTTCATTTTGCATATATAAACGTACAAAAATGCACTAGTGTTTCCGAACCAAGCAGTCACCAACTTTAGAGGCCGGACGTAAACCCTGGCAATACCAGCGACCCAACGGGAGGCCGGCCAGGTCGCTGACTGCTGCTGCGCGAAGGGCAGCGCTGCCAGTCGCACGCGCGTGGCCGGGCTGCTCCGGGGAGAGAAACGCTCAAGTGAGCGGCGCAGAACGCCCAGGACGCGGGGCCAGCGCCAGAGCAGGCCGTGCCACCAGCAGCTGCTGAGAGCCGCCTCCTCTCTTCCCGCACGGTTGTAGGACACCGGCTACGTCACAAGGAAGGAACACGAGCCCACAGGACAGGCCTTCTTCCTAGCTGGCAAGGGTCACATGCGGGTTAGGAATGCCTCTAAAATGCAGGAGCTGCTTTCAAATTATTCTAGCCTAAAAATCGAGTAAGTCTGCAGTAATACCCGGGGTATTACTCTCATCGAGAAAAGGTCCCAGTGAAGCCAGTGGGATGGATTTGCTAATTCAAGTGCTGTGCCCCTTCAATTAAGGCATCAGGAGCTGGATCTTAAAAAATAATCAGAATTGACAACATTGGGTTCTTCCTGTGATGGTTTTATATAAAGCATCTCTCTCCAACTTCTTTACTCTGAGCGAAATTATGTAGTTACACAGCTGTGTGGCATCGTCCCAAATCACTTACAGAGTATTTATGCTGCTATTAATAACACGCCTTTTCTGTGTATCACATTTTATTAGTGCATCTTTTATTTCTCATGGAGAAGAGAGCCTAAATGGAAGGAATAAACCCATTTCTGTCTCAAATACACTCACAGGGAATAGGAAGAAAATGTTTTTCTGTTCTGAGGAAGGAACTGCTCCTTTGAACCATCAGATGCAGTTAAAGCCATATCATGGGGCAGCTGCCCTTCTACAACTTGCAAATAGGAAGGAGTGCTAAATCCCAGCTTTATTCTCTATTTAGAACAGCAGGATTTTAATATTCTGTGACGTGGGGAATAAGGCATATAAAAGCAGAAAGCATTCTGGACACTGTAGTAAACCTTTCTGAACCTGTATTTTTAGATTTAACCACCCCATCAATGGCTACAGAGTATCTATTCAATACTACATATCAGACCATTTCTCAGGAGTTCTGATTTCATTTAATTTTTCCTGTGCAGATGTTGGGCATCTTCAAATAGCTCTTCTTCCTACTTTTAAATTAGGCTTTCTTAAAATAAAGAGGAAATAAATACCTGAAGTTTAATAGGATATAGCTGCAACACTCACATTGCGCACCCTCGCCAGGTTCTATTACCCAGATACTGACATCTTTAGAATTACCCAGTATTTTAATGTACATTTTAAATTGGTTAACAGGAGTATAAATTACAGTAATAGAGAAACTAGTCTCTCAAGATTTTATTGCTCATTGTAATTTAACTTTTATGGGCATATTGCTTTGAGGCAGGACTTGTGGCTTTGTAATTCTAGAGACTAGTGGTAAGAAGCTGGTGCCTCTCTCCAGAGCTTGCTGAACTCCAGGAAATCCTTCCACTGACTTGAACGAGATCTGGCACAGGGCCACAGTCACATCGTTCTTACTTGACTGCTTAGATACAGTTTCCCAGTTTAGAATGCTGGCCAGTACAAATTCATTTTCCGACAGACTTTTAAACAGTGTATCCAATATGTTTGACAGTAATTTTCATGCAACTCCTGTGCCTAACTTGAGCATTTGCCCATTAAAAATCCTGGGAAACTCACAGTTTAGGGAAATGCTTTTCTTTTGCAGCACTGCAGGAGTGAAACCAAATAGAAAGAGATTCCAGTGTCCTGGTCAGAGAAGCTCTACGTGTGATAGTGTTTTCACTCTCTAACTTGCCTCTTCGCTTCCTGATAGACATTTGCAGTGACCCCAAGAAGAGGATGTGCCTCAGTCCCGAGTGGCTAGTGGCAATCACGCAGTGCCTCTGCTTTCTAGTCTCTCTCTGGCCTGCTTCGCATGGGAGTGACTGCTAAATAAACAGAGAATTTCATATTGTGATAGACATCCTCCCAAATCTACATGCATCAGCTCGTTAGGGAGTCAAGTTTATCCCCAAGTTTATTTCATGGCCGGACTCTACATTATTACAAGCTTAAAATAAACGATCAAACTTTAGCCTAACATTTTTCCAGGCTCAGTCTGATTTTTCCTCCTGAGCTTTTCTTACTGCCCACTGCTTCAAGAGAAACCTTCAGCTCCCTGGTGGAGCTCACAAATTCACCTAGTCCACTGAATAAGCAGAAATAACCATGTTTAGACATTGCACAAGTAGGCCAATTTCTGTTTCATGTCTTTCCTCCCTCTAAAACAACCCCAAACCCCCAAACAGATGCAGCTACTGTGCAGTGCAAGCCAAAATAGCAAAGCCCAGCGGAGATCACAGTATGGCACTCCACTAACCTCTTAACATGTTAAATTAATTCCTCTGTTTATACTAGTATTGATAATGGCTTTGGGGCTTTTTTCCCCCTCAGAAGTACCTACTTCACTATGACTTTGCAGTTGCGATGCTGCCTGTGCTTGCACATGTGTATATTTTTATGTACAAATATTTTTCATATGTATGCACATTTACAGAATTCAAATAATTCTAACATTTGAGTGTTTGATATGTAAGACAGTCTTCTGTAGAACTCCTTATGTAAGGCTTACAGCTAGGGTAGCACAGCAGGAAATGATGCATCTATGATAGAAATTTAGTCTAGTAGCTGAAGTTATCAAGTTATAACACACAAGAAAGGTGAATTCAGTTATTTTGTTATGATGTGTAGAGATGGATCATTTTTTCCTGCATGGTAAGTAGCATTTTTGCATGAAGATGCACAAATAAATTATGATATTTTAAAAGTTTATTTGTACAAACTTGTACATTCACCTATGGAAATTCATGCCAACTCTAGAGGTGTGAGCTAGGAGAAACTTAGTACCTATTTCTAGCGAGAGCAGAGATCAAACAGACCTTTCAGTTACTTTCAACTTTTGCGTCTGGTGTAGAAGTCATGAGTGAAATCTTGTATTTGTAATCAAAGTTAGCTGGCTAAAAATAAATACTTTTACTTGTTTGAAATAAAAAAATTAACAGCAGAAAATCCCCTTGGTGACACTAAATAAGGGCTCATTGAAATTTTTTTAGGATAGTAAGTGTGAGTGTTGTGTGTTGCATGCAGGTTGTGGACTTGAGAGGCTTCTCAGAGGAAGATGACAGTGACACAGATGAAAGGAATGGTTTTTTTAAATTGATAATAAATGAAGAAGAAGAAAAGATCATTAGACTGAGGGAAGATGGCAGTACACTTTAATTTTTAAAGGTTATCCTCTCTGGGATTTTGTGGTAGACAAAATTCCCAGGGAATAATGTTAAAAGACAATAGTGCTATAATTCATATGATACAAATAGCCTAGTCCCCATGATCTTTTATCTCTCATTTATAACCCAACTGGCGTTGCACAGTGTTCCTGTGCAGGCAGAACTAATAGCAATAGGGATAAGCAGAAAAGCGGGAATAGTTTGCCTAGAGGAACAACATATCCACAGTGTGCAAAAGATAGCAAAGAAAAGGAGGAGAATTACCCATTTTCACTGATTTAGCATTGCTTGATAGCATGCACTTAACCCAAACATACAAGGCAGCCCTTTCCTGCTGCTGTATCTAAAGTTAGGAATGTGCTTGTAGGAGGGCCAGCAACCCACAAAAAAAGCATGTCATGATTGCTAGGTCCATGAGCAACAGTTTTACACAAAATTGGGTTTTGCTTTGACTGAAATAAATGGAAATTGTATTTAGTGCAAACAGTAAGGGCAGAAATTTTTAACTTTCATGAAATTGGCAGCTAAATCCAAGAGCATATGCCCAATTTAGTGTGTGGGCAAGGCATTTCTACAGTTCTCCAAAAATAAGTTGTTGTGTATATTTTCCAAAGGTGGGAGTGACCTTCTGGAGATACTTGAGCTTTTAGGAGTTATCTTCAACAGGAAATGAATCACCTACCGAGTTCACCATGTTCTGTAGGTATTTCTCTTTCTAAATTTAGCGCGTGTGGGACGAAGTCTCTTCTCGCAATTTTACTTTAGATCTACCCTATTTCAAAGGGTGTGAGGAGCCAGGGCTTTGGGTTTAGTAACTGCATTTATACTCAAACACAGTCAAAACAATTAAGTAAGATACAAAAATAAAACTGATTAGTAAAAATGACTACTCTTATTTATATGTGCACATTGTGTATAAATAGCTAAGACTGGTATGTACCTTCTAAACGAATCTCCCTTTTCCAGCTGATTATATAAATACTTAAAATAAAATTTCTTTTTGGAAAAACATCCTAAAAACAAATGTATGTTTTGAACTAATATTTTAACACAGGAGCTTCCTCTGCATCGTAAGTCTTAAGTATCGGGTGCTATTGCCACTCAGTGCACACAGTGACAGGAAGATACAGGACTGGAAGTACTTAAGGACTGTTAAGGACTTGAGGCACCACTGATGGATGCCTACATATATTTCATATCATTGCAATTAAATTCTCAGTAGTGCATTTGCACTGTCATGGCCTTTTCACAAAAGACATCACTGTTTTTAATGTCTGGCTTGTTGCCATTCTGCTGTTGACAGTAATGCATAGACACAGCAGAAATGCATCCCAACCCGCTAGGAATCACGTGCAAGAAAAGGGCAAATCCTTAGCCATCTTCACCATCATCTTTGACACGGGTCAAGGATTGCTGACAGGCAAGCTCTAAAAGAGATTGCAGAAAAGTCACCAGGCACTTAGTAAGGAACTCTGATCCTACTGTCAGTAACTCTGACTCTGTCTGCCATGTCCCTAACAAAATCGGTCCAACCAGCAAGCCCAAGGCAGCAAGATGCCCACAATGTCCACAAGCCACACTGAAAGACCTACAAGACCAAGACTGCTTGGAAAGAAACCTGCTTTTCACCAAGCTTTCAGAGTGAAGAGTTAGGTGGGTCCTGTTTTGGGATATACGCTATGATTTCATGGACAAGCTTCCCAGAGATTGTTTGATAGAACAGAGAAGGCTCCTGGCAGCACGCCAGCTGGAACCTCAACAGCACTTTATGATGTTTGGAACCCATAAGAAACAAGCAAAGCTTCCTCCACAGATGGCTATCTGCCTCCTCCTCATCCACTCCTCAGTCTGCAACTCTGCAATCAATATTTGAATGGGCAGTTCAAAATTCCCATTGAGTCCTGGATGGACATGCACTCTTCTAGCTCTACTCCTAAGAGTTTCCTCCATTTTTGCAAGGACTTAACGCATGGCTCTTGGCATGGAAGGTCCTCACACCTAAGCAACATGTATTGCCTTTTTCACAGCAAAACTAGGGCATCATCTCCCATGTCTACAGGGCACTCTGCTCTCCCAAGAATTTCTACCGAAGTAAAGCAAATAAACTTCATGGACTTGTCAATGACTCGCCCGCCTTCTGGCTCCAGCTTCTGCACATTTTTCTTTGGTCCTTGTTTTGGGTTTCTTGAATCCATCTTTCAAAACACAGGAAGAATTGATTGTTTGGGAAAGAGACCTCTTATCTGTCAAATGGAATTTCTTAAAAATACCGCTCCTCAGCTTTGAAATATGAAATAAATGAAAAATGAAGTAATATAGAACAGTGAAAAACACTACAGTTGTTTTGAAATGTTAAAATCTATCCTTGATTTTTCCGCTATTCAAAAATATTTTCCCCATTCTTTCACAGTTGTGCAGTGTTATTGTACAGTTCCTTTCACTGAAAAACTTCTACATTTGGCCAGAAACAGGACCATCACCAGAAGGCTTGTTCTAAGAACATTTCTAGTCTGACTCTGAAAGGGTTGTGCATCTTCTGCTTTGAAAATAATGTCAGACCTTCGATATTACATATCTTAGAATTGCTTATAATTGTTCGTTACTATGGAAGCTTGCGACTTTCCTCACTTTGCACATTACATTCCTTACTTTCTAATATGTGTTTGCACCAAATTTCACAGTGAACATAATTTCAATGTCTTGCCAATTCACAGCATCTATTTGCAAAGGATGAAAGAGAACACAGATCTGGCCATTTGACAACCAAGTCTTGGAGCAGCTCCTGTCTTGACAACGTTGAGGCTTTTTTTTCGGTTGGTGCTGCTTTTAAACCACTGCCACTTTCCTAATTAGCTTTTGCCATGTTGTCTTTGAACAGCTAAATAACTGAGATCCCTTTCAGGTGTCTTGTCTTTGAGATTAATTGTAAACATCTGCCACCTGGTGCAGACTAATTCTTGTAGTTACGACATTCAGCGATGTTCCTGAGAGGTGTTGGTTTGTTTTCTGAAAGCCTATTTACAATTTGGGTGCTACCTCTGCTCTGTTTCTGGATAATACTGTAGTGCTCTGTTTCCTCTTCTCATCAACAGTGTGTCCTGGTTTTGTATGTAATACTTTAAAAGGCGAAAAAGAGAAATCAGCAAAATAGTAGAAGAAAAAAAATCTTTCTTAAGGTTATATTTCACTCATAAGATGGCAACAATTCTAAATGTATGCTTTCATATAGAGTCATTTTCTGTTGTTACTGGAGGAAAAAAAAAAGAAAGAGCTCATGTTCCTCTAAAGGGAATGTCCCTCTATAAGGGAATAAAAGTTTTCCGCTATTGCACAGGCACGCGGGAAAAACAGCTCTTTCAAAAGCTGGTGCAAGTAGAATATGGGAGAAATAGCCATGATACATAAGCAACCCGAGCAGATGGTTAAAAAAATCAAAATGGATGGCTGAGAAATGTCCCTCTGACATTCACTATTAGAGACAACAGTGGCTCTTAATAAAGCAGAGTTAATTCTATAGCAAGGAGTGAAATATTATTTAATCAGCAGTTCTTCATACATAATTCAATTAACTGCCTTCACTCATCAGTATTAACGAGAGCTGGAGCCCAGATTAATGTGCTTGAGCTTCAGAACGGCACTCCCGGCCTACTTCAATGCTGCCAGAAGTTAATAAAACGCTGCCAATCAAATTACAGTATCTGAGCCCTGCGCATCAATGTGCTGATATTACAAATCATCCCCTGCTCACATCATTGTTTGCGAGTTCATTGGTTGTGCTGATCTCTGCACTAAGCAGTTTAATAAAAGTACAGTGGTAGAACAAGTTAAAACTCTTACCACTTTCTTGAGTACGTCTGTAGAAACAAAGTCTTTGACTACACTATAAATAGTGTATCCATGTACCTCATTTTTAAAATATTAACTTTAATTGGACACATAGGCTGCCACAAAGGGCTATCTGTTCAACAAAAAATACAGCTGCTATATTAATTTTTGCTTTTGTAATAAAGAACAATTCTGCGGTGCTTCTCTGGGCATAGCGAGAATCTCAGTTACAATGTACTTAACTCTCCGATTGCATCACTTGCTGCTGCTCATAGTCCTTGTACTTTCCTCCTTTCAGGAGGAGGGACGGGGCAATGAAGGTCCCCAGAATATTTTGCAGCTCCCTCCCTGCCACCGAGGAGTTTAGATTCTCAGTGGCTGAGAGGCTGTTGGCATTTGGGGACGTCACCTTGGGTATAACCTGCTGCCCACCTCAGCCAGGAAACTCGCAGAACTTCCAGAACTGCTTGCGCTCCACACAACACACATGAACAGGAGACAACCACCAGAATTCTGCCCCAACTGAGAAGCTGGATTTACTAAGTAAGGAGAAACGATCTGCTACAAGGTCATGAGATAGTGCTATTTGCAGATTTGGCAATTCATCCCAAAACACTGGATGGTCAAGGTCAATTTAAATGCATTTTAAATAGAAAATAGCATAGACTCAAACCCTCACTTTGCATACGTCAGCAAAACTCCATTAGTTTCATGTGAGTCTGACCAGTTTGGAGCCTTTTTCATAATACTAAGGTCTGCTCCTTTGCTATGCTTTTAATTCAAGTTTCAATAACCAAAACGGAATGTTGACAGAAGGAATTTCTGGATCCCCTGTCATATTTGGCATCTAGATCAGGGTTTCAGCAAACCCCTTGAGGTGGTAGATGTAGCATAAACAAAAAGGTGGGTCCATTTTCAAAAACAAAAATTATTATGAATGAAATCATTATTGAAATGATTTTCAGAAGTGGTTTTGTTTGCTGATATTAAAGCTAGCAGCAAATTCTACACTACTTAATTATAAATGATCTGGATATGTTCAGCTTAAAAACTGGAGAACAAGTAGCTTGGCAATTCATTATAGCAAAACAGAATAGGCAGCTTGGAACAAGGGGAAACTACTTGGCTAGAAAAGTCCTTTCAAGAGTAAAGATGGGGAAGAGACAATAATAGGGTTAATTGCAAACCACCCTGCAGGCCGTTTCATAATTACTGAGAAAAGAAAAAGAAAAGAAGAATAGAACCTCCTGCCAACATTAACTAGTGAACTAAATTCTGTGCTCAATGACACTGTTGGCCACAGCTCCCACGTCAGTTGTAAATTCACGGGTCTCAAGGCGAGAAGATGCTGCTAGATAATGGCTATGGATTTTCTGTACATCATGACTGTGCCATCCAGCCACCACCTGCACTCAACCTAATAATTTGTCCGAATAAAGCAGTGCTCCATAAACTTTACTGCTGAGCAAACAACATACTGTTAGCAGCATCATAGGTTGCTCTCCCTTTCAGCTCATCAAAAGATGACTCAATTATGATTTTAAAGTTTATGCTGCCTATGAAGTCAGGGACTACAGAATTAGCAGTCAGCTTGAATGCGTTTTGAAGAGAGTATCTAATGGGAAGAACTGACAGGTTTGCATGCAAGTGCTACAGGAGACACTGCAAGCCAACTTTTAGCGTTCGTTTTAGTTAGTGTTACATATAAAGTAAATAATGGGCAGGTGAAAAATGACAATTTCTTCCAACATTTCAGATGGAGTAATCATTTTGGAAAGGAGAAAACAGCCTGGAACAGGCCTGCACTGTTTACGCAGTTGCCCAAATTCAGAGATTCACAATGAAGAAAAACTTGGTTTGGTTCCCACTTTGCATCACAATTTCCTTTCCCTCTGAAAAAGTCAAGGCCAAAGGTAAAAATCAATAATTAGAAACATGTCTGTGAAGGTTTGAGCATTTTGCCTCAAGACCTGTGCCAGATGTAAGGAGCTTTTTCTTTATACTCAAATTTCAGAGAAACTGCCTTAATTTTATATCTAGTTTAATGACGAGCCTCAGATTGAAGTGTTGGTATCTTTATGGTTGAAGGAGTGAAATAAAGCAGATATAATTTCACATTTCAAACCTATCATGCCCAGTGCCACCTGTTCCTGTACAGCCAGAACAGTTATTGCCAAATTCAGGTTCTGTGAAATTTCTTCCCTAATGCAGAATTCAAGACCATTTCTTTCTATTTTAGAGACACTGCTGTATATGAGGCAAAAAGAACTAGGTAAAGGAAAGCCAGAAGAAAGAAGGTAAAAGTAAAATGAAGAATTTTAAGCCTCTTTTTGACAAGCCTGGGGATTTCAGTTAACTTAATTAAGCCTCATTTATCACAAAGCAGGCAGAGAGTTGGACAGATTAAGTTGTCAAGCGAATTCATGAATTTCCACACTTCCATCTCAAGACTTTTTTTCTAGTGATAGTGTTATTAAGTGTTAACTGCGCAGTGACCTGTCCGATCTGCTCAGCTCTGTTTAAAGAAACATATGTTCAAAGACCCTTTTAAGAAGGTTTAGATAGGACAGCCTGGAGTTCGGAAGGAGGATTAGAATACGAGAGCAGAGATAAAGATCCATCTGCAATTATCTGTCTGATCAATGTAATGCACCAAAGCTGCCTTGTAGATGGTGTACTACAAGTAAATTTTATCACCCTTCAGAATATAAAACCTAAATATAGACTATCCTGTGTATCTTAAAGCCATTTTTTTTTCATTTACAGACCAGAAAGTTGCAAGAGTCATCCCACCCTTGATACACTATCCAAGCAATTTTTTTGGATTTTGCAGGCCACAGATTTAACCCCAGACTGTTCTTACATGAACGTTCATGACACTTGGGGCAGACAGTCCAAGGAGAAGCATTTTCTCCTCCATGACAAAGGGCCTGACTTTAGCAGGAAGTTCTGACATGGAAATGTGCTTTGCACGTCGGCAACGCATGGAGGAGCCACCTCCGGAGCACACAGGATGGATGGTTCCCACAGGGAGGCTCCAGTCCATCAAAATTTATGTTGTTGTTTTTTTTTAATATACTGTTAACACCTGTTTTAGATGTGAGCTTAATGCAGCTTCGGCCTATGGAGAGTAACAGTTGCCTCTGCAGTAATATGTTTGTTTTGACTGCAGAAAATGATGTTCATCTGCTTAATGAGTTATAGAGTGATTTACAGCTTTGAAAGTTCCAGCAAAGCACTGCCTCAATGGAAAAAGAAATCTAGAAACTTTGAAGATAAACAGGCAGGTTAGTGATGGCTGCTATGGACCTCTACGTTAGGCAGCCCCTCTGCACTGCTTTATCGAGAAGACATTTCCTAAGAACATTTGATTTAAATTGCATCACAAACCACAAACCTTCAACCACTGATAGCATCAGAAAATGTCAGATGGGATGATAGAAGAAATTTCCTGGAGGTGACATTTTACAGAGATTCTCCATCCTGCAAAACAGTGTTTTTTTTTTTTTTTTTTTTTTTTTTTTTTTTTAAGAGAAACAGAAAGGACAAGCTCAGTTTTGTGAACAAAAACAGGTATCTTTCCTCAGCCCTCCACAAATATCCTGTCACTTAAAAGGTTGTGTCCACTCTGATTTTATGCACTACATAGCAAAAAGGGACCCTGCATGAAACATAGCAAGAAGTACAAATGAAAAGGGAAATTTCAGGGCCTGTGAAAGACAGTAAGCATGAATTTCGAATTAGATGTGGATAATTTATTTAGTATCTTTTGGCAAGTGATGTGCATTCAAAGTCTCCTTAGTTTAGGGAAGCACTTAGCTGCAAACACTAATTGTAATTGAATTAAAAAGTTTTGCCAGAAGGGATAGTAGTGAGACCTGTGGCTTTCCTGAAGCTGAGTACTGAGGCCTGCTTGGATGAAAAACCAATCCAAATTTGAAAAAATACATGAGAGAAGGGACAACTTCAGATAACGTAAAATGGGATACTCTTCCAAAAACTGTAAAGTCAGACTTTTTTTTAAAAAAAAGCTACTCCTCCTTTCTTGTTAGGAAATAGTCAACATTCAAACCATTTCTTTTTGATCCTGCTACAATTTTCGAACTTAAGAAATGTTGCCACCCAAACAGAACTGAGGTATCAAAAGAGTGATTATTTCTCAAAGTCACAATCATGGCAAATAACAGCAATTATGAGAACACCAGGCATCATTTTATTATTGAAATCTCACTTGCTTAAACAAAAAGGCAGCAAAAGCTGTTGCTTCACACCCTAAGAAGGGAGGGCAAATCACTGGATCAAGCCCCAGGGAATGACACATGGTGGCCGTTCAGTTAAGGAACTGCCAACTGCCCAGCTACGACACTGGCCTGTCCCTGAGCCACAGCAAAAGAGCCAAGATGATTTTGGGTAGTGTGACTTAGACCTCAAGACAGTGTTGCCAATGCTAGCCATAAAACCATAAACTTGCCAGGCATCTGAAATACACAAGGCTTATTACTAAAAAGTTAATTCACGTTGCAATTTTTCTTCAAAACATATAGTAAAAATCAGGTAAGAAAAGCTAGGATCTGCTAGTTCAAAGACTTGCACATTATAATCAAGCAGTTTTTTCTCCCTAAAGCAACTCTCTTCATGAACTGAGGTGATTTGATAAAATTATTTTTTATGTTCATCCAGAGGGATATTTTTTCATTAGCTGAATTTAACTTCCCACCTAGTGCAGCTGGACACAGACTGTAACAAACTTAATTCCTTCCAATGAAGAACTGCTATTCGTCCTTGTCAAAGGAAAGAGAACAAAAACTATTAAGTGTTTAGAGACAGAAGTCCTCCTCCTATCAAAAATATTCAGTTGCAATTCCTGTTGTAAAGACCCAAGGAAGTTTTCGCAACCATTTTTTCCCCAGAGGGGATTCTGGTAACTTGAAGTCTTCTGTCACATCTCCAGTGTTAATAAGTTTATGCTTGTATTTCTAGAACTAGTAGCCAGCCTGTGACACAGAGGTCAAATTAAAGTTGTTTTTGGTAATTATGAGGCTACAGTTTAGGCCCATAGACAATGTTTTGTTGAATTATCTAGTTGTTATTGATGATCATATTTGTAATAAATTTGAGGGCGACTTAGGAGCTTGGGTCCAGTAGAAGCTATTTCTTTAAACATTACTCATCTTTGCAGCCTTTTCCCTGTGCATGGCCATAAATTTTCAATTCCATTTGGATGTAATAATTTAATTCTTTTCTTCCTAATCCTCTCTTTCTCAAGGAATGTGTGATTTTATTCTTAGGCTGCTAAAAAGGCCATCAAATACTGTATCCACAGGCTGGAATAATTCAGAAAATAAGACGTATTCGGTTCCCTTTGAAGGTCACGAGTAATAAAGCCTCCAAGGCACTATCTTCCGGTGAATCTCTGCTGCCAAAAAGGCAACATACATTATCTCGTACACGTCTCCCCTGGAAGCAATTGATGCCTATTCCATCTGAGCTGTTACAGTCTCTGGCAGAGAGAAATAGGCTGTCGGGGCTGCTCTAGAGCTGCAGGCCCCTGCCCGCCCCGCGCCAAGCGCCGCAGCAGGTGACGGACTCGGTGCCTCCGAGAGCTCTTGGCTCTGCGCGGCCGCTGCTCCGCTGTGCTGAGTACCACTGGAGGCTGCCGTGAGGCTCTTCCAGGTGCAGCCGTTACCTTGCAGATGAAATGACGGCTCACATCACTTCTTCCACCAAAACGATGTTTGCTACTGTCATTTTTCACATGCTGGGAACAGTCATTGCAAGCCACGGAAAGGATGTGCCTCGTGGTTATTGCCTTGCTGACTTGTGCCACCCGTCAGCACTGGTGAGAGGAGCTGAGACTCTGCAGCGTTGGGTCACTGGCACGAGAAGTGTCCTCACCCCCCGCTCAAGCTAAGGGAAACTCCTGCAAAGATGACTGCAGTGCGGAGCGGCTCCTCGCTCACATCCTGCAGCCTCGAGCAGCCGGCTCCGCTCCCCACGCTGCTGCCCTGCAGCTTCCCCAGTTCCTGCTCTGGGCACTGCCCATCCCGCTGCCCCGGCAAATCCTTGCTCCTGGGAGCCTGGAGACACAGAATCCAAAGCACCAATTGCCATCCTGCCCATTTCAGATCCATGGCACAACACGCAAACCCTTCAAGAACACATGACCAGCACTCTGGTGGCTAATTTGGGATGAAATAATTACAGTACCACCTCAGCATGATTGAACCTAGCACTCTGATTCAGTAATTCATTGTAATTGAATTGTAATGTCTTTTCTAAGGTAAGAACAAATCCATAACCAGCGAGTCATTCAGGTCCTGATATACTTACCCAGTAGCAAACCTGTAGTAAGTTTGAGCCACGCGCATGGTAATTAATGTAATATGAGAAGAGTTCCTGATCACAGCAGTTCATAGGAGCTACTACAACCAGCAGCTGACCCGACAGGCTTGCTGCAGCAAGGTCTTGCAACCAAGTGGCATTTTTCTTGTATTTGCTACAAAAGCCAAGGGGACCATGGCCTCACCCACCTGCACGGCATACCTGGCAGACACACAGGTGTTGAAGAGGGAGGCTCTGCAGGAAACACAAGCTGCTCTCCAGCTATTTGATAAATTTTAGCCATTTGGTGAGGATGAGTAATTTCACTTCTGCTCCAGGATTTGGGGGCAGACTTGTAGCACTGCAGTTTCTTTCCTTTTTAAAGGAGCTAACAGTACTGATATTGTTTCTTACAGGATTATTTATGTTTACAGGATTATTACGCATTAAACTCCCCTCTGCTAGAATTTTCTGATTATAGAAGTGGGCCAGTTTTTCCAAGGATAACCAACCTTTCATATCATCCATTAGTCACCTGATTTCAGAGAATACGGAAAATGCATTTCAGCATTTCTGAAAAATACAGCAATTACAATCAGCCTTACACTCACACTAGCTACCACTTGCAATTCAGTGGCTTGAGGATGCAGGGACTTGCTGGGTAGAAAGCCACTGCATTTGCTGTGCAGCGTATCTGTGCCGTGGAGCACATGCACAACACACACAAACCTGGTAACATGGCAGCAGCTAAAGGAACAGCCTTGCTCCCTACTGCCTGTATCTCTCAGGCAGCAATTCCTGTGTCCAGGATCTTACTGAATGTTGGCGAGCTCAGTAAGACGCAGGTTCTGTTATTGGGGAGGAATGGAGAAGATGCCAGTGCACCTGACCTTGTTAGGAGATGGGTAGTTATTCAAGCTCCCATGCAAGTACAAGAATCACTTCTGCCTCTTGCACACAGGGTTGCAGAGAGATTACAGGAGCGTCTGAGCTGAACTACTGACTACAAGAGTCAACGCTTCTCAGATGTGCAGGTTTTCCTAAGTAACTCTTCAATTGCACGAGAGCAGCAGAAGCCACCCTGCAGAGTGTGCATGCAGCCTGCCATGTGCATAAAACATGGTGATGGAAACACCAACTGGATTTGCCTCTAGCAGAGGCGTCAGCTGCTAGAGTGGAACTGCAGCCAGGGCAAGCAACAGGGGATCAGTCAGCACAAGATGATCAGCAGAGAGCAAGTGGCACAACAGCCTGCTGGGGCAGCTATCGAGAGGGCAGCGTTTCCTTTCCATCCCAAGGTCTGTGCTCGGAAGGGAGGCCTGGCACCACCACATTGGCCTGACATCAGCATTACCCAGGCAATTTCTTTGGCCCGTGAATCAATGGATTGCCAGCCAGCCTAAGGAGCACTGACATTTCCAAGAGCTGCTTCAGTTATCACAGTTTTCGTCATCTGACTCCCCAGGCAGGTCAGAACCCTTCAAACAGGGTCAGAGAAATGTGATGACTCCATAAACACCAGCGCGCAGAACAGCGGTTCTGTCCTGAAGCGTCACTGCAGGTACGAAGTGCCCAGCCCTCTGCTTGCTCCTCGCCTGCCCTCGTTTCTGCTCTGCCTGCTGTCACTAGCAGCAGAGCCCTGGGGAAGGGAGAACGGCACCTTGCTCCCCGGCCCTGCAGAGCCGGGCACTGTGGTGCCCGCGAGCGCCTGCGCACGGGGCTGCTGAACCACCCGGCGCTGCTCCCGCAGCGGTGCCAGCCTTCCCGACACGGCCCACCCGAGGCCCCTGCCCGGGCCCCGCTAATGATCCAGGCATGAACAAACAGACAACTCTCGCCTTCCTACCTGACAGTTAGGTTTTATTTGGCTTTTTTATTAATCCAGTTGCTGTGTTGTGATGCACTGGGATATCCAAGCTCCAGAAAGAGCACTTTTGGTAGAATAAACATGCTGTGCTGTGTAGCATTTTATGTTCCTTCTTTCACTTATGTTTTTCAGCAAAAGGATCAATAATATCCCAGAGACATTAAAATAAAGCTGAATCCACAGAACAGAGCTCAAGTTATCTGCTAGATAAGCAGTCTTTCCTCTTTCCTTTAAACAATAAAAGTTTCAAATTACTAAACTTTCTCATTCTTTACATTTCTTCACTCTTTCTTCACATTCCTCCAGAATCTTCTATAAAATCCTCATCATGCTTGCCCTGCCTCAGTACAGCCACTTGTTTAATAGTAACAGCCAAAGTCTCGAGATACCAATTTTACAGATTGCACAACACAAAAACAGACAAAAGATGAAATGTGAAGAGAAAATGTTATTTTTAAATGCCATAGAGCTCAAAACCCAGCTTCTCACATTCCAGTGCAAAGCCCTACTTACTAGCAGCTACATTTTTTTGCATTTCATCTTTTCTCCTTTCCAGTCTCTATTTAAAACCAGGTCAAACTCTCCTCTCCTCCCTTTCCACCCCCAAACCTGCCCCAAGTGTCAGGGAAATGTTCCCAGCTGCTTTGCCAGGCTGCTAGTACTACTAGTACTGCTAGTACTTACTAGCACCCAGTAAAATGAATGCACCAAGTCCACTCAACCTCTCTTTTTTCTAATCCTGGCACCAAAAGGCTTCCATTAGGAGCTCCATTTCCCTTTTGGGACATAATTACGCTGATTCTTTCAGCAGAAAGACAGCTTGTGCCAGATTATATATCACTGGATTGGAGTGAAAAAAATATATTAAAATTTTCAAACTAGTAGTAATAATGGCTATAGAAAGATTTTCTAGTCTTGGACCTGGGTAGATCTCTGTCTATAGATGCTCCCCCCATTTATCTATACCACCCTAGTCCTGCCATAACAGCACAAAAAGAGATACATTAGGAAAAGCCTCCGTAAGTACCATATAAGCTGCTGACCTATATTTGGGGAAAACAATAATAGATCATATGGTTTAGTATATGTGTTAACTGACCACAATGTGGTAGAGTATTTAAATACTGTGGTTAAATGTGGTATTTAAATACTGTTATATAACTAGTCTTTACCCTATAATTAATATATAAAGGGATATTAGTCTGCTTTTTAATCAGTGTTATAAAATAAATGGCAGTGTTTCAGTGTTTCCCACACTGAAATGCCAAATGCACAGAGGAAAATAAACACAAGCTTTGCAAGGTTAAAGGCCACTAATTGTAATTGCCAAACATTTTTTTTTTTCCCAGGTAATATTCTTAAAGAAATTGTTTAAATTATAGCTGTTAACTTGTGCATAATTAAAGGATAAACTGAGGAGTACTGCAGGGTGTTGGTATTAAAGGCATAGCACAAAGTATATTTTAAAAGATGCATTTTCAGAATGCGAACTCCTCCTTTCCCCATTTCCCCTCTCAGTTTTGTTTTCTCTCATTGAGCCAGTGCAGCTGAACTGTTCCCTGTCTCAGAATCCTCCGTGTAAGGGACACTGATGCTCGAGCAGAGCTCTGTGACACAGGCAGTATGGGACAGGATGCACTTACAGTTCTGCACTGCTTTCCCTTTTGACATGTTGCAAGATTTGCTGGCAAAAAAAGTTTAATATTCTATCATCTTTTGAATGCTAATTCATATTACTGTCTTTTTCTTGAGAATACATTTTGGCTATCAACTTCTCACTTGCTGAAAGGAAATCAGAATATTTTAAGTTCTCACAATTGGAGCCATTGTGATCCTGTCTAATATCACCGTAGTCTGAAGACTTCTGTGACCAATTACTTACCCGAATGCCATTCTCTACCCTGCCATTTCACTGGCGTGCCTGATTTATCTCTCCAAGCCTTTATGACTTTACATTTGGCTTTTATGTAGAGGCAGAGCAGGTCATGTGGTTATCCAGAGGCATTAGTATGGTAATTTTCTTCAAGTTGAGTAGGTGGAAATAATTAATGGACTGCTTTATTGATGTACATAGATAGCTGCTTCTCTCTGTGGTTTCAATTCCCAGCTTCAATAAAGTAGCTTGAGATTTTATCTGAGAGACCAGTAATTACACAGGGCAAGAATAATTGCTGCACAAATACAATCTGATTGTGTTTTATGCTGCTGCCTGGACTGATGTTAGAGCTTAAATATATAAACAAGGATCTGCTGCATGAATAAGCTGCCTTTTATTTCAGCTCATGAACTTGACCAGAATAACTTCGACGCAGAAAATCCATGCTCTTGAAAGTTGAGCAAACTTCAGAAGAAGTTCACAGTCTTAGAAACAACTTCACTCTTTTCCAGCCCTCTCTCACTTGTTAGTATTTAGTCTTCTTTTATGCCTTCTTTACCTACAGTCACCCTTTCTGCCTTCCTCTGCATTTTTTCTGGAGCATCTTCCCCAAGATAAAACCACCACAACTAAAACAGAAGTCAGGACAAATGGCTAGTTTGCCTTTTTCTTTACCACACCCCAGTAATTTCTAGCCTTTTCTTTTTCTGACCTCTGTTGAACACAGTTCTCAGGAAAGGTGGAAAATCAGTTCTATCCAGTGAATTCAGGATCTCTTTCCATAGCTGATAATTACTGAAGTCCACAGTCACATAGGTACAATTTGAGCCTACACTTCACTGCACATTTTTCAATACCAAATTTCATTTGCTGTTTTATTGCCAGGAGATCTTTCTGCAACTCTGCAATTAGTTTTTAGCATGATTACCCTGACAACTTGTCACCTGTGTGCTTTAGCACTTTGTTTTGAACACTTTCCTGGACCATGATCAACGCAGATCCTTGTGTGAATGATTCTGCTGCTTGTCTTGCCTCCAGTGTGTGGCCAGGCCAGGTGTTTCTCACCCCTTACTCTGCCTTCTCACCTGACTCAGGAGACCTTTGTTGATCTGCCAGCATTTTTTGGAAATCTCTGGACACTTACCAGTCAGCTTGCTTTTAATTCACATCCTTGGTGATTTTTTTCCAAAGAAATCTAATATTTTTGAAGCATGACTTCTTTGAAAAATATGTGTTGACCCTTTCCCCTTGATTTCATATTTATTCAAGTGTCTAATTTTCAGCAAAATGTCTGTACTTGCACAGACCTGTGACTTCTTCCCTGGGGCACTCTTTAAGGATCGGATCACACTTCAGTTTCGCAGATTGACACAGATACTAAGTGACGATTTTGGCAATTCAAGTTACTGTAGTATTCATCCAAGAATTGTGACTTACTCTGATTAATTTTTGTTCTACCAATTCCTACTCAAAGTCTGTTTTCTGAGGCTTGAGTTTAAGACAGTTGCTCAGACTCATTCCCCATAAAGAAGCTCCTGTGAGAACCTCCCTCAACACCTTTGTAAGCATTAAGGAAAGAACTGATTTAGCTTCCCTGCTACAACATTGTCTCTTACGTGCTCCTTTCACTACCTGATCAATCAGCTGCCTCTATGGATACTACTCTCTCATACATTTGAAAAAAGCAGGACACTGGACAGGTAAAAACTTATCACCTTGTGCGAAACATTTGTGATAAACCAGCTCTTGAGCAATATGTTTACAGGGATATATAGGCAACAGCAGAGATGACATGATCAATCTACAGAAACTCTGGCAGAATGTCCAGGAGCTAGAGAAGCTGTTAAATGAGATTGTAAGCCAGGGCATGTGCTGCATGCAAATTATAAGAGTAGCTCCTATACACAGCACCATCTAAAACACTTGAAAGGTCCTCAAATATGCAAAATATTTCTGCTCACAGGTGACTAGATTTCTATGAAAATACAGTGCAGGTGGTTGCAGGGGAGAAAATACTATTTCCTTAATGATTTAACTCCTGATAGAACCTTGTCCTTCAAGGAGTCTGAAATAGCAGAATAACGAATACTTCCCTATTTCTCCTGGATTCAACTACTGTTTTCTTCAGAATAATCAGTTAGCTTCATATTTGTGTTTAAGACTTTTGATTTCTACTTGAAGCCTCCTTAGATTTTTCAATTATGTTTCTGAATACTTTTCTATTACTTTGAGCATCTAGGCAGCAACACTAATTACCTTAATTACAGATAATCACACATTAATATTGCATAATATCCCCATCCACTGATTAACTTAGGTGTGCAGTCTTGGGTGAGTCTTCCATAATTAACCTTCAGCTGGAGCATAAGCAGAGACTTTTTGAGCACAGGGGAAAGTTTGCCATTGCTCCACTTTCTTTTTGTCCCGTCACATACAATAGGGCCACCATCAAGCATGTGGAGATTCTCATGAGGGAATTACCCAAGCATTTATAAAGAAAAAGACTGCAGGAGACTCACGTTTCAGGGTGACAGGTCTGCCGTTGGCAGGGCAGCATCGCGGTGCTGAGCTCCACGCACTTGACTTCCTGGCCACGGGCTGCTGGGGAGGTGGCAGCAGGATGCAAAGGCGCCCTGGCAAAACCAGAAAAACATCATAAAACATCAATTCACAGTAGCTGTTTATCACTGCACCTCCTATGGGGCAATCCCAGGTACATCATAAACTCTTTGTAATACAAATCTAAAGGTGGTTGACTGCCATTTGTTTGGCTTCCCATTTTATTGCACTTACTACATTTTTTTCTTTTTTAAAGGAAGCTTGCTAAACAATTCCATATGTTTGTACTAATATCTAGAATATTTGGGCCCAAGAAAATTTTAGTAGAGCCACTTGGACCCCTTCAGGGCTCACATGCTTAAGGAGCATCTGGAGACACAGTCAGATACTCAGACCAGAAAAACATTTTAACTGGAGAAAAAAAAAAAAAAAAAAAACAGATTTTCAGTTGTTATATAAAAAGTAACATCTGTGCATGACAACTAGCAAACTACTGGAATAGGCAGATGCTCAACATTTGCAAAACATTTTCTGTCAGTGCTCTATAGGTACTTGTGCTGGAGTTTTGCTGTGCAAGCAACAGTCTAAAGAAACTTGAAAATGGTATTTTACTTTTGCAGGAAGCTTATACACCAAGCTGTGCATTAACCCAATCAACATTTTACAACTAAACATACTTAAATTTCAGGACAAGAACTGAGCTGTTCTACAAAGTGATAGGAAAGCACTCACCAAGATAAGGCATTTTCCTAAGCCCTACTCAGGGGACATTTCTTCTCCAAGTAACATTCCCGATGAGCTGAGTCTGCTACAAACGTTGAGGCTCAACTCAAAGCAACAACGCATGCAGCTCCCCCACAAGAAGGCAGACTGCGCTCAGTAGAAAGCACTCACACCCCAAAATCCAGCATACAACCAGCACTGGCCTCCCCAGGGCTTCTTATAAGCTGCTGATGGGTTCTCTTCACCTCTACCCTTTAGGCAAAACACCTGGGCTCCTGCCCCAGGAGCTCAGCCTCATGCTCCTTCCTCCACTCCGGGTTTGTAACCTTAACCACACACAGTTTGGAGAGCAGAAAAATGCTGTGAGACTCAAAGGTTTTGAAAAAATTAAAACATAATCTAAACACTCCAAGAAGGGCATCAACATCAGGACCTGTAAATTTCCACTTGCTACACAAACTGCACAGAATAATTATGATAAAGCCAAAGCTGCCTCATCATAAACTTCACGAGGAGCAAAGGATGCACACCAAAATTTGTCTGTCCTTCATATCCCTTGTGAGTTGCTCTTCGGTCATTTAGCCACAAATATTCTGATCATCCAACGAGAGGCTCAGATTGGTCTTGTCTATATTTTGAAATTGTGGATTAGATGCCACATGACCTTTCAACCTGCAGGTATCTGACGAGAAGCAGGACAGACTAACACACAAAACAATCTTCCATCTTCGCCAATTAGGTACAAAAACTTTAGAAGTGACTCAGCCTGTGAAAAAACAGGGGTTGCTCCATGTTCCAGGCCATTGCAGACATGGGGATCGAACTACCATTGCTCACCACCCAAGTATGTTTTTTTCCAACAATAATCTTTTAAAATCTAAACTTTGACTAAAGAGGTTTGGGAGGATGGAAAATAAATAAATAAAACATGTCGAGAGAGCAACCTGCCCTCTGGAATCACAAAATGTGAGTTTCATATATAATAATCTTTTATTTTTTAAAAGAATTTCACTAAATAGGAGGACTTTTAAAAAGTTGAGTAGAAATGGAATGTTTCCAATCCAAAGATACACTGTATGCATGAAAGTTAGCCTAAGGACAAATGAGTCACATGAGCATTGCCAAGTAAATACTCCATGATACTAATAACAAAGGAGCTATTTCTAATTGAATCTTGTATTATATGTAGGTTTCTTCAAGATAGAAAATAGTATGCTGATATGAGAATATATGAAATAATACATTTTGGTCTTTGTGTATAATGTTTTACATTGATTAACTTGATTAACATATCTGCGTTTTCAGTTTCACTGAGCACAGAGACCATATGACAAGTTTAATAAATCCTTGCAGATATTTCTCTTACTCTTTCCAGACTTTTCTTAATTTTTTTTTTTTTTTGGTATTTTGCAGTTCCCTCCTTTTGGGGTTTGGTGAACTCAGCTTGGAATCTTTGCTCTGTGGGGAAAAGACAGTCACCTGTTAATATTGAAACCAGCCATATGATTTTTGATCCCTTCCTAACTCCACTTCGCATAAACACAGGGGGAAGAAAGGTATGTGTTCTGACATGCTGTGATATAAAAGCAAAAAGTTAATAGACTTAAAACATTTTGTTATATTTTGTATTTCTGAAACATTAATACTTTTATCTCCGTCAGCTTTGAGACAGAACAACAATGTATCCTTGTCCAAATACCAGTTTCATCGGTGCTGGAAAGACAGCACTCACACATCCTGAGATGTCCTCTAACCCATCCTTCATTTTCATTCGGCTTGTTTGTTGCTGGAAATTCTTCAGTCTAGAAGAGTAGCATCTCCTTTGTAAAAACTGCACATTAATAACTACATTTGGTGTACATCCTATGTGTGACTTCAAAGCTGCTATTCTAAAAATGTAGTTTAAGATGGCCAAAACCTTCTTTTATTCACCCAAACTAAGAAAATTAATTGAAACTACTCAATTGAAGCTACTATATGTTAGTGCATAAATGAAAAAACTCAGGAAGTTAGCATTTCTAAAGAAGGAAAAGAGATTTACATCCCAAGCATCATTCACTTTTAATGATCTCATATGATATTATTAGTATTGGGAACATTTTACATACATGATCATTAAACTGATTTCCTGCATTGCAGAATTTAAGTGCTAATTCATTCTTTCCACTTATGTTTATTAAAAAAATTGTAATGAATGTACCTACTAAAAATACAGAATAGAGTCAAATTTTAGAATTCAGGAAAAAAAAAAGCATCTGTTTTCATTTCTGAGAAATCTCTTTCTTCCAAAACTGGCATTCAGAGATGGAAAGCATTTCTAATTCAAACTGATCCTCATGATTATGCATAATGATTTTTTTTCGCACTAAAGAGAGTATTTCCAGTATGGAAGTTTAGGAATAATCACAAGTAAATAAGGTATCAATTCTGTTTATCCAACTGGAGGGTCGATATTTATTAATAAAATATCTTGAATCTGGTAGAGTTTGTTAGTACTTTTGGAAATAGTCATTTAGACATTTTTTCATAATGGGTTGTGTGTTGTTTGCGTATTTGGGGCTACCTAAAAAGGTAGTTTGAATATTCTGTTGGTTAATCTGTATAGGCAGATCTCTTCTTCTATTCAGTCTTCTGTAAAACAGAACAATGCAGGTGAAAAAGCTTTGTGACTTAGAGAATAGCCGATATGAGAACAAGCGGAGACTCTAACAAAAGGTTATTCCAAAGTGATTTTCTTTTCCTGGTTATCTTGACAAATATGATTTCTACTGGAAACACCACAAGATGTTGGGAATTCGCTGCGTAGTTCCCGCTGGGGGTCTGGTGCTTCGTGTGCCCATATATTAGAGTTGACATAAGCTTTTTAACAGGAAGGAGAAAATTGAGATATTGTTACTTACTGAAGGACAGCGGTGCTTCCCACTCCGGTCCAAATTTCAAAGGAACAGGTACACTTGCCTTTTGAATAGAAATGCATGGAGGTGTTTGATTTTGATAACCAAGTTTTACTGATTCTGTTGTTTATGAAAAATCTGAAATATTTCTGATTATTTATAAATTATGCAATGACATACTATGAAGGTCAAGAACAAAATCACATGGAAATTGTCAGTGAGTTGAAGTTAGGAGTTTCAGAATTTTTAATATCTTTAACAGTTCTAAAGATTTAACTGTCTTTGTGCTGCGGAGCAGGAAGCAAATATCTAATCATTAACAACACTGGAAGTACTGAGGGTCTGGGAAATGTTACATTAGTAATGGGGTGGGTTTTTTGCACTCACAAATGGTACCCTGATGGTGTCAAACAGTGCTGATGATCTGTCAAGTTATGAGAAAGGGATTTGTTCTAGTTCTTTGATCTGTTTTAGAGACATTGCTAAAATAACAGTATCAAAATTCTCCTTCAAGCAAAAGACTGCAATTTGATGCTTTCAAAAAGTAATTCTTTACTAAGGCTTCAGCGAGGATTTAATTTTGCTGGTAGCATATTTGTGTTCACTTTTCAAAATGGAGGTGTGTTTCATACAGGCGGAAGCTCTTCTGTTTTCAGGGCAACGAACCAATTGAAACAGTAGCCAGGGAATTTCTTAGACAAGACTTAGCTGTGATTATGCTGTACACTAAAGGGTTTTCTGGAACTGAACCAAAGAAAACGATGAGCAAATAAAAAAGGGATTTGATATGGTTTCAAATCATTGTTGTAACAAGATGACTTACATGGATGGTGAACAAGTCAAAATTAGACACATCTTTTTAAAACAGTATTAGGAGGGGAGTCAAGCCTAAAGAAAGCAGAGAGATATCCTAAATAAGGCAAAAACTTTGAAAGATATTAGCAGCTGTCACTTGTGGTTGTAGAGCTTGCATCCGTGCTGACCCGTATGTGTTCTGAAGTGCCCAAGCAGCCTTGGGAACGCCAGGGCTGGCGTCGTTGCTCCAGCATGGGGCACGCGGAGCTGCTCCCACGTGTGGCCCAGGCACCCGCGCGTTCACCTCCCGCTTAGCGCGGCCACTGCCGCCCTTACACTGCTTCGTTCCTGACACCTGTCCCCTAAGTAGCTCTTCGGTGGGAGGTTAAGATGCCTTTGGGAATTCTGTAACCATGTAGCAAAACAGCATTGACATTTTACCCATTCTTTGTCATTTTTTCTTCCTAATAACATGCTAAATAGCAGCATTTGCTTCAGACATCAAGTGAATCTCTGCCATTTAATTAAACCTTGCCATGTTAGTGATGGCAGGTCTTACTAATCATTTTAGTCATGCTCAAGGACTTAAAGTATGTTTAAAGCACGTGACGTTCTGTTTAAAATGTCTTTTTAAGACAAGAAAGACTCTTCCACCTCGTGTGAATCACTGGGGCAATGAACAACTCAGTGTCTGCTGGCCAAGGGCTGGTGCAGCAACTCTCTAGTTCAGGAAGCCTAAATGAAAGGAACTCGCTACAATCCATAATTCTGCCTTCTCATAGGGGACATTAAAATGAAAGCAAGCATGTTTACATTAATACTTTTATAAATAATTGGCTCCTTCTATGCATCAAAAAATAATGGCAACATTTGGCACTTCCTAAGCTAAAATAGGGTGGGGAAAAAAGACAGAACCAGGAATTGAAATCAGTTAAGTGGTTTCTCTGCTAGGTAGTTGTGATTCCATGCTGTTCTATCCATTCAGAATATCACTAGCATTTTTCTCAAGAGTACAATATATGACAACTGCCAAGCTTTGCTTTGGTGATTGCTAAAAGGACAGATACTGGTGTGAACCATATTTCAGCACAGCACGAAAATAAAAAATGAATTGTTAGAAATGATCCGGGAGGAATGAATAGCAATAGCAAGACATCAATGTCATCTGTAAACTGATTTGCAGTGAATTTTCAGAGGACTTAATAATACAATGTTTTGATTTAGAGTGGATCCAGAAAGTCAGAAGTCTGGCACAAACATCAAAAACTTAAATGAATAAAAAACTGAATAATTGTGCCACATTTCTGGTACTCCTACAGTACTGTGTGCTATCCAATGTATTGGTAAGTGAATATAAAATGTAACTAGCAAGTTAACGTTGTTAATCACGCCTAGCCGCTGGCTATTCAAAATAGGAAATTTTGCCAAGGCAAGGCAATCTCTGAGGCACCGGGAAATGTTGTTCTTAGTTGACCATATACAGGGGAAATGTAAGCTGGATACATAGCGGGGACTCTGTCATTTCATCACTTCAGAGACCCTCATCTGAGATTGAATCGAGACAGAGTCCTTGGTGACTCAGCTGTGCACTTGGCTGCGTTCTCTGAACTCCTCAACATCCGTGATGGTGGAGCAGGACTGCAATCAGGAAGGAGGCCTGAGCGGGCACAGAGATGCATTTCTACAGTTCTTTTACACGATCAATTTTTTTATTGTGCCAATGTAACTACCGTATTTGATATTAAATCCTGGCCAATGTCATCAAACAAGCCAACTTGTCTGCCACGTGAAATTTCCTGGGAAATCACAGAAATGGCAGGAAGAAGTGATTGAGTGGCCAGCTCTCTGTGCAAGCTGCTGTAGCCTGTGGCAGAGCTCAGGGTACCTCCTATTTTGACAGCAACGTCTTTCAGGCCATACGTCACTCTATGGCTCAGCTGCAGCTGTGCCACAAGCAGAAGCAGCCCGTGGCATCCTCGCAGGGGTAGGTGTGTTGGAGATGCCCTCCAAGCTGAGTGATTAGGGTGGCTCCTGTAAACCAACTGAATAAATAGTGCTGATAGTCCCTCCCCAGATGGAGTTTAAGTAGTTGCCGCGGCCCATGTCATTGACAGGATATTTCTCCACACACCAGCAGAGGGCCAAATCTGCCCTCTTGTGCATGCTCATCAAAACCATCAGGAAAAAACGTATTTTAGAGATGAATTTAATTCATAGCATCTTCCAGGGCGATGCCAAGGGTTGCACAGCTGTGCTGAGGTGATGCTTAAAAGCCCCTTTGAAGAGGAGCCCTAGCTAAGAATTTAGCCTTAACTATTTCACCTAGTCCTGTTTCATCTAGGACTTTGAAGATATCTACCCAAAACAGTGTTCAAAGGTGTCATTTCCAAAAACTTGTTGGGGAATGCGGGGGGAAAGAAGGGGAAGGATTAAAATGTGTATTGTTTTTAATCACATAAATATCCTATTCCCTTTGATAGCATCACAACCCTTCCATATAAATGATTTTTTTCTGTTTAGTTTTGTAAAGTATATTATTTATTTGATGGACATTGATAGGTACTTCTGAATGACTTTAGGTGTGATGCAAATATACATTCACAGTCTTTTCTTCAAGTGTATTATTAAAAATGACAGGCTGCCACGGTTCCAGTAGCCTGAGGACAGACTGGGATATAAATCCCTATTTGACACATTTTAGGGCCATTTACCAGGTATTGCTCAATTAGAACTATGAAAATATTTTTAAATGGGATTCAAGGTATGATGTTGCCCAGGGACAGATTTGAATACTGGAGAGCAAAACTGTGCACCCAAAGCCTCACTACTGAGATGAATTTGGCATAGACACAAGGCACTGATATTGGAGGTAGTTTCAGATTCATTAGCCACCCAACATTAAACCCATACCTGCATAATGAAACTTCAGGCTTTCCTAAGGTTTTTACCTTTCCAGATCAATCTGGCACTTTATTTTGAAATTTTCCTCAAAGTAAGCCACCATCTACCCGTAACCAGATGGATGCTGTATCCAGGCTTTTTATAGTGCTTACACTGCTCCTGTGTGCAAACACAGCTATTTACACGAGGATATTGGATGGAAGCACAGGGATATACGCCAGCATCGAGGATCAAATTCTAAACAGAATGGTCCTCTAATATTGTGCAGAAATTTGTGGCATCTATTTCTCCATTCATCATCACCCAAATATCTGCAGTATCTGAGTTTCACTTGCCTTTATCTCAGGGCGTTGTGGCCTTGTTTCTTTCTTCTCCTGTTTTCACAAAATGCAGAGATATCTTCTTTGTCAGAGCTGGCTGAAATCGGCTGGCAGATACTGGAGTTACTAGAAGGAAAGCAGGAAACAGGTTAATGAGACTGTTACTATTTTAATGAATTATTTGTATTGTCTTTGTCACAGGCAGCTATGCAATGTGTCTCTATGCAGGTAGGAGCTATAGAAGCTAGGGACTTGCATACCAAACAAGGAATTTTACAGATAGATTTATATTAAAGAAAGAAACTGTATTCTCTGTAGATTGCGGCTGTGCTACATGTCAATGTTTGGCTGCAATTTTCTCCAACAGAAATACATCATATTCAGCATCTTTCATTCTTTTAGAAAAACTTTTAGAAGATCTAGCTGCATTTGAACATAAATTATCTGCCACCCTCTTCAATTGTGATAAATTCATGTTATGGACCTAAACATCCCAAAGGCCTCTGAGGACCTCTGCAAACTGCAACACAAGGACGTATGTAAGGGCTACTATAAATTCAAATGTAAAGTAATTATATTTTGCAAGGTCACAGCTAAAACTCTCTTGCCACTGTGTAAGTGAGTCTCAAGGCTACAGACGGACTAGCTGGTGGCTGCCGGCTCGGGGCAGAACGTGCAGGGGCAGCAGCTCAAACTAGGACAAGAGGCACCTGAGCCGGCACCGCGCGGCCGGGCTGCGGCTCAGGCAGCCGTCGTGGCACCTCTGCTGCCGTCTGCAGGGCTTGCAGGAGACTCCTGCCTGAACAACCCTGAGAAACTAAATGGACTGGTATTTTTCCAAATGTCCTCTTCCTTCAAGGCTGTTTGAAGCCGAAAGTCTGCTCAGTTCCCCTTGGAACATCACTGCAAATATCACCAAGATGTTTATATGTGTCCAGCTGCTTTATCACCTCCTGTTCCTGCTCTCCCAAAATAGCGCTAGGGAAGAGAAGAAATCATCTAACAGGAAAAAGTCTTAGGCCAATTTAATGATAACTGTTCTCCACTGGAAAGGAAGGCCTGAATTCCTCATGGAGAGGCCAACCCATTATTCTCTATGACTATTAAATTTTTGTATTTCTGCCAGCAATTGCATTCTGATTCTCTAGAAACAAACAGAAACACAACTAAGAATTTATTCTTCACCACAAACTCCAAAATATGCCTGATTATTCAGACTAATGAGAACCTGTACAAGGTACTTGCTAAGAATCCAGAAATCATCCCAAGTGAGGGAGCATTTCACTTGCATTTACATCACTCATTGGGTACAAGCCTGTTGCATCTCAACACTTCTGGTAACGCTGTTCACACGCACACATTCTCAATCCATTCTCTTCCTGCAGCTATTTCTGGCCTCTCTTTCTCATTTAAGGCACTATTTGGGCCAACATGTTTTGCTAGTATCCTCTCTTCCAACCTAGGCTCATTTTTCCTGTGAGCTTTTTCACTATAAATGACACATGCTAGACAGTTGTTGCCTAACAACTTGTCCCTTTTTTAGTGTGCCATTATATCCTGTACAAATGTACAACTGAAGGGATGTGCACCAAACTGCTGAGGAGCTTCTTAAAGAGAGGAAGAGCTGGGAAGAGCAAGACGTGTTGCACTGAATTGCACTTGCTGCAGCCGGGGCCACGCGGTCGGTGGGGCCGCACAGCAGCCCTCAGGCCAGCTCCCCAGGCAGGCTGGGGGCAGCGTTACAGCAGCTGTTGTACACACGGGGAGAATGAACCAGCTGGGCTGCGTGAAATACTGACTCTGTCATATAGTTGCAACGAACTTTACAAATATTCCCGTCCTGCTGCAGTCGTTTAATTGCATAAGAAGGTGGAAAGGAGAGTTCTGTGTATCAAAAGGTTACAGTGATAAAAAGATAAAACATGTGAGGCAGGATATGCTATGAATAAAGAAGGGTCTCTCGAGATGCAAGTGTCCTGCGCAGCACAAGTATCAATGACACAGGCACAGCGGTAAAGCAGGGTATAAGATAGCACACAAATCATTTTCCCGTGATTGCTCATAAGTGATGACAGAGGGAGTTTTGATAACAAGTCTGTTACATCCTTCCAGATAGGAGGGTTACTTGGTTCTCTAGAGAAAACATCAGAATTTTAGGTAGCAGTTCAGCAGAGGATTTAACTGGCTTCTCTGCTCAGAAATTATATGAAACAGATGGTTCCTTAGAGATTTGTATAATGAATTAGCAGGTAGAACAATGTTATCATGGCATTCCTGGTAAAGCAAAGAAATCTAGCACTTGTGGAAGGAGGAAAGTTGCACCAGCTCTGGATCCATAGATCACCACCAACTTCTCTTTCTAAAATTTTAAGAGGGGTTTGTCAAGGCTCTGTAGGAAGAATTTATGTCGTTACCCTGTGGCATTTGAAGCTATACAAATAGGATGAAAGCTTCTAGGTTGTAGTAATCTCTTTTCATAGTCACCATCATCTTTCTAACCCAAAGATTAACGTGCAGAGCACGAGGCAGAATCCCACCAGAGCAGACAGAAACTGGCTGCTAAGAAGACAAACTGGCAGAGCAGTCCCACAATGAGAAGGGTACAAAATTGATCCCAGTTTTGTGCACTCATTGTACTAATGACTTAAGAGCATGAGCCGTTGCCCAGCTGCATGGAAATGAGCTATTACATGCACACCATTAAATTATACAGTGCCAGCACATGGGCACATTCCTTTTTCATCTCTGTTATCAGATGGTTATCAAGATCTCCGTGCGTCGAGGCCACACGATAAGCACAGGCTGTTTGATCTACCAGAGGCAGCATCTGGGCTGGTTAGAGTTAGTTGCACATTTATGGCTTCTCCAGATCTGCCACAGTAGTAAAAGCCCACAGAGCTTTATAGAGATATTTCCTCCCCCCCACCTTTTTTTTTTTTTGCCCCCTTTATTTTGCAAATCAAAAGTTACATTTAATGAGCTTTTTAAGATATTTTGATCCCTGGCAATAAGCTTTTCTATGCGCTCATTGCAGCTAACAGGGCTATCAGCTTCCTGTCTTGATGCACTGTAGATGGGCAGTCACACTGTATTTAATGACTGCAATGGATACCTTTGGTGATAACCTGCTCTTCCATGAGATATGTAATTGTTCCTGGCCTATTCAGCTTTCACTGAATTAGTATTGAAAACAATTTCATGCTTGGTTAAGTGGTAAATTTAATTCATTTCCTAGCAAGATACGGTAACAAATATGTCTTTACCAATATTATTTACAAGAAACAAGAGTAAGTGCTGTATAACTAGGCAACAAGTATAAATTAAATAAGCACTTTCTGGTTAGCTATTCTACATTCACTGCTGATGGATTTTAATAGGGCGGGAAAACCCTGCTCAGTCTAAAGTAGGTCTCTTGTGATCAAAGGTGTCACTATAACATGAAGAGTGGGTCTTGTGGGTACACTTTGATCCTAATTCCTTTTGGTTACCTGGAATTGCTAAAGATCCTGCCATTTGGTGGTCTCAGGACACAGATGAGTGATTGCTCTGGCAAGGGAGACAAAACTTAAGGCCTTCAGCTGAGCTCAGTCACCTGTTACACCAAGACCTGTCCTGCCCAACTCACAAGTGCCCCAATTAATCAGATCTGGCATCTTCCTTCCCATGCGGATGTGTGCGCAGACAGGCAGTACCTTTACAAAGGCCGGCAAAAGTCACAGCAAAAGCGGTGAGGCCCTTGCGAAACTGAAGCCAGGGAAATTTGTCTAAACAGGGACGAAGCATAATATGCCAGTGCCATCTACCAGCACCCTCCTCCCCTGAGGAAACCCCTAAGACCAACTCAGCTGTCCCTAAGCCCCGCTGACCTGACCTGGCCTTGTCAGGAGTCCCGCTCGGAGCAGCGGCCTCCAGACGGCTCCATCAGCCCCGCGCTGCTGCGACCGGGCTCTCCCGAGGGGCTCTCGCTCCGGCTGCCTCCTGCTCCAGAAACCTGAACTAACATCCAGCTCTGGCAACACAGGCATCCGGAAACACCTTGAGGAAATGACTGTTGTTCTTGGTAAGGAATACCTACCTTTTAGATGGCTGCAGTTAAAGAAAATTCATTTTGTACCATATTTCTTGGATATAAAATGGTTCAGGCTGTATTTGGCACTTCAGAGTAAATGCATTGCAAGTGAAAGACAGCTGAGTAAAACCTCAGTCAATCTGAGGAGGGGAGAATAAATGGGCATTCAAAAGGAATATATATTTTTTCATAATAAAATGGAATTTGTGGAAACTTACTGAATCCATAATTACATCAGTTTAGTATTTGCAACAGTATTTGCTTTAATTGTCCTCATTTTCAGCTTACTCATTCAATTGATCCTCCTATAAGCGCAGTGAAATAGCACTGATATGCTTTTAATCATTTTTTTCCTTAAAAATCAAGTTGATTTAATTATTTTTGCAACATTGCACAACATAAACATGTATTACAGGGTTTATAGCTTTGACTCTTACCAGCTGAGCTAGCATAATTTAATTTAAAAACCAAGCCACTTTATGTAGGTGAAGAACCAGAACTAGACACTGAAATCCATGCTGCATCCCTAAATATCAGTAACACATTGTGATGATTAATTTTTTATGCTGAAATTATGTTCCTCTAAAGAAGCTCTACTACCTACAGTGTATTTCATCAATTTTCTACAAAGAATCTGTGCTGGTATTTTTACATCAAATATCCAGACGTCATCCTTCTCCTTTCTCTTTGTCTGACTTCTTGAACAAGGTGTAAATAAAAGGAAAACTGAAGTTTGCACAACCACACAGTGAAGGAGCAAATTCATAATTCTTTCTGAAAAAAGACCTCGCAAGCTGCTTGTCAACTGCTGGCCAAATCTGTTTGGGACTATCTAGGACATTGAAGACAGGGAAAGGGCTTTTTGCCCAGAGTTTTTTTTCTGCTGTTTCCAATTTATTCTATCTTCCAATTTTCTTACTACACTGTTTTTTACTTCCTTCTGGCCATACAGAAAAACGACCATACAGAAATCAGGGATTTTAGCAAGATGAGACTTTTGAAAGAGGAAGGAATGTCACTGCTTCCTCTGATCTTATGCTGGCCACCACTTTGTTATCAAGTTCATCAGCAGCACCATTGCTGGAACTGCCCCAAAATTTTAAAGAAATCTGAACTGCATTAAGCAATCTTTCTGTCTCTGCCTTTCTCAGGAGGAAAAAAAAAAAAAAAAAAAAACTTAAAAAAAAAAGTGTCCCTGTCCCTGTCCTTGTAAAAGGATATCAACACCAGGGACAGGGACACTTTTTTATCCTTTTTTTAAGCCATTATAAAACACCTGGGCTCAAACATCAGAAACACAAGTACATGCAACTGCCTTTTATCAGCCTTTCTGACTTTGTCTATCATGAGCCTTCATAATTTTTTGAGAACATATATCTTTGATAGCTGCATTTGAAATCACTAGTGCGGCTCTAACCAAACAAGGGGGAATTTTAAAGGATAAGCAGTGTGCCTGGGAAACCATTGCACTGCATTACTCTAGCTTATCTTTCTACTTTCATGGTCTGCAGTCCTCATATGGATTTATTTCATCTGCGCTCGCACGTAGCTTTGCTAGCGCCATGTACCCTTACATCATTGGGCCTGCTTACACTCACCATAAAGCCTCATGCTTAAAGGATAATGTTCATGATGGGGGAAGTATACCAGGCAATAAACGGCTTTTGCAGGTGATTAAACACACTGAAGCAAAGCTGAGGCCTTTGAAAACCCCCAAAGCTGTTTATTGTAAGCAAGGCAACGCATCAGAAAGAAAAGCTGTGCTCAACAAGCCACAGCATTAAATAAAAGCTTCGCCTTGCCTGGTCTGGCAAGGACTGGTAAGTTTTGTAGGGCTGCCTTCCTCTAACTGAATAGCTCTTTCCTGCTCATATTTAATAGTGCAGGTGGTTGTCATTGTGTCACATACAGTTTAGCAGCAGGTAGTTCCAGTGTAATTGCCCTGGACAAAAGCAGCAAAACCTTCTCCTTCAAACTGTTATAGAGGTTCTTGGTAACAGTCCCTGCATATCCCCCCCAACACACACACAAGTGGTCCCCTTGATTCCAACTCTGTTTTTTTTGCCCTTACTGCTATTCTCTTTGTCTATGTTTCCCATTTCTTTCCCCTCTCCTTCTTGATAGTATCTTCACCTCTGTCTTCCCCAGCACTTCAAAGTTTTCCTAGCAAAATTGTTTGAGTCTGAACTTAAGTCTCCTATAAGAGGTTAGAAACAGGACTACTATGAGCCATAAGATTTCTAATGTTAAGGAATCTCCATCATACAAGTAGTATTGCAACTGAGCAGCATTTAAAAGAATTACAGTTTACCCGAAACACATGGTTATCCAGAGTTATTTTCTTTAAATAGTATTTTCATTGAAAATATCATGAATTGCTCTTTTCCAAGTGAGGGCCAGTTGATAAACTCTTGCAGATTGCTGTGGGGCTCCCTGTGAAATGCAGTGAAGAGAACTGCACTTGCACCTTTTCACCCATAATGTGACATTGCACACTTAGGGATCGGCATGGCTATTCATTCAGGAACAGACATCTAAGTTATTACTATGGGGATCTACTGGCACAAAATGTGTGACAGAAAATAATGTGCAAGTTGAAAACCCTCCGACAACCAGACTATCATTTCCTACTTATATGAAGGGAAGCTTACAGTTTAAGGAAATATTATTTAATATTTTGCAGTGCTTCACAAGTATGGAGTATTTGTGCTGTTTATCTCTGAGAATTACAGCATAGTATCTCTCATTTATAAATTAATCCTTGGAGTAGTATCTTCTAACAAGGGCAAATATGAAAGGAATAAAAAAGGTTCAGTATCTAGTCTAGATTCAAGCCATATGCTGTAAAACAGATTTAATCAAAAAGTGATAGCAAGAAAAGAGGGAGAAAAACACTAGTTAGAAATTCTTAATGGCAGTTGGCAGAGTTTTTTTCTTTCATCTTGTCCTTTAATCATTTTTACAGCAGCATGTTTTATGGAAACTAATACTTACTCATTTATGCATATGAAAACAATCTAATAGCATTGCAGAAACCTCCTGTGTATATTACACTCTTGTCTCAGATAAGCAAACACGAATCCAGTGTAAGTCTGGATTTAGGCCAGTATTACTAAAACAAAAATCTATCCTTGAATATCTTTATCCAACATGCTCTAATCCTAAACCATCAAAATCAGGGTTAAATATGGAGATGTGGATTCTTTAGCCTCACTGAGAGCCAGGAGGAGCATTTTCAGGGTCACCTCTCAGAGCACCGGGAAGCACCAAGTTACCTGGGGACTGCAGCACCCAACCCCGTGGCTCTGATGGGCTCTTCGAGAAGGCAAATTCCAAGCAGAGAGCAGCACCTGCAGGGAAAGACCCAGGGAGAACACATTTAATCCACAGTTGCTGGAACACATTCAAAGGCAACTGCTCATCCCCAGCTTGGGCTGTGCCATTTCAGGCGAACACACACGGGTTGTGCCTGCGCAGGGCAGGAAAGATGAAGTGCCGAAAAAGAGAACAGTCACTGAATCCCATTTCGACCTGCATGCTGTGGAAGGAGGTGCCCTTGAAGATGTGTGAGGGTTTCACGTGAAGCAGGAATCAAAACCAATAAGAATCAACACATTGGCTCGTGCTAGAAATCTCACTTCCCTCTGGAAGGAACATGAATTGCCCAGGCCCAAATCAGGTTCAGAAGAAGCTTTCAGACTAATTTATATTTTTTTCCTCACAAAGATTAATCCTCAAACTCTAATCTCCATCTACTCTTTCCATCCTGGATGGGTTCCATACATCCTGACAGTATCTGTAATGAATATGAGGTAAACAAACATCCTCAGGTAGCTTTTTTACATTTACTGCACATTTTAAACATATTTTGAATAATAGAGGGAACTCATTTGGGGGAAATAATCACATTCCATGATTATTGTTTTGCATTACCCAAATCTGTTCTTGTAAATGGATTTGCTCTTTTTTCTTTTTGCCAAAGGTGCAAAATTTTTTCATGCTTGAAATTCTGAATAAACTTTGCGTGCCCACAGGCTTATTTCAAGAGGTGCTTCAGACTACAAAACCAAAAACTTACACAATCATAAACAGTGAATTTGCCATATAAATGAATGCACCAAAGCACAAATAGCAAATTATTAAATCTTACTTTATTATTATTGATGTAATTTTGCCCCAACAACCAACGAATTTCTGCTGATTTTAAATGAAAGTCTGTTTTGAATGCTATGCCAATTTTAGTTCAACTAGTAAATAATCTGGCATTCAAAGCAAAGATGCAACAGGATAAAGTAAAAGCCTTAATTAAATAATCAGCTATATTAGTAGGGGACAGGATTCAAAGGACAGCAAACAAATTAAGTATTATAAAAAATACTTAAGGCTATTTATACACTGTCTTAAAGCATTATTACCTCCTGTCATAAACACTAAAACAATTATCTTGTGAGGTAACAGCTCCAAAGGAGGTTATGGTAACAGAATGGGGAAAATAACGGGATCTGAGAAGTTCTCTAAACACAGCCTTTTACCAGGACCTAGAGAAGAGATTCAAATGATCACACCAGCATCTCTACTTAACGAAAGAAAGAGGAAATCCACCCAGATACTACTGAGGAAAATCAACAGATTCAAATTGCTTGTCACAATTAACCCAAAAATCATTTTTTGCAACATACCTTATTCTTTATGGAAAGTTATGTCCCTTTTCCTCATAGAAAGCATAAACAATGCCCTAAAAAATTCCTAATTCCTTAAGAACTATCTGCCAAAACAAAATCCAGTTTGATACAGACCTAGGCATAGCCACTTCTTTTTATTTAAAAGAACTAAAGTTTCATATATTCTGTATATGTACATATATTTGTCTAAAAGCAGTTTAGGAATGCTAAAATATTCACGGAGGGCACTTAAAACGCTCGATTCAGAGTTTTTCACATTCTGAATATAAATAATTGTGGATACTGCAACGTGACAAAAATCTCCACCTTCAGTTAAAAGTTAATGCTATTCTAAAAAATAGCAAGCATTTGACTAGTGGCTTGTCAAGAAACACAGACCTAAAAGAGCATCTTCTTGATGAGGAGCCAGAAACGCAGACACTTGGCTGGGGAGGGTTTCTTTGGTTGAAATACACTTTTTAAGGTTTTTCACCTCCAATGCCATTTCCGTCAAAACAACTGTTGTTGATCTTAATTGAAATCACAAATTCTGAAAGGCATGTATTTTCTCTATTATTTTCTGCACAAAGTGATGAATACCACAGTAAGAAAGTTTCAAGAGAAATAAAGCTATTCCATTAGAACACATCTTTGGGGATCATAAAGCCTGTCACATCAGAGAATTTTCAAAGAAAAACTCTGGATGAGTTCTGGGACCATATTTTTATTTGTATTTGGTACCTAATGAGAATTTGCAAGAGTTCTGAGAGTCTGTTTGCATGTTTCCATCATGAGAAGCTAAACATCAGAACAAACCTCGAGTCTTTCGAAAACACTGTCAAGGCCTATTTGCATCTCAAGGCCTGAATTACTTTTAAAACTCTGACCCCAAGATTTCTGTGAAGTAAAGGAGCACTTAAGGCAGTGTCGTCCTCCAGCAGATTAAATAAAGTTTAATAGTGTATCTTCATCCAAATATATTTCAACCTCAGCCACAGTTAATATGAAATATATTGCATTTTGCATTTGATGCATGAAAGGAAGATTGATTTATTTCAGGTAGTTTATAGGCTATTTTATTATTCACATCAAGATCTCATCTACTCCCTCTGCATTCATATTTTACAGCACTTTAACTGATTGATTTGATCCTACACTTTTGATGGCATTTTTGCCATGGAGGGTGCACACATATAACACAAATCATTTACTTGATTCACTTCAAAACTATTTATTTTACCCTGGGTTGTTTTGTGAACTTCTGGCCTTCTGGTTTTGATCACATTAACCAGTTTGCAGATCAAACGCAAGTCCCTGCTCCCCAGGGAGGGATGCCTAGGTCTCTAACTCAAAAACATAATCTTATTTACAGCACTAGGACAAAGTGCCCGTGTTCCCATCAGCTTAGCAAAGACTTCAGAGCTTGGGCCTGCAGTTGTCCAATCCAGAGGTAACTTTTAGGGTTGTTTCCCCCCATCTCCTCCTTTGGGCTGGTATGAAGAAGTTGGGACTGGCCTAAATGGCTCCATTGCCACTGGAATCAAAGGAGGGGCATCAGCTCTCACCCATGTCTTAATTTGTCCATTTTGTACAGCAGGAAGAGCAGATAAATTCTTATTCCCAAAAGCTTGAGGGCTCACCTATAGTATCAGCAGCAATGGCAGCAGGGAGGTAGAAGCACAGCTTGGATTTCTACTCCCACCAGCCTTCTGCACTACCTGCCACACTGAAAACATGCACCAATTATTTACAAACCCCTAAGATGCTACTCAGAAATGTGTATGGACACATAAACACAGCTTAAATATAAGTTCTTTCAAAAAGAGCACTTAAATCATTACTAAAAAAATACAGTAAATAAACCTAGGTATACTTGATGACATTTCTTTCCCTTCCCTTTCCCTCATCTGTCTTATTTGCTTTTTTCCATGATCCTGCAACCATTGAAGACACCAAGGAAGAGAGCTCAGGCTGAGTATTACATACATACATACTTACGCTACACAATATTCATACCTGAGTATTACAAGAGGATTTGGTCCTCCTGGCAGTTAAGTGCTGCAGCTTTTCACAGCACTGCTTGTTCCCTTGCTGGAAGTACAGCCCATTCAAAACTTTTTGCAAAATAAACTTACTCAAAAATAAACTGAAATTTCTTCCTATGTGCCATCTGCAACGCAGTCAGGGGTTGCATACGACTGCGCTAGGCCACAGCACAGCAGCCCCTAAAGCTGAACTTTCCCAGAAGGGAAGCAAGGCTCAGAAGTGCCATTTTCTAGCTTCCCGGTAAAGACCAGCCTGTGCTGCAAGCGGGGCACAGCCGCTGCCTCCGGGGGCTCTGCGTAATTGCTCTGCAAGGCTCAAGTACTGCAAAAACAAGTACTAGCTGAATTCTTTAACAGAAATTACTGTTATTTTCAAAGGTTTCCTGAGCTTATAAAGAATCATATGATTAACCTCAATTTGAAGATAAAACTTCTATCTCTGTACTATTAACACTTTCAAGCTTTAATTTACATGCTTAATTTCAGGTAGATGTGGTTAAGTATTGAGCAGGATTGCTACCCTCAACTTATTTTACGATTCTCTTTCAAGATCAGACCTTTTCTTTAATCTAAGTATCTCGGTGCTGGAGTAGATTCTGCAGTCAAAATCTTTAAATCACTGATAATGACTGTATGTTTTTTAAGTGACTTCTTTCTTTACAAATCTTTTATCTTATGCTAAATCTCTCGTTTCACTTTGCTTTACAAACATACTAAAACCATCCTAACGCTCAGTAGAAGATAAAATAAAATTCCCAAATAATAGGCTGTAAGTTCCCAGCGTTTCTGCGGTGCATGTGCTGATGGTGGCTGCCTTCTTTCTCTCTGACGGGGATGCTTTCGGCAGCTGGTGTTGGCAAACACAAAGGCTGCTCTGAAATGACTGTATTTGGGCTATGACCGGAGCGACGCGGCTGTTATATTTACAGTACAGTAGATGTCAAATAACAGTCAAAGTAATTTGGGCATCACGGGAAATAATAGGAGTGATTCTAGTGCTTTCTGTGAAAACCTTCAAATTCCCATTTCATTAAAAATTCCACTCTGCAGCTGGTAGCAGAGATTACTAGGTTTCACCATCTGTGCAGATTAATGTTTCCTAAAGGAGAATGAATGCAACAGATGAGATGGCTGGCTTTTCAGATAAAACAAAACCCCAAAGTAGGATCTCTTTTCCTGACTCTTGCATCTTACACCTGTTTCATTTTAATCACATGACCGAATTGTTTTGGACAAACAATTCCAGCTTTCCTTAAAGCTGATTAATTTTAAGGCTGCAGATCATCAAGATGCTTGTGGGCTCCTAACTCTGTGATGGGAAGAGCTGGATTTCTTTAGGAGGGGCTGATCACCTCCTCTCAGACGTTACTTGCTTGTCTCAAAGGGACACTTCTTTACCCCAGAGCACCCAGCACCAGCCATGCTCCAGGCTGGATTCCCCGGGCCCAGAGACACAGGGCAGCTCAGAGGCGCCAGCCCCGGTCCCTGCTCTTTTGCAGGCTTCTCGCTTTCCTTTCCACTGGCCATTACTAATCTTTCCAGGGGGGCAAGCATGGGATTCATCCCAATTGCATTTTTAATCAATCCTGTGTCACTACACATCTTCTAGTGTTATAATTTTCAAATTACATTAGCTTCGCTACACACCAAACACTGAAATAAAGCCTTAGCAGTGATCACTGTATTAGGATGAATCACTAAAATTAATAGAGTTTCTGGCTTTGCCAGGAAATGGGATCATTAATTTGATTATTTCTTGAGGGCAAAAAGGGGAAGTACGATAGGCAATTACAGCGACCTTGAAACATGGAGCGCGCGCACGGAGGCCAGTGTCGGGCCTGCCCGGCCTGGAGGAGGCTTCACCACTGGCACCCTCGGCCACAACAGGCCTTTTGCTCTGTTCTTTAACACCGCCGGCGTCTGGGACAGGTAGGTCGTGTCACTGCAGGGCCAGCAGCCTCCCATGTCGGGACAGCAGCGGGAGCCTCGCCAGGGGCACCTTGCCGGAGCCTTTGCCATGCAGCCTCCATGCCTGAAGAGCTGCAGCTCTGGCCTAAGGAAGTCCCCCACGCACGAGCAGCAGCAGCCGCAGAGGGTATTACCATCCATATGGATGAAACATTAAAAACACCCAACACCCCAGAAACCAATTACTAATACAAACATGAAAGTGGATAATTAAACTCACTGGCAACATTGGGCCGTGCTCTCCTTTGCTTTTTTTTTATTGAAACCCAGCTGTTCTGTGGCTGTTGCCAAGGGTAACCAGTAGTGACATTCAAGGTCATCGATGAAAAGCAAGCCTGTTTCCCATGAATATTTCGCACTTTCTCAGAAACTTGCATCCCAGAATTAATTACTTTAAAACAACATCTTCCAGGCGGCAGAGCACCCTGTTGTTTTTCCTTTGGTTTTATTCCCATTCCCTGCACTCCTCTGGTCTGGCGGTTAGTGCTCTGCCATGCTAACGGTAATGAGCAGTATCCCCGGCTGCTCGTCTCACCTGAAGAGCTGTATACAATTCAACAAGCGCTTCGGGGTGTTGTTTGACCACTGCCTCATAACATGTATTGCGGCCTCACTGACGTGTCCTTCATGGCAGCTCGTGCCTCGGGGAGCTGCTCGGAGACAGGGCCGCGTGGGCCGGCCGAGCCCCCGGGGCCTCTGCCGCAGAGGCAGCTCTGATCATCCAGGTGCTTGGCATGCGCTAAGATGTTCTTTTCCTAGTTCTGTATAGTTGGTGGTTCCATTTTATACAGCTTTTTGCCGAGGAAGTAGTTTATGGAGTTCATTAAAGCCCATTCAGCAAAAAAACTCAGAGTTTCATAGGAAGACAGGGAAAAATTCCGTTCTTTTAATGTGAATCCTGTGGTGATTCATCTTGCACATCTCCTGTATGTGACTTGTGGCTCAGAGTGGCTGAGAGTATGTTATACAGTTTAAATCTGGTTTTTATTCTGCCTTTTATTTAACATGTATTTGTTCATTATTCATTTTACACTTTTTATGTAAATCAGCTGCCCAATTATGACTAGAAAGAAACTAATAATGTCCCATATTGACTGTAATTTCTTCATTAATTTTTATTATTCTGTCAGTTTTCTATGCCAGTATTTTTCCTCTAAAAAGATGTTGCTCCAAGTGCCACTCATTAGGGCTGGAGGAACAAATGATGGCCTGGCTTAGGTGAGCAGAGCTGGGGTTCCACCTGCCTCTGTGGGGCTTAATTTGGAAAAGCGCATTTTACACGCAGTTTGACCCAGATTTTCCTATGCAGTATTTGGAAAATGCAAAGAACTAGCACAGCAGACGTCATAGGCTGTATTAAGCACCTACCCTGACCTGAGAGCAGAAATTTCAAAGCGTTTTGCAGCTGGCAGCTCCAAGGGGAAAGGCTGCCCGCCTGCCGCCTGCCTTCCCAGGCCTGGCTCTCTCGCCTTCCTCAGCACAGCCTTTGCAGAGCTGCTCACATGGCAGGTAAAAGCCCTGAAGGGGGTTAGTCTGGAGTAGAAGTGGGAATGAGAGCCTTCCCTCGGTGCTAGGGACTGAAAAGGGCCAACAGCGGGCACGGCCTGCTGATTCAGAGGACAGAGGGGAAATTTAGCTGAAGTCCAGGGCAGCCTGCAGAGGAGTGCCAGGAACACAGGGTGGAGAGCAGGCTGGAGCCCTGCTTGGGCTTGACTGCAGATCTCCTGCTCTTCTGTTTTATCTTCTCTCTTTTCCGTGTTTCATGGTCCAAGTAACTGCTGTGGGATTCAGAGCTAATGTGCATCCTGCACAAGGTAAATGGCAGAACCTGCTTCCTGCATCACTACATTGAGAAGTTTGGGAAGGAAATCTTGAGTTTGATGATCAGTGTAACAATTCCTGTGTGCTCTGGAAATTTCTGGAAAATATCTGCATACTCTACTCTCTCTTGCTTATGTATTTTCCCCCCTCCTGCTCGGCACCAGTGAGACTATCTGTTACAGCTACTCCTGTGAGTAGGTTTTGAAAGGGCGGACCTACCATTAATATAAACTCTATTAACTTTAGCATATTTTGATTTCAGAAGATTAATGGAAGCATGTAAGGCCAAATCGTGTTTATCTTCCTTAGACAGATAATTGCATTTACTTCAGTGAGTTATTCAAATGAGTAATGAAATAGCAGGACATGGCCCAGAAACACAGTTAGTTATGAATACAATTTAATCAAACCCTTTGTTCTGTATTACAGATTTCAGTAGAACTGATTTTTTTCTGCAATGTATCCACAGATAATTTGACACAAACTGAGTGTCTTTGCTGATTCCTGAAACAAGATGTTTCTACAAATCACGCCTTCTGAGCCACTCCACCCTTTTTAACAGGATTAAGAAATCAATAGCTGTGCTGACAATGCAGTGCAAATATTTCAAAAGATATTATGCCATAATTCTGGTTGATTTTGTATTCAGAAACTGAATATATGAATCTGATAATCATACTTCAGGTTCATAATCAGCTGGAACCATTTCACATGTCTTAAATTCAGAGAACTATTTAAAATGCAGGATGTTTACAGCTAATTTAAAAAAAAAAAAGATCCATAACCAGAGTCAAGCCTACCTGGAGTCCCTAACCCAGAGACACACAACTACAGTTTGACACTATTAGTTTATATTATACTAACACAATGTTAAAAAATTACCAGCGCAAACAGGTTTAGAAAGGAGTTTGGGCTAAGTACGTTGTGCTACTGACTTGACATCGAACATTCACTAAACCCAGCCTATTTGCTAACAGCTGCCTCCAATGCCAGAAATCCAGGTTTGGGGGTTTTCCTATAAGAAGCTGCTCCACCTCTCTGTTCCTTTTACCACTGCCTAGGTTGTTTTATGTTCAGCTTCTTTTTAACAGAAAATTCAACAATTAGCGCCCTCTGAGAGACTGTTACAGACAGGTCTTCTTGGGTCCATGAGCATTTGTAGAACAGCATATTCTGACCTTTTCATGCTTTTCCTTAATATTCTAGTCTAAAGCTGGTGACCGTGATCTATGGGGTCAGCTCCCAGGTATCCTCTTTGCATCTGAAAATAGCCATGTTCTTCTGGAGAACCCACAACAAGACCAGTGCAGAACTTTCTGTCCTACTGAACGAGGTGAAAGTTATGCCAGTAATAGATCTGTCATCCAAGCAGAGACATGTTCTGGACAGGAAAATGAGGAACCATAAAAGAAAGAGGAGAATTTCAAGGGACTGTTTCTAGTTGGCAGGTTATGAAGAAATATAAGTAACAGACATCATTTGGGGACATACGGAGAAACAGAAAAGTCAATAGGTTTTCAGATAATTACTGAGAAACTTGTTTTAAGTGGCCATTGCCAGTGACAAAGGAACAAGTGCTTAATGGAAGTGGCCTGATAGTGCATGGGGAATTACACCTGGTGCATTTGCAACTGTCTCTCATGGCAAACCTGACTTGCAGAGGCTTCTCTTATGCAACGTGCGGATGTATCGCGCTCCACCTGCTCTCGTACGCAGCCTTTGCAGAAAGTTATCATTATGTAATTCAAAATCACTCTGGCGCTTACAAGGGTAGCCGCTGTGCCAGGTGCAGTGAAATGCACATTAAATGTTCACTGTGGGGGCAGTTTCTGCGGTCTTCATCTTGGATCAAGGTTAAAGACACAACACAGATCCGCAAAACGCAAACTGCTCCCTAATCAGTAATTCGACTTACAAAACTCTGGCCTTGAAAGTAGGAAAATTTAGAAAACGTGTTATGTGAAAAATGGAGGGGAAATTTTGGAAAAGCAGCCGCACATGGAAAGCTTTGGGAAAATGGGACTGTTATTCACCCTTCACCAGCATTCAGGCTGCACTGGGCCTGCATCTTGGTCTGCTGTGTGAAGAAACACCAGGAAAAGCTGGAGAGTAATATGCAGATAAAACCCACTGAAACAAAGATGAACTAAACCATAATCTCAGCTTCTGCCGTGCTGCAAAGTCACATTAGCCTCATTAGCAGCACAGCTGAGATCAGCGCCTGAGCTGCTCTGTTCAAGAAGCAAATGGGAACCGAGCTGAGCACCAGAAGCCCTAAGGGTCAAATCATAAGCACATCAGTACACCCAAAAAGACATTGAAGTTATTTCAGATTTAGACTAGTGGAACTAAAAGTAAAATTTCCAATTCTGTGGGCCAGCTCTCCGTTTCCTTTTCTTTGTGCTGATCTATATGCCATTACCATTGCTTAAAAAAAGTCTCAAGCATCAATTCTGAGTAATAACATTTTCAGAGTGAGTTAAGATTGCAAACAGCTACAGAAAGGGTTTGAACAGTTGTTTAAAAAAAGGATAATGGAAGCAGCCTCCTTGGGAACTAGCCCTACATATTTCATAGCACCTTCCTCAATGCAGTGATGGCCAATCTATGTTCGCAGTCCCTAGGCACAACAGAAACACAAGCAGTGAGCAGCTGCTTTGTGGACACCACAGGCACAACATCAAAAATTAAAAAAGGCGTCAGGGATTACATAATGGAAATTATCAGAGATACAGCAATATCGAGACAGTTTTCTCAAATATGAGAAATCAGCCTTCAGTCCGGCTCCTCCCATTTGTTCTTTTTGTGTTACTTCAGCTCCCATAGCTTATGTCAATACAAAGCAAAAGGACCCCAGACATTTCAGCTTGATGTTCTGGGAGGGTTGTCCTCCAAGAACAAAAGCAATGACCTGCCGAGGTTGAAGGCAAACCAAGGGTCACATTGTCTCCTGTGGAGTAATGGCTAAAAGGAGAAATCCATGAGAAAAACAGCAACAACAACAGTTTTCACATAATTCTCCCAAGTTCATCTCACAAGTAGTGAGCCCAGGATCTGGCCTTTCGTTTCCTTTGAACCTGAAGCTTTAGGAATGACTGGGCGTTTTTTCTAGAACAACCTTTTGAGATGCTCACTTTGGATACATCTCTCAAAATCCTACAGTGGAGTAATCTGCCTTCTTATGAGGGTTTAATTAGAGCCAAGTATTTCTCAGTCCTGCCTGCTCCTTCTGTGTTGAAACAGACCATGAGAGAACAAAACTGAAAAAGCCGCCGGTGCCCCGTTCCCTCCCAAGAGGAAGCAGCAGCGTGTCCTGCTTGCGCCTGCTCCGCCGAGGGCTGAGAGACAAGAGGCCACGCAATAACCCCGCTTCTTGCACTGGGGCCTGGGTAGCGCCTGACGCCGGGGCTTTCCCGTGGGGAGACGGCGAGAGCGAGGACGCTGCATCCGCAGGACCACGCTGCCGGGCGGGATACGCGTGCCGGGCCGGCCGGCAGCCCCGGAGCCGGCAGGGAAGTTCTGCACCGCAGCACAACTGCCGCCTCGGGAGGCCTCAATAGGGAACGAGCTGCTGAGGCGGCACGTAGACCAGGAGCTTGGAAGTGCCACGAGAACATTTATCTGGATGTACCCTTGCATTTTTACTCTTCCAGACTTCTTCCATGAGTTAGAAATCAGTTAGAAGACCATGAGTCAGAAGACCATGAGAAATGAGTTAGAAGACCAAATCCTCTGTTCCAAACATCTAAAACTCTAAATGGGTTAAAATCGAACTTGCATTAATAAGCAAAATGTGTAGCTCATCTTTACCGAGATTTTCCTTTGGTTTTACTTCAACAAGAACTGGATCTTTAGGGGACTTTTTAAAACTTGGCTCTGTTACTTGCTTTTTAGTACGGCTAAGTAAAGAATACTTGAAACATCGGAATGCATTAAACTTTAACAAATAAAGTGCTGGAGAACTACAGGCTTAGTGTTAGGTTAAAAATGTTATGTCTGAAAAGAGCAGACCAGATTTCCATTTTTATTTACTAACACAAACACTAGCATTAATAATTAACCTAGGATTCTATTAGGGAATACTCTGTTATTCAAGGGAAAGACAAAAATGTGGGCAGTTTGCAAGGGGTCAGGGAGACGAATGCTACATAGTCCAGAGTTGCTTAGTCACCAGTGAAACAAGCTATGAAAACGCATTCCTGATAATGCAGAAATTCAGAAAATTGTATTAGTTTTGCAAAAGAATCTTGCCTGCCATTTGTTCACTTTTAATGCCCTATATACCTTGCCAGCAGGATGAATAATTACTGCCATTCTGCTTTTGTTTGTATTTCCTTATAGTTCAACATACTCTGCAACATCAAGATGAGATTCAAACACCAATAATAAATTAAACTGGCTGCCATAGCACCTTTATTGTTTCTGTAGATTGCATCTGTTGACACTAGACGGATGATACAAGATAAGGAGAAATGCGCACATTAAAAACCATGAGGGGGGATTTAAAACTTTCTGAGCACCTGAGTTTGATGCAAATGCTGATTCAGGTTTAAATCAAATTAAAATGCTGTTGTTCTCCTCTGAACCATCAGAATACATCCAAGCACTGCTGCTCAGCAGCTCTGTTTCTGCCATATTCACCCACAGCTCTGAGAAGGGGAACCAGAGTCCAATTTAGCCCTAGCTATATGTTATAACAAAAAAATCATGCTACCCATGGGCTGAGTTATGGAGGTGAGATAGTAGATCCTGTGCCTACCAGTATATCCTTACTCAGAGCAGTAATATATAAAAGGTTATCTGGCCTCAGGTAACAATCCCAAGGCACTTAAATGTCTTCTGTTTTCAGACAGGCAACTTGAGTATCTCCTCAGAGAGTTTTGCAGATTGTTAATTATAAAAAGGTAATAAAACTGTAAAACGAAAGACCAAGACTGTGATCTGGATTGCACTACTGGGCTGTAAGTGCCATATAACTAGAGTTATGGGAAGAAATTAATGGAAAATTGAAGCTGAATATCAGGAAAAACTTTCTGACAGTAAGAGCTACCAGACTATGAAAGCGTGTCCCAGGTGAAACGGTAGATACTTTTCTTGCTTGACGGTCTCCAAACACAGCTGGGCAAACTGTCCTCTAAAGAACCATCCTGAGGAAGCCTTGAACACTGATCCGTGTCCGGATGCCCCCAGAGCACTTGCAGGGAATACAAATGGCTGAAGCCTCGACGCGAAGTCCCCGTCCCTTTGCCTTCTTGGCTGTGATGGCACTTTGCTCTGTTACTATGTGATGCTAAAAACACTCAGGTAAAGTAAGTAATTCTCTCTCATTACCCCAGTCAGGGGTTGCTTCAGGAAGAGAAGCATTGATAAACATGCTGTATATGTTGGTGCCATTCATAACAAATGGGACAACCTTAAGTGTTGAACTTAACCTAACATATTTAAGTTGGGTCTGTAACATTTATCAGAGCAATAATTTTCATTAATGCTACTCCAAAACTACCTGCATGCACTTCTTTCAAGTCTGTTTCTTGTGGGTCTAGCCTTCATACCACAGGATGGGATGCCTTCCTTCCATTGCCGAATAAAAATATGGAGTTTATTTGTGAATATTATTGCTGCCCGGAAGCTCTGGTTGCCTTTTATGCTGTCTTTTTAATGATCATGTGTAGTTTCTCTTCAAAATGCTTTTTCTACTGTTTATTGGAGTTTTGAAGCATTCACCACTGTCATGAGATGGGACCAGTCCATACGGAGGAAAGGCGATTTGATTATTTAAATTGCATGGAAAAATATTCTTACTGTCAAAACAAAGAAACACGTAGGACTGTATCCTCATTTGCACTAGCACAAACCAGGAGTAACTGCACTCAAACTAGAGCAATGACACCACTGCAAACACAATTTAAATGTCATTAAACTGGGTCAACCAATTCCATATACTAGAAAATCACAGTTTTGAAGATTCACATTTTATTCTGAAAATTGCTTACCTTTTAACTACTTTGCTATCAGTAAAGCTAAAGCAATTATATCTTCACATAAAAATATATTTATAATTGTGGTTTTCATATCAAAACTAGTCTTAAACTTTTCTCATTAAGCTGTACAGTTTAAGTTGATGGAAGAGGTTTGGATTGGCTTGGATCACACAACATAAATCTACTGACCTAGTTCTAATTTCTCCAGATTTATACTAGTGAAACTGAGTTAATGATTTGATCCCACAAGTGGGATTCATTATGGGGGTCATCGTGGCTGGCATCTGAGCTGCATGCGTGTGTGGTAGGGGCGGGTGTTACTATGCAGCATTTCTTTTAAAATCCTGACATAGAAACAGCTCTGAAACATTACATAACTGGGAGCAAGGACTTACACTGAGCTGGGTTGATTTCTAAAATGATCCAGGTTTTGCCTATTAATAATTTGACATTATTGCTGAGCAACAGTGCAGTGCGTCATAAGACAGTTTATGTTTTCTCACAGTTATCTCAAGTAGAGGAAAGATAGCATTGAGGCTCATCTGATTATATTATACTTCTGTAGTTTAAAAGATTTTCCAATTTTATCTATTTATAAAATTACTTGAAGCTGAGGATTAAAGAGAAAGGTTTAAAGCAGAAAAGCTGATTTAAGACTGAGGATCTTTCTTAGCAGCATCCATTTAAAGTTAATCTTTGATCATCTGTGAAGCTGATTACCTAACATATAAAACCTATAAAAATTATCCTCTTTTAGTATGCAACAAAAATATTGTATTTTTTCAGGTTCACTTGATCACAGAATGATATTCAGAAAATCTGTTAACAAAGTGTTCATAAATGCTACAAAGAGATACAAGGGAAGGGGGCAGGGGGACACAGGAGAGCTTTGTCACTGTCACTCCCAGCAATGAAAAGCAGCGGTGGGACATGGAGAGGGCTTATGAGGCAAAGATAAACTTCTCCCAAGGTGGGCAAGGGTTTCATATTTAAGCATAGAGAACATACAAGAGCTCCATGGTAAACCTACATAATCTGCCTATTGATCTCTCACGCTTTTCTGCCCGGATATTAAAAACTCCCACGTACTCCAAATACTCCAGCTCGCATCAGTGCCAAACAAAACTGAGAAAGCACGTCAAGCTGGTCCTGTTTTCTCTTTGGGCCTCCTAATACTTGCTTCTTGCATTCACCTCCGTAACTACTTGATGCCAGTTCTTCAGCCTTTTAAGGCTGTGAAAGCCAATATCCACCAAAGGCAAAGATTATCCATGGCACCTCCTAACACAGAGCTGTAAACGAGTCCGGAGGAGTCTTGGGCACTCAGGCCGGGCAGCGGTGCGGGACGGCCGGGCCCCAGGCTGCACTTGGCACCTCACCCACAGAAAAGGCAGGAGAGGCCTCGCTCCGCTCTGTGCTCAGCGCTTTATAAATCAAACACGTCCTAGCAGTTAAGTCACTGCTGCTATTTGCTCATGCTTGATCTTTGCTTCTTTACACTTCTAGCAGGCTTGGTATCAGTGAGAATTAAATTAAATTTCACAGGTTTTTTAAGAATTATTTTCTCCGCAAAATGCTATCCAATGGATCTAGAAGCACATCAAGAACAACAGTGTACTTCTGTTGGAAAGAAACCTCTCTGCTTTCAAAATGACTTGGACTGTTTAAAGAGTTCACACTTCGATTAATCCACATAATACCGTTTACTTGCCCAGAGCAATAAAATCAAATATACAATAATTAAAACGCATTAACCTGATTAAAAATTAGCTCTGTCATCCTAATTTTAATACTTGGCAGTGCTATTTCGGACATTGGTTTAACCTGAGAAGGCCCTGCTATCAAATAGACATATTCAACAGTAAATAAAACAGAGAGACTTGGAGAAGTTGGAAGTAAAAAAGGAGATGTTAATTTTAGAAATGGTTATTTGATTTCCACTGAGTTTACATGACCCTATATTGCAGTTTCTTGGAGGGAAGGATGAGAGTCCTACAGACCTTCCTTGAAGGACTCCTTGCTACGTCAGTAGGAGAAAATCCCAAGAACCTTTCAGGTTTCTGGTCTGCTGCTCTCTATTCCCTGTGGGACCTTTTCCTCCTGAGCACTAGCAGGAACCGCTGGGGCAGAGCCGCGACCTTGCTCCACGCCGTGACGCCTGCCCTGCTCTTCCCAGAGGAGCAAGTCCTGCCCAGCTCAGCCTTGCTGTAACCATGCAAAATCAGAGGCATTACAAATATCTGAGTGCAATTCTATCTACCACCTAATAAGGTTGTTAAAATCTTTCTGGAGAAGAGACAGCAAGTAAGTTGAAGATATTTTGATACCTGTAGTTAGCTGCTAAGTGTATAACTCATGCTTCATGTTTCCAATAAATGTAAATTGTGCATTTTGAGTGATGTTGGAGTTCATTAGTTAGGAAACAATATGCAATTTCCCATAGATCCTATGAAATATAGATTGTGTAAGCAGATGTATAACCTTATAGGTAACTACTTTTTCTAGGCTTCGGTTTACAGTGAGTAAAAAAGAAAGTGCAGTGTACCATTATACTTTATAAAGTTGAAGTGTATTAAATATAAATCATTCTCATGCTTCATATGCTACTTTTTAAAGGAAAAATATGCATTAAAAAGATTTGTTCAATCTTAAGTCTGCCTTCTAGCATCAAAGATCAATGTGCAGTCTGATTAAGTTGTGCTCTATAGATTTCTCCAGTCAAGTTCATCAAAGAACCCATTTCTCTTCCTCTAATGATGCTTGAACCTAAAGTTCTTCTCTGAAGTACTTTAATTTTCACTTGGTCATTACAAGTAGACAGTGACTTAATGAACTGCAAATAGGAGAAGAAAGTAACATAAATCATTTTTGCATCCTTTTTTGTGTTATTAGCATATCTCTTCTTTCATCACTTTAATGCCTCCAGTGATTCCTCCAAATATGATGGTGAAAATGAAATTATACTGCATTTTATGCAATCCAGTGCACCAATAAAAATACAAAATCATTAGAATAATCAAGATAAATTAATGCCAGCAAAATGTAATATTATTTTATACTGTGCCACAGTAATAGTTAACAGCAAGATTCCTGCTAAGATAATATTCACTAAACATTTATCATAAATAATCAGGATAAAATTTGTAAACTATTCTACTCTGAAAGGGCTTGTTCTTGTCATGCCTCAGTGTTTTTTCCATCATCTGTAAACTCATTTCAAAAATATAAGCAAATGTTTTCTTGCCTTAAAATAGCTTCAGGCTGAAGGTAACATTCACAAGTAAGAAGTAAGTCCGATTCAGAAGTAACTCAGAGACAGTAATTGAAGCGATGTTTTCTGTCTGGTATTTCACTGTGTGTAACTTTGTATGATTTTTTAAATCATGCTATCAGTGTATTTTACTGGAGCAGAAGAATAAACTAAACATCTGAGAGGGCACAGGTGACCTGGGTGGCCACTTGCAGGAGGCGGCAGCGGCCGAGAAGAGGCCGCAGCAGCACTGAGCCACAGTGGCACCTCGGGGCCCCTGCCTGGCTCTCCTGCTCTCCTCTCCCCGTCACTCCAAGGTTGATCATTTTTCTGCCCTTTTTGCATTCTCTTCTATTATTACACTATTGTCCTTCGTTTGCCTTTCTTATTTTTGCTCTACAATACGCATTTCCATTCAGTAAAAAGAAAAAAGACCACAGAAGACGTTCCCAGCCCCAGTGCGTCAGGGTACTGCGGTGCTCAGCTCCCTGCACGTGCCACATTCTGGCAAGGCTCTGGTATCCCGATATAGATTTACAGATATAATGAATGTTTGTAGTCTCTGAGGCCTATTGAGATTTTAAAACTTTTCCAGCTTTTAAATGATTAAAATTAAAAGCTTGAATGAATTGCAGATGAGTGGTCCAAAATTGTCACACACATTTTTGGAATATGACAGTTTGAAATGTGTAAATATTTTCAACATAAGCACTCAGTGGATGAAATCTGAAATCACTGTCCAAGAAAGGGATTATATTTCATTTCCAAAAATAAGAGTTTCCGAGGCTGGCAGAGCAGCCTTGCTGAGTGCGTGAGCAGTGTGTTCTTCCAGCCCCGAAGGGGCCCTAAGGCACGAGGCGGGAAATGTCACCGCAGCCCCCCAGGGGGTTGGGACAGTCCTTATTAAACACATGACAACATGTAGGTTACTGAGCAGCTTTAAAATGAAGGGGTAAATCCTCAGTGCTTGGCTGATCATCCACCTCACTAATACGCCAACAACAGGAATTTAGATCTTAGTATGTGTTAACGTGTTTTATGCTTTTTTCTTCACCTATTCTGGAAAATTATCTTCAGCAGCAGCACCAATGGGAGTTACTCTATGGTATCAGGCCACGGCAGCAGTTTAGTGCTAGCAACACACCTTTAGATACCAACGGGTCTCTTTGAACAAACACAAAGCTACTAGAGATTCCGGGTTAGCTCCGTGAAGCTCTGTAGTAAATACAGGATAAAGCAGCTCTTCATTAGACTTCTCAGTTACAAAGAGCCAAATGCTGCTACTCTTGGAAACAACTGGGATTTGCTCTAATCACCAGCAGTGAAGGCAAAGATCTTTTTGTTTTTAATTACACACAGTCCCAAATCACTGGCATTACCTAACTGTATTTGAGTGCAATTTAGTCCTAAAATATAATTTCCATCATTAAAAAGACCATGACTTTGTCATGAAAGTGAGTCAATGTTAACCTTAAAAACAACATCCTGCTCCTTTATGTCAGTCTATACTTTTTTTTAGAGCGTTTCACCTCTGAACTGACATTCCCGGTGTTGGGGATTAGTCCAGATTTAACTGTATTTTACTGATTGTGCGTCAGCCTTAAGGACAGCCCCAATAGAGACCGTCCCATGTGCGGCCAGGCTGCCCTGGCGTCCCCTGCGTGACAACAACTCGTGGCCGTGGGCTGGGTGCAATCACCCTCCCCGCCACCCTGCTGAGCACCTCTAGCAGCGTCTGGCAGTAAGACAGCATATGTAGTATATATAATATCAAGATACAATCTAAAGGAAACACACTTATTTATGTGTAATGGAAGACGTAGCTTGTCCAACCATGTTTGCAGCACCTGCAGTCATATGCAAGAGTTAAAATTTAGCTGGGGTCCTGGATCCTAGTTAACGTACTTGGTAAAATGCCGTTTTACTTACGAACGGAGATGGCAGCAGTAAAAAGCTACAAGGTAGAATCCCCAAATTTCTATGCTACTGCAGTATGCTTTTTGTGTTGTATAAACCGAAATAAATTAAATGTTGCCACTTTTATTGCCTCACTGCACAACTGTCAGTACCGCAATGTACAACCCTGCCAGGGCATGTGCTGAAAGAACTGTTCGGAAAAAAAACAGCAAGGATGTACAGGGAAGGGAACAAATCTCTCCTCGTGCTCTGACGTCTCTCTTGCACCCTCACCAGACAAGCTGACAAAATTTCTGAGCAAATGCAAGCGTCTCGCTTATTTTCTCCTCCTCTTCCTTGAGAAAAAATCTCAACCTCTCCTCTCCAGGGAATAGAGTTTGCATTAATTGCGGCTTCAAACAGCATCTACTTAGATATAGAAATTCAGTCTGAGATGAGACAGTAATGAAAATCTTGCCCTCAAAAAAGGCAACAACTTTTCTCAGAAGGATTTCAGTGTAAAAAGAAAAGAAACAGACAAAATATGCTACAGGGCACACAGAGAATTGATTGCAAGGAAAATGTGTTTCGGAGATTTCCCGTAAGGCAGCGGCAGCTCCTTAACGCTGAACCCTCCCGGGTCCCCGCGGAGCGATCCCACGAACTGCTCCGCATCCCCAGGGCCGGGGACACAGGAGCAGCCGGGCAGCTCTGACCACCCATTGACATTGGTCCGAGCAATTTAGACTGAGTTGGGTCAGAAGTCCCCTGTGGAGCTGGGTACAATTTCTAACTGAAAATCAACAGCAGCTGAGTGCTCCTTGAACGTCCCTATCTTGGTTAATAGTGGCTGAATGAACAGAGGCGACTTGGATAGCACAGGACCTCATTTGTAGCTCCAGAGCCTCCTACCACACCAGTGTCTAGACGTGTCCCTCCACCTCCCGGCAGGAACCCTTGCAGAACCCCAACAGCCTCAAGGACTCTCTTGCAGCCCCTCTCCTTTTCTTGCAGCCCCTCTCCTTTTCCACAGACAAAGCTAAATTGCAAATTAAAGCTAAACTGTAGCTTAGATTTTAACAAACTGCTTTTTTCTTTTCCTTTATGCTTACTAATTTGGCAGGGAGCACTGCAGAAGACATTCTTTTATGCCTAAGTTTGGTAAATAATAAGAGTTGCCCACAGTTTTGTTGGCCTTAAACAAATCTTCAAATATATTGAACAACTTAGGACAACAACCAATCTGCGAGGAAAAGAGCCATCTGTTGAAAACTGAAGTATAAGATTAGCTCTTGTGAGCCAACCAGTTCCCTGCAGTACTTCAATACTTTGGTTATCATAGGAATAGCACTCAGAAGTCTAATAGAATTGAAAATTATTTTAAAAACCTTGAAAAATTATGAGTGGACCCACTTTTGGAGCCCCAAAATTACTGGTGGAGCCCACCCTATCAGTGAATTCTATGGGCATTCTGTCTGGACACACTACGTACAGCCCGAGTCCAGCAACGTTCACTCGTGTTGCCTGTTATTTCCCTTACTCAGGGAATATTTGCATTGGGGTTGGAGACCATCTCTGCAGTGCTGCTTGTTTGGAACTGAAATTTATTGTTCACTTAGCTCCTGAGAAATAATCTAATTTTTCAAGGCAACAGAAAATTGTGTGAATTATTCACCTTGGTTCATTATTCTGAAGTGTTTTATGGTGACACCACAGAAGTCATTATTTATAACGTATGGGATCATCTTTTACCAAATGTTTTCTCCTTTATCTTCTTGTAAATGTCTTTAAACTATGAAGTAAATCTCGAATCATCCAGTAGAAAGTGCCAAACAATGATAAATAGTTGCATTACATGCCCACGATTGCAACTGTAATGTTTCTCCCCAAACTGTGTATTAGCTTTTACTTTTGAGAAACAAGATTTTTGATAGGAATTTTTCCTAAAGTGCTTCACTTTATCATAACACTGAATGTCTGCCCTACAGTTCACATGCAGATGGAACAAAAACTAGGGGTTAGGGGGACTGTGGTCTGCAGGTTTTGCAAGACTGAACCAGAACTAAACCACTGGGTTAAGTGTGAAGGAAAAGCAACTAGATACTTGCCAGAAATGAGCTGGCTGGAGCATGTGTGTGTTTGTGAGGGAGAAAAAGAGGGAAAGACAAATCGTGGCAGGGATTTAACAGCGGTCAGACTTCAGCAGATTAATTCCACAGAGAGAAGGTGACTTTTGAAATACCAAACCAGAATTTTTCTTCTGGAATTATGGCTGCAGCACTACCAAGGATACTGTGACACTGAGCTGGAAAGCTCATTTTGTTCAAAGAGAAAAATGCTCACCCCGTATACTACAGAGGTGGTCAAACCATAAGAAAGTTGGTTGAAATTTGGTAAAATCTGATGCTTTCTTAATTTTCTTTGTAAATCCAATTCAGATGAGATTAGAAATAATTTTTCTACCATTCACACTTTGTGCATTTTCTAAGGGCATGAAAACAGTTTGCAGCACACCAAGCATTTTGCCTATTCAACCCAGCTCCAGGCTGGAATTGGGCTTGAGCACAGTCTACACTACAGCAAGTTTCTGGTTCAAATCCTGAAAAAGATGCACTGGCCAAAATTAAGCTCTTTTTCATTTTAGACTGTATTATCGCATGTTCTTTCTGGCTTTAAAACCCCTGAATGAAATCAGGAAGCATTTTGTATTTATTTTAAGCAAGACTGGGATGTCATCTTTGACCTTTCTGCCTTTGTATCATAACACAAAGTAATAACTATTACTTTTTCCTGCCTACTTGATCAGAATGTCTTTTTCAGTATCAATAAAGACAGAGAAGAGGGGCAATTAAAATATTTCCAGGAAGTTTTTCTGCTCTTTAAGGCAAATTGCAGGTCCAGGTCAGGTGCTGCAGTCCCAAGGGAGGCAGCAAGGGCACAACAGAGGGGTCTGGTTGCATCCCCCACCCTTCATGGATCTGCTCATGAGGCAATAAGAGGGTAGAGCTTTGGGGAAAAAACTGTCATTTTGTTCTTTATTTCTCTCTCACAGATTCATCATCATTATTTTGAGCTGCATGCAAGCTGGGGTATATATATTCCTTGTCTAGACGTAAAAAACTACTATTAAGAATGCTGTATTTTGAGACGTGTCAGTTTTGCTTTGAAGTTGGGGATTTATACATTTCCACTGCTGATACAGAGTCTACGCTTACACTGCTATGTCTCATGGAAGGAGAAATTACTGTTTTTCTACTTTCTTTTAAAGACCAGAGTAGAACAATACATTGACATTACATTTCCAATGCCTAACAAGTTGCTTAAAGCACCCACACTTGACACCAAACACGGTGTGACTGGCCCACGGCTTTCATGTGATTGTCACCAGCCTGTGCCCTGAGGAACTCCTGAGAAAATCCACTATTTTTGTTGCAGTAAATTACGAGGTGATGCCCTGTTGATTTAATTCTCCGAAGAGTGCCCAAACTGTACTTTCTGTAACTTTATGTACTACTTTTATGGACTTCATGTCTGATTCAGGACAGCCTGCTACCCCTTGGCAGCTGCTCCCAGAAGAGCCGCGGTGCCGCCCGCAGCAGCGGGGCCACCGGGACCTCCTGGCATCGCCTCCGTAGGGGGCGGCCGGTGGGCACTCCAGTGCACGGAGCACCTGTTTTAGCCATATATTCCAATTTACTAATACATATCATTATTTCTGTTTCCTCCAAGGCGCAAACAGAGCATGAAGGAAAACAAGACTTTTTTATGTTGTTTAGATTTTCTCCCTAAGGACTGAAAAAGCTTTACTTCAAACTATTTTTTAAGGTGGACTAAAAATACCTGCCTATTCCAGTTACCTTCCAGAAATCAATAGGCAGGAAAGCAAATTACTGCTCCTTTCCTTACATCTGTGCTATTATGATTTCAGCGGAATGAAATTACTCTACAGTTAATTAGATTTTTAAAAAATATAGGATGGCTTCTGCATAATTCCCTTGGTGTTTGTGTACCACCCAGCTTTTTAAATGCATTTCCGGGAGATGACGCATTGATTTGGAGGAGATTTAATAACCCACTAGTGAACAGTATAACCACCTGTAGCTGCCATGCTAATAGTGCTCGGACTTTTTAAGAGCTCTAAGCAGCAGGTCAATACTTTCAGCAAAAATGCATATCTGTTTTAATATGCTGGTCCTATAAAAATTGTGCGGTGTTTTCGAAGGTGACTCTACTTCAGTCCTTTCGTTAGCTCAGAGCGAGTGTTTGAAGGCAATCTGCTCATCTCCCCTTCCTGAGCTTTGCTTCACAGCACTGGTGCTTTCATGCACCTAGAGCCGCTGGGGACAGAACGACCCCTGGCTCCTCCTGCCAGCAATCCCCACCAGTGCTTGGGACACTGCACCTTCTACCCAAGGTCTCACAGTCAGGAAAAGCTGTTCCGGGCTAGAAACAACTTTAGAGGCATTCTCAGAAAGACAGCACACATACCTTGTAAGTATTTGAATTTCTCATTTTCAATCATCCTAAATCTACTGCTGACATTTTGTCTGGGGTGCTTATGTGGTGCTCTGCCTTGGATTTTAACCTTATCCTACGCATAGAATTTACACTAGAGCAAAATTTAAAAATAACCCTCACATGTTGATCCCGGCTGCTGGCGGGAGCGCTCTCCGGGCCCGCTCCTCCGCGGCTCGGCCCAACACTCTGCAGGGCAGATGTGCCCTCGCTCTCCATCTGCTGCTGTTCCAGCCCTTTCCCCGGAGCCTGTGACAAGCTCTGCCCCGGCCGGGCACGCTCCGCGTGGGCTGCAAACGCTCCCCTCACACCAGCACCGGGCCAGGCTGCTGCACAACTGGAAACAAACAGGCGGAAAACTGCGACCTCCCAGGGTGACTTCAGAGACCACCCTTGAAAGAGCCTTCCAAACACCTGCCAGCTCGTGCCATTTAGCGCATTCTGTAGCAAAATGTTTGTTCCTCAGAAACCCTTTTGTAGGTACCACAGAGGAGGCTTTAGCTGTTTAGCAGAGTGGCATCTGGAGCACTGGAAACTCCAGCAGCATCGGGGAAACCATCCTAATGTTCCCTTCCATCTGAAGCTGATGGGGTTCTCCTTTTAGCACATCCCCGGCTGAGCTTGCAAGAGCAGCACCAACTCCACAGGAATTAGCTCTGACAGAGCACAGCCAAACTGCACTTGTGGCCACGGCAGTCAGTATCTACCCTTCTCTATGTAATTTTGCTGCAGTTCCTTTGTATTTACCTTAGAGCAAAAGGGATCAGAAACCATGAATATTCGCATTTGTGAGACAGCACGATATTTAGAAGCCCTGGCTAATAACTGCTAATTGAATTTCATTCTTTAACGATAGCTTGTTTTCCCCCTGAAGAGCTACTCATTATCGTTAATTAACACTACTTAATCAAGATTTTATTTTTTTAAGACATTCAAATTTATGCTATATAATTTCAAAATGCAATTTTGTATTGTCATGCTACACTTAACAGAATCCATGATAACTGTTTAAAAGTGTCTTATTCTGAGTTAAGTTTGTGTAGAAGAGAGCCCACTGAATTTCTGAGTTCTTACCAACACTCATACTCAACAGGTAATAACAAATACTGCCTCTTACGGTGTATTTGAGGTTTTTTGATCAAATTCTCAAAATAGTTCCCTCTCAGCCAAGATGGCAACTGCATCTTCACACTTCTTGAAGCCCTAGTAGCTTCTGTTGTTCTGAAAATATGACTCTCATTTTATAACTTGCAGAACTAATTGGAAAACAGGTAGTGTCCAACAACTGAAAAACTCAATCGCATTAACTGGAGAATGTTAGGTCAGCAGCTGAATGCAACAGAGCAAATTTAAAGTTCCAGCATCTGAACTCTGTCACATAAAATAGCTTGCGCGATGCATCACAAGCCTGCTCTCTCTTGAAAACCTGTTAAAGACTTTCAGGCTGCCATTATTTATAATAAAATATCAAAATAAGAGTATTCAAATATTTGTCCCTCCCTGTCAGGCTTGTGACATTGCGAGGCAGATGGAGACACAGCAGGTAGCTAAGTGCTAACGTCACCTTCAGCGAGTGCACTCAAGGAACGGTCAGCAATGACACCGGGAGCGACTCACAAATACCATGGAGCGTGTGTCTAATGACACGATGGAGGCAGAAATTATCTTTTCTCCACAAATACTCTGCTTGCATATAATAATTCAGCTATCAACGCTTTTTATACCGTTTTTAATAGTGATTTTTTTTTCTATTTGCAACTCATGCAATTCAATGATAACCATCAATTTTCATCCATCCTCATCATGTAATGGAAAACAACAAAAGTAGTAAGAACTAAAGTGCAGCCTTTAGAAACACTTCTGGCCAGAGCAATGCAGTAGAGAGCCCCACACACTGCTGGGGCCGAGGCCTGGAGTGCACCACAGCTCTTGGCACCTCATTTTCTCTCCGTACCGGTTCCCAGCTGCTGCTCGCAACGGAGCGGGACTGAGCGGCCAGGCTGGCGCGCGGACCCCCCTTTTGAGCCTGCGCTTACGTTATGGCTCGTCTTATTTTCCTATACACACAAGTTTAATTAGCAGCTATCACTCAGCTTGGTCTTGATTTCATCATAATTAGCGATATGTTTAAGCCATGGTTTTGCTTATGTCTAGTAACCAAAGCAAAACTTGTCAAACTACTGCTCCATTAATTTAATTCTTCCCCTTGATTTAGGAAAATTAAATTACTCTAATGCAGTTAGTCTTACAGCAAATGCTTTCAGTTTTCCTGTGTTGCTTAGATACTTCCACAGTATTTTCTGGATTATTATAATTTGCTGCCTAGGGAATCAGTAAGCAAAAAATGGTATCTTTATAAATTATCAAATGTACCTGACTATTCTATACAACTGCTGCATCATAAAAGGCATTAGGGTGGCTTCAATTTTAAATAATCTTGCAAACTGCTGCTCCTTTATAATGTTATTTTACAAATAGGAGGAGAAAATGATTCAAATAACTATCAGGATTGACAGTCTTATCTGCTACTGCCAGGCCAGCACACACTAATTGGCCTCTTGGAGGATAAGCTGGCGAAGGGCAGGAAGGGCTTCCTTAAAATCCTTTTATTCCGTCCCATACCATTGCTATTAAACGCATTCTTACTTGCTGTTTATGTTGTATGTTTATTCAAGTTTTTAGCCATATTAACCTTGCTAAAATTACAGAATTGCAATTTTTTTAATTCTTGAAAAAATAGTGAAATACAGGGACAATATCACCAACCTCTGGGTTACAGAAGAAAAAGTATTGACTAAAACTGGAAAATAAAAGTATTTCATGTTGGTGCTTCTTGGGCTAATTTGCTCAACTGCCTATTCTAACAGCTTTCCAGTGCTGACCCTTTACCAATAAATGTAATCTCCTAATTAGAGCTGGAAACAGATGTTTCTCAAAAAAAGTATCAGCACTTTTTGCAATTGCAGAAATCTCAGTAACTTTTGCACTTCAAAGACAATTATGCTGCATATAAAACTACTTATTGTTTTGTTACACTCTTAGCTTAGGCCATGATTTTGTCAGACGCTGGTATCACTAGCTAAGCAAAGGCAACCCTGAGAACCAATGTGCAAGAAAGAGCCCCCAAGACATACCCAGCACCTACGGAATGCAGCACGGAGCAGTCAGATCGCTAGGGAATCCTTCCCCCCTTTAGCTAGCGGGGTGTCTTTCACACACAGAGTTTGCCAGCCTCACTTGCTACTTGCTCCTGAAGATAAAACAGCTTGTTGTACATTCCAGGTACTGAAATCATGTGTTTAGGAACAGAGACAGGATCCACAAGGTCCCTGAGACCACAGCACGTGCTGTGCTGGTTGACTGATGCCAGTCAGTTGCTACCAAAACTATGGCTCTTGGAGTGTTTTTTCAGGCACTTTACTGAGCTGCCTGGAACAAGGCAAGGCAGAGATGTGGCTGCAAAGTCCCTCAGGATGTGAAAAGACAGCCCAGGAGCACTATCTGTATTTGATATAGAGGTAGGTGTCTTGTGAATATTGCTAACATTTAAGTCCCTAGCAGTTCAAAATATATACTGAGTAAGAGGACGGACAGGGAAGTACCTTGTGGGACTGCGAACGCTCCCGTTCTGCCTTAGAGAGCAGCTTCGTGCTAGCTGCCAGTTCTGAAAGGTTTGTGGTCATCTGGGGGGAATCTTCAACCATCCACAGGACGACTCTCCAGGAGCTGAGCGAAGGCTCGTTTTACTCTGTGAGCTGAGGACAAGGAACTGCGTTTCTGACTGATCAGGCCTCTTAATATCTCCCTTGATAAACAGAATAAATGATATGTGCCTCTGCTGTCACCGCTTTAGCGAACAGATCTTCAGATCCCACTGATATTACTAGGCTTCTAAACCTGTGAGTCCTACCTTAACTGCAAATTGCACCAGTTTGTTTAACAGTAGATCAGTCTTATAGCATTGCTACAGCCTCTCTTACACCACAGTACACCTGCTTTGTATTTATTCTACAACCATTAACTATTGATTACATATAAATCCATATAAACTATAACACAGTTTCCAGATAAAGATCTGTATCAACTTAATTAAATTGATTGAAAAATTAGTATTTTGTATACGTATATGATTTTACACTATGAGTTAGGAATTCCAGTAGGATGGGAATTGATAGGAAACAAATCAAAAAAAAGAAAGTATTTTTAAAGGTTCTGAATCTGGGAGGTTCCCAAGGCAGAGGAGTGTTGAGAAACCAAGCTGAGAAAAATTGCTGTGCTGAGAGTTTTGATTAAAGGATGCCTGACTGGGCTATTTCCCTTCAATCCCTCACCCCATCTGGTTCTCCCTGCCTGATACTCATAGATTGCTCGTAACATGAAGCAACTTTAACCATATAGCTCTGTTCTTACATGCAGTTAAGTAAAATGATACTTCTTAAGCTAGTATGAGCCATAACTGCATTCTAGTTTAAGTTTCACATAAATTTCTTCCTATGTACATTATTTTCTCAAACTCTAAACGTAAAGATCCAGCCTGCAAACATAATTCCTGCCAAGATCCTGTCAGGCAGATAGCAGGATGAGGCCTGGCATCACCCGAGCTACTTCAAAAAGGTACATTGAGACGTGTGTTTTCATGTCCTTCAAAGGGCCCTTCACGCAGACCCATGCTGATAGAGCACGTTACCCACAAATTGGATGGCACAAGAAATGTCACTGCTTGTTGCTGCATGAGGCTTTTTGTTCCTGAGATGACATGATGTCATTTCAATGTAAGTTAAGAGGTGTTGCTGTCCAAGCCCACATAAGGTCATTTCATGAATGCAATGTGGATGGGACAGAGAACTGAGGAAGGAATCACCTCCTTTGGATGAAATATTACCTATTCTGCTCAGCAAGTCCAAGAACTATTTTCCTATATCCAGTGTCACGGTGCTGCTTCTGGAAAGCACACAGCACCTATCCCACAGCTCAAGACAGCCTTTAGCCTCCCTTTTCCCGTTGAAATTGCTGTCTTCCAGCTGTGCCCGGCCCTGTGCATCACAGAAAGCTTTTCAGCAAGCTGCCTTTGACACCCCACAACACAGTTCTGCCTCACAAACACAGGTCTGCTCACACTGCAATCTACTTTTCTTAAATCTTAGTCAACTCTAGTGCAACTTGGAAAAACAGGAAGAACCAGGCCTCTAATTTCCTACACATTTCTTCAATGGATTCATCTCCTACGCATGCATACGCCTGGGGGAGAAGCCACTCGACTTGTACAAGTAAATGTGCCCACAGCTTTTCAGCCGTGTTAGTTCAGGCAGTTTGAAAATTTACCCTAACCCTGATTTAATATCCCATAACCCTGATTTATACACGATCTGCTATGAATGATCATTGACTGAGTATTCAAAGCAGCAAAACAAGTGAACTATACATAAAGAATGACTACGTATCTTTGCAAGGCATCTTTCCCTGTGCATATCGTATACTCTGTCTTTTCAATGGTCACTTAAAAACTCGTGTCTATAAACTCTAGATCTGAATCTCCTCTCACAGCAGTGTAAATCAGAAGTAGCTACAGTGAAGCCAGTGGATTAATACTTCAGTAAATCCAAGGTGATAGGAGAATCACTCAGTCTCCATCGACATCGATAAAAAGAACACCAGACTCCATGTAAATTAATGGCAAAAAGCTTCCTCAAGCCTGTTCCAGTTGGCAAAAGTTCTTTGATAAATACATTTTAATGAGGCCCTTCTAAGTATTGTGATATTTCACCTGATGCCTATATGGTAATTCTTAGAAACTCGTTTGCTGCATTGAATATAAGATACTTTAATGAAGTCATAAATATCTATATGTAAGAATAGGAGGCTGCGAGTGCCACATATGGAGAAAACGGGCAGTTCTGGGTTCCCAAATGGCATCTTTATAGAACTGTTAAAAGACTTACAGGAGCTGAATAGCTGTGACGGCAGAAAAAGAAGCATAAAACTAATGGTAAATAAATATTAGTGAACACACACAAAGCACACAACAATTACTAATTTAACGTCAGAAGACAAGAAGGAAGCAGCTGCTAGCTCTATTTTCCGTAGTAAATAAGGTCATTTCAATGCAATAGTGATACCATTTGGATCACTTGCTCTATTTCAAATATAATATTGCAGGTATTATTAAATATTCCCTGAAGTTATTCTTTCTCATATATTTTTAGTAGTAAGGAAATGTACTCCTTTTAAATAGAATTTAGATTCTATGAAATGACAGATTTTGCTTCAAATAGGCTTTTGCTTTAAAACATGAAAGAGGAAATTTGCTAGTTATAAGCCAGTGTACTGAGCAGATTGCAAATACTTCATATTTAGGGGTTCTCAGCAACAGCAACATAATTTGACAGCAGTTTCAAAACAGACCTCTCGTGTGCCAGGGCCACCTTGAGCCCGTGGCAGTGCAGGCTGCAGCAAAGGAAAAGGCTTCCCCCTGCCCTCAGCTTGCACAGCGGGTCTCACTGCTTCTGCCCCCAGAGCTACCTCTTTGCTTCTCTGATTTGAGCTCCATCACACAGTGAGGACATTCTTGCCATTCATCTAATTTTGTTACACTGAAATACTATTGAAATGGCAGCAGAGTAAATCCAGTTCCATTATCTTATGAAAAGGCAGCCTGGCGGCTCCCGGGTGCAGGCTCAGCGGCTGCGGCGTTAGTGACAGCGAGCTCAGCAGAGGGAAGAAAGAAAGGTGGCCTTGAGGGATCACATGAATGTGTCAGTATGGAGCAAAGAAGTGTCTCCTTTTATCCCCCAAACACTGCGACAACAAAGTTAGAATAGAAGAAATTTTCTGTTCTGCTAAAGCAGCCCACAGCAATATGCAGATGTGGTAACCTACGGCTGAAAATGGAAATTTAAACAGCTCCTGAGATGCATACAAAAGTGGGTAGGCTTCTCCTGTGAATGTCTTAGAAAAGGGAATATAATAAGTACTGTGCTGCTGAGCATGGGAACTGCATCCAATTACTCCTTTGTTAAAATATTGTAAGAAACAAATGCTTTGATTTTCTCCCAATACATGCTGAATCATGTTACATCCAATAATAATAATCAATAGTAATTTTCAGAGACCATTAGCATTTCAGATGCACCCAGGTATGTAATAACTGGGACTTCTTTTTTAGTTCTTCTAGTGTATCACCGTCATGAGTATGGGGGCTCTGGGTGGCATGGATTGTGCTAGAACACACATCATCAGTGAAAAGCTTCCTGCTTAGCACGTCAGCTTCTCCCTGCTCCTTCCCAGCTTTTCCATTTGAAACCAAACTGTCGAACCTTGCTCAAAAAATTGTTTACTGCTCTTTTATCACCACTTGCTTTCATAAATGCTGTCAGTGCATATGATACCCTCTCTACTTCAGACCCTGCTCACAGCAGTATACTCATGAAGGTGATAAAACACATTTGATTTTCACTGAAGCAAGCTTGAGGGCCCTGCCTATAGGATATCGTACACAGGCTCGCGGTGTTAATTCCATTTGTGTGCAAGTTAAGCTGTGACTTCCAAACCAAATAATAGCTCTGCCTCAGTAAGGTGAAAGCTCAATTTTAGAGTATGAGAAGTTCCAGTAAATGGAAACACCTCATACTATCGGTGAGAAACTGGCTGCATCGTAAATAGCAGAATTAATAATTAATTGGAATGAATTAATCAGAATTAGCTCTTCTCTGGTGCACTCTTAACTTACACTGGAGCACATATGGATCACAGCTTCCAGTGGGCACACAATATAGCTTCCTAGGACATGTTTCTCAGTGTCTAACTTCTTGTTATTACATGATGCATCCATACCATAGGTTGTTAAATGTTCCCATAGGTGTCTTGCTCCCAAGACAGAAGCCAGGATTAATTTCGCTTACCTTTGAAAAATAAAGAACCTACCCTGATCAGAGAGGAGCACAACAGTTGTGAGTAGCCCCACAACTGTTTCACCAGCGAATTCCTCGCTCTGCCCATCTCCCATCCCCTGAGCTGGGCCTATGCCAGAGCTTCCCTGCCTGCCCCAAGACCCGTCCCTGCCCTACCCCGAAGCTGCAGCGTGTTGTCTTGCCAGCAAAGCAGTCGTGCCAGCCCTGCCAGGGGAGGCTCCAGCCCAGCTCCGGGCACGCAGCTCTCCCGCTGATCACAGCCATAGCTGTGAAACGTGGAACTGGAAATAAACCCCGAGCAACTGAGCAGAGCAGCTCTTCCTGGAGCATCATGATAATCCGCTGCAGCCATCGCCGTTTCCACGACCACTAACAACTGCATCAGCAGCACAGAGCCTGAAGATAGGCTGGGTACAGATCAGAAGGATATCAGGAAACATGAAGAAGCTCCTTAATTAATTTCTAATCCTTTTTCAGTCTTAATCTTCTTTTTCATAGTAAGATCTGGCATTACACATTTTTGGCACACATACTTTCTAGATGATGTAGATTAAGTCTTAGGTCTCTGATTTGCTAAAACAGCAGTCAGTAGGTCAGCCGTTGCTGCGGTCTCAGACTCAAATACTGCTGGATTACACTGTCTGGGTGCTGCATCCAGCTGAAATATTAATTAAAACTATGTGAAGGTGGTTCAGGCATTTAGGATTTTAATGTATGCCTTGTTCTATGTTTCACAGGGGTCTGTTCAATCTCTTTGCCCTATCTGGTGCTGTTTTATTTGTACATTTGTTCCAGATTAAGACTCTGCATACAGAAGGGTTTCTGTGAGGCTTCTCAATACCTTGCAGTCGGGGTAGGGAAGACATTTCAGGAAGAAGAAACGAGCAGAAACTATCCCTGTTATCTGTACTACAGACTCTATTTTGAATATATAATAGTTATCTAAATAAAATCAAAAGGTTTTTTAAGCCATAGTGTCTTCTAATTGATGATGTGAATATAGGTCAAAAAAAAAAAAAAAAGATAGGCCTCTTCTGTTAACGTAACAAATATAGGTGCAAGACAGTAAGCCCTGCATGCTGCATGGTGAAGTATTATAGATTTTACAAGGAAAGTATTAGTCTTTTCTACCAGACTTTTTAAAAACCCTCCTACATAGGTGCTCTATAGCAGAAGCTGAAGCCTCTATTGGATGTTTAAAGATGTACGTTGAAGGATTCTGTCCCCAGAAAATTCTGCAGCAAAAGAATTGCAGAATCCTACAGAAGGGGTACAACAGGCTTTTTAGAGCACCTATATAGAACCTTCTAGGTTTCTCTAAACAGGATTTTTCCAAAATGGGGTTTACTTTAAGGTATTAGACAAATTTAGAACTAGCTGGACAACCATTACCTGATCCTGCTTCTGCTGATTTCAGCAGGGGAATATTGGGCTGCAACTATGGCATAGATAGAGAAAGCCATGTTCACCCTTTTAAACTCAGAAATGAAGGCAGGTCAGTGCTGACAGTGTATTTTGAATTGTTCCTGTGTGATTTCCTTTTATAGTGCTACCAGATCCACATGCAGGTAAGGTGAAAATTTATTATCTGCCCTGCAGTCTTGATCAGCAGAGGGACGTGTTCGCTACGTGCTGCACCATGGAAATGAAAGGCCGACTCACTGAGCATTTTTAACTGGATAAAACACATTTCTGTGCTCCATGCCTTTGTCAGAATATAGTTATCTTCCAGGCAGCAAATCGTGGAAAGTATTCAGAAACTCTTCTGCCACCCTTGCAAAGGATAGAGACATGGAGCAGAGCAGTGTTACCCAGAAGAGCAGAAGACCCCAGGGACCTCAGCACACGCATTTAACTTGCCTCAGCGGTACACAGAGAGATAGAGACAGGAACTGCAGGAACCCAGGCTTCCTGTAATAACTGTGCTGACTACTCATATAAGCAGGACAGTATAAAGAAACCTAATCAAATCATTTAAAAAGTCACATTGGCATTACAGATTTACAGATGAAAGCACTGGGACTGATGTTTCTCCAATGGCCTAAGGATTTCCTAATAGATTAACTTCTCTACTGAAGAGTTACAATTTACCAAATTCTGTTTTCTTATCACTCATGAGAAGCAGGTCACACCTACTAAGGTGCCTAAACGTGAAAGGGTTGTCCTAGATCAGTGTTGCTCAGACGGTCATTGACCACTCCTGGCCCCTCGATGCCTGCAGATGCCTACAAGGGTCTGCCCTGCCTGGGGTTCAGCTGCTTGTGAAGGAAGCCCGTGGTCCTGTGTCTAGGGGGAATGAAGTTAGTGACACCTGTCACTTGTGTCCCTCCACTCGAGTGGGCGGCATCAGGGCCCACAATTTGAGAAACATTGATCTAAGGTAGAGGATTTTTATCTCAGAAGTCACTGTTTTGCTTTTGTTTTGCTTTTGTATGACAGGACATACAAGGAACGAGTGGCAGAGATTTAGGAGTATTAAATCTTTTTTTTTTTTTTAATATACAACAAGACAACAAGCAATAGTATTTAAAGCAGAAACCTGAAATCCCCGAAAGGTGATTTGGCCATAACATTTTTGTTCAGGTTTTCACTCAGTACTCATTATTGTGTTGTCAACTGTCACCTTGTAGATGTCACATTTTGTTCGGTAATCCCTTCGTGCTTCTGTTCGGCTTTATCCCTTACAAATTTACTCAGTCCCAGCATGGATTGGGACATGTACAAACACACAGTTTTGATACAGCAGTTACACTCACTCCTGCGGCAGAAGTTAGAATATCAAAACATGTCTCTGTTCCAAATTAAAACAGTTTATATTGTTTGTCCCTACTTGTATTTCATTATTGTCTAATATGTGTGCAATAAAATTGTATTGCTTCACTTTTTTAGGTAAGCTTTACCAACAGACATGCTAAAAGACACCTCCCATATAGCCAGAGAATAATCTGAACAGTCATTCAAGCCTCGCTCTCCTTTTTCAGTAGGTAAACTGAGCAGATGGTGTTTCTACACCACAGTATTCCTCACCATGTGCAAAGCTTCCATACATTCAGCAAAAAGCAAAATCCGTTCGAGCACTGGTTGAAAAGTACTTTTGAAACAACGACTTTTCCAATGCTCCCTCGTGACCCAGCGTGGTTACCCTGGGAGTTAGGAACTGCAGAAGCCCCTTTCCCCGCCTCGCTGCCCTGTGTCACCCCTAGCACCGGGGCGGCCCCCGCGCGCACTCGCAGGGCAGCTCGAGCCTTGGCTTGGGGCGCACGAGGACGGTCACGCCGAGGACGGGAATGGTCAATGCAGCCACCTACACGTCCAGTTCAGTTTGGGGACTTAAGACATGCCTCGAGGGACAAGCTAGTACTTATTCCTAAAGAGGGGAAAGCTGCCAGAGATGCTTTTCATTAACTGTGCCAGGCTATTTCCTAACTGAAGTGACCAGGGGTTCTGCAAAAACATATGCAGCATATTTGGCCCAGTGTCCTTACTGCAAATGAATGTCAAAACAAGGGATAATGGATTACAGTTCTAGCAAAAACTTACCTTATAAATTCAGCCATTTGCCAAGTCAGTTGATGCCCTACTTTCCAGATTGTCATGGCAAGCAATTCTGAACCGTCTCTGCTTATTAAAAATGGAGTACTAAAATCAATATAGCAATATCTTGTTGGAGAAAATTCAATTTATCAACAGGTTTGTCATTTTAAAGATGATTAAATGACTTATTAGGCATCATCTTGACTTTAGAAATAGTTGGTATGAAAATAAAAGGACATGATCCACAACAGACTTACAAATCTTCCAGTTACATCAGATAGTGCCTGTTTTTCCCTAAATGAAGACCTGTCACATCTTTATATCTTTGGTCTAAATCGGTCACTGATTATGTATTAAAGACTTGTACTGCTTGCATAGATTTTAGTAGCTCAGTATTCAGTACCCAGGATTCAGTATCTATGTGCATTTAAATCGCTAAAAATAGCAAGTTTGTTGAAATTTTCATTAATGTCTTGTAAGAAATACTTGCTCTGATCTCAAGAGTTCATTTTGAAAGCTCCAATTCAACTTAGGCCTAAGTGCTATTTAGTTGGTAAGAATATAAACACATTTAAAGTATTTTCTTGCAGTGCAGGCAGAATAACAAATCAGAGTTTGAGGAGGAACTCAAAACACATCTTCATCTCAGATAAAGGCAGCGAGACTGCCCTTACATTATAAATGAGGTGTTCAGCACCGTGCAACGCCTCAGCTTTAATGCATCACAACTAAGAATGTGTGTGTGAATACCCAGACATGGGAAAGACACCATTTTAGAGGGACTTGGGAGCTTTTTCAGCTACGAGTTTACATACTACTGTGAAAGGAAAAGCTATGAAAAATAAGTAGAGAAGTTGAGTAAACTGAATGGTGTTCATAACCGAACTCCTATTTTAAAAAAATTCTTTCTGAGACAATATTAAAGATGAACTTGTCAACATTGTTGTCTTAACAGATTAAACATTCTTGAACATTTTGGAACATATGTGATAAAACACTGCTTAAAACTGAACTTGTCTTCTATGTTTGGAAAGCAAAGTTTATATTTAGTCTGAATCACACCCCCAGTGGAAAACCATTTAGTCATATTCGGATTCCTAGTTAACCTTATCCCATAATGCCTTCCTCTCTCACAATTTTTCATTGTTTTGGAGCAAAAAGCAGAAAGAATGAAGGAGAGAATCATTCATGGATGGTCATCTTGAGTAGGAGTGATTGAAAAGTTTCCACCAAATCTTGATTTCAACAGAATAATGCAAAAAAAAAAAGTGTTTGTTTCCTACACAAATTTTTAAGTGTTTTAAGTCCAAACTTCCTAGCCAGTCATTTAAACAAGGAAGGTTTGCTTTTCTTTCTTTCCTACGTCTAGTTTAGTTCCACTATTTCTCATCAAAAAGAAGTTACACAACTGCTTTTGAAGCAGATAAAATGAAAAAAACCGAAAGCAGTCCCCTATTAAGCAGGAACAGAAATATTTGTCACAGCAAAGGCTCCGTTATTCACCTTCTCTAAAGAACAAGAAAAAGCAGGCCAGCTCTTCTCGCAGCTCAAAAACCCTGAAATAACGCTACGAGGCAGAAAAGCTCATGATTTTTGCCACAAAGGATTTGCCTTTACAGATAATGAGTTTTATTGAGGTCAAATTTCAAGCTATCTAAATACTAGTTTACCTCCAGAGATAAAGGACTCAGGAAATTATTTTGCATTAACTATGCATTTTTTTCCTTGACAGTGTCATGGGAAGTAGCTTGATACTGTGAGCTATACTGCTTTCAAAAACTGTTACAGTTTTACTCGGATAGGTAATAAAACTTTTGTCCCTTTCACAGCTAAAGAGCTGTGCTTTATGGATTCTTTTTTGCATCTGCACTAGCCTATGCTGCCTGTGCTTCCATAGCTAAGTATATGCTTTCCATGCTCCTGCAGCTCCTCGCCAGCTCCGACGCTGCCGTTTTCCTGCACTGGGCTCAGTGCACGGCACCTCCGTGGCGCCTCGTGACTGGAGCAGGCAGAGGCTTCCAGAGAGCAGCAGCAGCAGCGGTGGTGGCATCATTATTTTAGAGGGTTTATGAAAACTTTATAGGCACAGACATGTAGACCCTCCTGGCAGGGAAAGAATCACGAAAATAAAGAACGACAACAAATGGGGTTTTTTGGCTCTTGCAAAATTCTGTCATTAACCTTAATAACAGCATGTTGTCATTCCAGAGTCAGGTAGGTGACCTGTATGCATGTCTCAGGCAGCTATATGCTTTGCAGTCATTTGGGCAGTACCTAATGCTGGACGCACAATAGCAAGAAGGTTTTGTCAACTTAATAATCTCAGCCTGCGTGTGAAGTCATTTTTCTTTTCCTTCCTACCCGCAGAATAAGCTAGTAAAAAAAGAAATGGCTCATATACATACGTATAAAATATATATTAATATGGCACACTTTACTACAGCGTATTACTAGTAGCTGGAAAGATATTTCCCAGATTAATTTAGCACACCCTTTTTGATAAGGTTGCACACAAACTGTAAAGCAGAATCTACACCTAAAGCACCAACAGGTATTTGTTAATAAAACTGCGAGGGATCTCAGGACGTAGCCTGTGCCCTGTACTAAACACAGCCAAATATAACTTGGAATTTGACATAATCTCTTTACCCTTTTACCTGGCTGAAGGGAAGTCCGATTAATGCTCCTCTGTGTGCTAGGAAAGGACTTGCTGTTTGCCCTGATCCTGTACAATTCTTCTGCAGGTAAAGAAAACTTTCGAAGTTATTTTGCTACGTCATTTATTTCCGCATGTTCTTCCTTCATATATAAATTTGCCTGCAAATAATCAGGTTAAGTTTCAAGATACTACGCAGCAGACGATGGATGTTGAGATTCACTGTCCTTTCCTACAGCAAAATGTTTTTAATGATGCCTTTTTTAACCCCCAATGGAAAGTCTCAGCCTCTAGGCGTGTTGCTCCCTAGACACAGGAGGTGCATGAGGGATGAGCCTGCTGTCTTCATGCCAATCCTCTGCCCAGCCAAGAAAGCCAGTATTTCTGCCTATTTCAATAACACATTTTTAAAAAATTATGAACACACAACGCCCTAAATTAATGATAGGCACTGTAACTTTTACCACATCTGCTCTAGCCTTCATACTTACTAACGAGCAAGACTCATTGCATTAATGCAGTAATGGAAAAGTGCTTTATTATCCCTAAAAGGCAGCATGTGGCATATAGACTCTGTGGGGTATTACCAATATACCAGGAGCACTTCTATTCCTTCACATCCTGTGGCATGCAATTATCTCGGGCTACCCATGACCCTACAGGTCCTCTATTAAAGTTATATTTTTGGTGCAGAGTTGTGTATACATTATTGAAGTACATTATTTTGATCACACAAAATTGACATATTGTGCTCATTAGCCAGCAAGCTTGAATATTTAATTTATGAAGTTGTCTCCAAGTTTCTTACAGATGAGTTGCTTAAGGAAGAAAACAGACAAAACTGTAGAATAACGGATGGGAAAGGTTCTCACTTAAAATGGTGCTTGAAAAATGAAGAAATTATGTCTTACCATATGCTGAAACATGACACATTACAGTAGGCAGGTAAATGGATTAATTGTACTCATTAACATCATTTCCATTTTAAAACTTTTGAGCTAACAAGATGAAAGGATTATTTTAATCCTTACACTTATCTCTTACACTTTACATTTTTCACACAGGCCTGGTTTAATCAAATATTGATGATGAGGCCTGGTGTTCTTCAAAGCTTGGCAATTATATTGCAGCTCCCTCCCAGGAAGCTGCACTGTATCATAACGCTAGAGTTTTATTTAATTTTCCTTTTTTTGTTTTTAACCCAACCTTCGCTCCTGGTTCTTGCCGGAACAGGCGCTCAGCTTATCCGATGGCCACGGGCGCCCGCTGAGCAGCTCGAGAGGAGCAACTGGGCACAGGGGTCAGACCCGGCAGCCGCCTCTCCACAACCTGCAGCCACAGACTGCAGCGGTGGCGCTTATATAAAAAAAGGATCAGTTTTCACGTTCTTCCTGGCCGAGAAAGGTGCCAGAGGGTGGAGGTGAGGGGTGCGCGATGGGCCAACACTGCTCTCTGCTGACAGCAACGAAAAGGTGCATGGAACAGGCCTGAAATTTATCTTAAATGTCGAGCAGGGCATGGAGTGACTTGAGCCTGTATATTCCTATCTATTCAGGCAAACCTGAGCGCTGCAGGGGCAGAGGGATGCTGCCTGGTGCAAAGATAACTCTGAAAATGATGCATTTCTGCTGTTTCCTTATGAACTGCTGCACATGATAGGCTTAAAGATGTAAGCAAGAAAAAGTATGAAAAGTAACTGTTAGAATGAATAAAGACTCCCTAAATGAACTTAAATAAAATTGAATCATAAGTAAAAAAAAGCAGTAAAAAAAATAAAACCTGTGTGCATGCCTACGTGTACATGTGCACGCACATGCAGAAACACTGATGGACCAGGATGGAGCTCTCAAATATTGTTATAGTTTGGAAAATCTATAGAACAACTTTCTCATATTTAATTATATCAATGTCTTCCCCAAGGGAAGACATTAAAGCTCAGTTATACTCTTCTTTAACAACTGTTAAATACCTTAGAAGAATAATGCTGAAACATCCCTTTATTTTCCAGCTTAGGTCTCCTGTTAACAACAGCTAGGACATCAAGACAGACTAATAAAAGTACTTCTAAAACTAATAGGATGCCATAAGAGCAATATTAAGAAAATGCATGTTCTTGTCTAACCATTGCTTTGAACCAAGGGGGTGTAATTCTGCTGTTGAGAACTAGGCAGTTCTCTGCCTTACCAGGACACATTTACAATTCTAGGTTGGTGTCAGGCTTATTTCCCTTCCCCGAAGTCAGATTTCCAATTCAGCCTTGCCCTGAAGTCTCTGTACACTCCATCTGTAAACCCAGTCTCTGCTTGGCACAAGAGAGATATAAGTGACTTGCAATCAATCAGTTCAAATCAATGAGGATATTACTTTATATCACAGAATATGGCTGGGTTGAGAGACTATGAACAACATCATCAAAACAAGAAATGAAAGGAACATGCCTGGGGGGACTGGGAAAACCACAGCATCCAATTTTTGCCCAGGACAATCCTGTGCAAATGTAAGGAAGAAAACAAAGCAGCCCTGGCACTAATGGTTACCTACCTCAGTGAGAGAAAAGAGAAGTGCAGATTTATTTGCACATTTGTGAAACAGTTTGAGACTCCTGCGTGGCAAAGACTAGGAATAGTTTAATATTACTATTAATATTTTGGTGTTTCAATGGGGCACTAGCCCTTCCATGAACCTCCCAAGGCCACAGGTTGAGCAAAAGGCAAGTGACACCTTAAAGGTCACTGACGCTGCATGCTGCACCCGGCAGACAAGTGCTGCTCTCCCGATGCTGATACAGCCTGGCAGACACCAAAGTTAATGACGATGCAAGTGGCACTAAAAGCCAATGCAGGGCCAAGGCCGGCGCTGCCCGCATGGGGAACGTGGAAGCCACGTGGCAGCTGACAGAAACCTGGTTATTGCAGGAGGCAAAACTGGGGCATTGTGACACCGTTAAAACACTCTGCAGCCCTTGGTGATTTGCTTCCCCATGCAGTGCGAGGCCTTCTTTGGACTGTATCTATTTTCATCGTAAAGAAAGAAACATCTAATACTGCAGATAAGATCCAAGGACACCGCAGCAGGCAGCCATTCGCAATTGATTTTCTTGGTTCCTTACACTCAGTGCTGCTCCACTGGCAGGTACTGATACAAGCTAAAAAATGTTCTTGGAACTGATCCTCAGACCTCTCACCAGAATAAATCCAAATGCTAACGGGGCCACTATTTCACTATTTTGTAAAGGCCCCTAGGAAGCTGAGAGCCTGCCCTACACCAGCCAGCTGCTCAATAAGGCGGGGAGGGAGAGGCCGAGCAGCCACCTCGGCTCGCCTGCTCCTTCCGCGCCAGTCTGGCCTTGCTGCTCAACAGATATCTTTTTCTGCCACTTTCCCAGCTAAAATTTTGGAAAGCTAATGTAACACAGACCATCATGCAAAGACTTAAGCTGCAAAATATCTTCTGACAAAAGTTTCAGTTATGACTAGTTGTGGAAGACTAGGCAAAGAACACATACAATAAACCAATACACAACCCACATGCTTTCAAAATGTCACAGCTAAAGAACAACACTAAAAATATTGTTTCAGGATTTTTATTCTAATGGTCACAAGAATATGTTGAATTTCAAAATAAATATGGATCAAAGAGTATGTGTTCATTAGTTATACATTAGTTATGCTTGTGTTCCATCTTTTGAAGAGCAAAGCTTGGACGTTTCTGTGATCACAGGACCAGCAAGTTATACTCAAGAACAGCAAACGCAATGAGATCTTATTTAAAAATGTAGTATAGAATATATTAGTAGTATAGACTATATTAGCAGCATGTGCTTATGTGGCTGTCTTGCATCAAGATAAAGAGAGAGAATAATGCTGCTGGGGAATTGTGTGCACAAAGGTCTGTGAAGCAAGAATTAAAATGAATGAGATTAAATAGAAAATAACTACATCAGGAATATGTTAATAATTTAATTAAAACCTACCAAAGTTGAAATATTCCACCATTAAGGTTGAAGCCCCTCAACATGCTTTATCTGCCTGGGGATTCTGACATATATAAAATTGCCTATTTGGAAGCACTTCCGAATATATGAGAGAAAATGAGGTCAACTAAGAAAGTGGTACGATTGCTAACTTAGAAGATGTTGGACTTCACTGTTTTCTCAGACAGGCTCTTACTGATGTTTTAAACATTTTTTCCCTTATTGCAATCTTATTTCTAGTGCATAAGACACAGTGAGTATTGATCCTTTTGAGAACGCGGATGAGATTTAGTGTTCTTTTCTTCCCAGAGCTTGTTTGCTATGTTTTCATCTTTATGCAACTTCCAAGTCAAACAGGAACAGAGAACAAAAACCTTACTTGACAGGACAGCAAGCAGCAGCACAATGGCCATGACCGTGAAGGACTTCATGAGAAGACTAGTTTGACACATTAAGGAAATAGTTATATAGACTTCAATAGATCTACCCTACTGTTCTTCTACATGACCCTATAACATTATATCCAATTCAAAGAAATATATAAAAATAAACACAGTTTTCTGGACTGGCAGATATTGTTGACTACATTAAGCAGAGTCAACATCTTTCCCATATGGTACCACATCTTACGTTGCGTATCTTACAAAGAATGAACAAAATAGAGAAAATATCGCTAATTGACTTCTGTGACTGAACCCACCACATGCAACTTTGCCTTCCATAAACCCATCTCAGTCTGATGTCCAAAAATGTGTTTGAGAAGAAATGACCATTAAAAGCTGCATTACATCAGTAGTTTATGTTGACACTCTCAAGAAAAGAAATGGGCAGAGATGTGTCAGGACCAGTTTGGTCCAGCATCTAGACTGCTATTTGAGGTTACTCTTTACCTGTTCTTAGCAGAAAAATTAGCTCTTCACATAAACCTAAAAAGGCAATTAAAGTGGGTAGAACTTACATTTTTGCCATTGAAGATCTTGGATTTTGTCCTTCGTGGTCCGTGTGTCCTCGTAAAAGCTGTTCCGGGTCTCCCTTCAGTCCCTCCCTGCGGGTCAGAAGGGAGACACGATGATTCCTTCATTACCAGGGCTCTTTATCTGCCCTTACAAAGGGAATTTTGGTTTTAAAACAGTCAACACAAGCACTGCATTTTTATGAGTGCAAAAATTAGAAAGACAAATGTTACTACTGTTCATGAATTTGCCTCTTTTCATTTCCCACATTTGCTCTACAGAGAGTTATTTGAGTCACATTAGGGGTTATTTGAGTCACTTTTACCTTGAGAGAAAAAATAATGGTAACCTAATTTGAGGTTTGGACCAATTTGAGTAAGAAAATGGATTCTGAATATTTTGCACCGTTGCTAAATTTAACTGAGTGTTCAGTGAAGCGTGAGCTTCCAAATGTGAGTAAGAGGCTTTTAATCATTTTCCCTTATTTGTTTTTAAATTACAATTGTTAGATTAGCAATTTTATGTCATTCATATGCAGTGTACTGAAACTGAAATCAATAAACTGACCTTCTTCCACCCAATAAACTAAATTGGGTACGTATTCAATTACTACAGAAGCCAAGTCAAGCAGAAAACTAAGGAGCATTTATAAGATTACTGTGTTTTATCTCAAATGAATAGTAATATTTGTGTTTATTGCTTTTCATAAGTAATTTATTGCTGCTTATTTTAAATTGGAATAAACAAAAAAAGAACATCTGTATCAAAGTTAAAAACCCCCACAACAATCGCAAAACTATTTAATCTCATTTAGTTCTATTGCACAGTCTGTGCAGTGTAACTTTTTACAACATACTATGCAACAAAATAGGTCATTTAAACTCAGTAATTAGTATTACAGATAAAACGACACTGCAGCAATGTTAATTACTATACTACTGATGCAGTATAGGATATAATGCATAACAGTCATGTCTTTAATTTTAAACTGAAGTGCAACTAAGCATAATATTTGTACACTTCCTCTTCTTAAAGTAAATTAATGTTATTCAAGTGTGCCATTTGTAACCATGCAGAATGTTTTTACACCAACCACAATTCTATTTTTAACTCAAACTGGCATATTTCTCTTTATAATGACACAAATTTAGGACTCTCTTACTATATAGGAGCTTTTCCTATGACAGTGGGAAAATATGACAAAATTATAATCTATATGGAAAAAAATCCACCTTTGTTTTCTTTTTCATTATAGCAACTGCTATAAATCAGTTTTATCAGTTTTACCAGAAGCTCCAGTAGTAGAAGGGATTCCTATTTATGAATAATTATCTGTCTGCTTTTGCAGCACCTTCACTTCTGGATAACTTCATTATAAATATTACAAGAAGGAAAAAAGTTAAATCTGAGGTTTGTTAAAGCATAGTTAAATAATTTATGCTAGCTGAAATGTTCTCATTTTCAGTGCAGAAATTTTGTAATGAGGCCATTATTCAACACTTGCATAAAGAATATTCTAAAGGCTGACTTATTTAGAAGTATAGTAATTCCTTTCATTGTGTTAACCATGTGCCTCTGGCTAAGATATGTACATACAAATTTAGCAAATATCTGAATATAAAGTATAAAATTCAAAGCAGAATTTGAAGTATAACCTCAGGTTGTGTATTCCATCTCACAAGGAGATGCATCGCTGTGTTTAAATGAAGGTATATAAGGAGTAAAAGCTTGAGGTGCGTATAACCTGTTTCTAGGACTTAAAAATGATTTTGAAATAAACATTTTCTCCCCCATTCTGTTTAGGTCAGTGGGACAATGTATAACACAGGGAGACATGTTTCTCTACGACTAGACAAAGAGCATTTGGTTAACATCTCCGGAGGGCCGATGACTTACAGCCACCGCTTAGAAGAAATCCGGCTACACTTTGGAAGTGAAGACAGCCAGGGATCCGAGCACCTCCTCAACGGACAGGCCTTCTCTGGGGAGGTAGGTCCACATGTTTGGATTTCCAAATTAACCAATAGAAAATAATCACTTTCCATTTCTGCCTGAAGGTTTTGCAAACTAATTTGTACTCATAAAAATTGTTTTCCTTTATCTATTCTGAAGAGCCTGAAACTCTTTTCTGCATTGCTAAACATAAGTGTATGACACACCTGAGAATGAAACCACCACACTTACTGTATGGCACAGGCAGACACCGCGCCTTCACACTTGAGCTACTTACAAAGTGAGCAAGGACCATACGAGTGGTCTTTTACACACTCAGTAAACACAAATACAAGATTAACCTCAAAGTAATATTGAAGGTTATTATAGTTCTCTAGTTCTTATAAAGGTGCTATTTTTATTGCTCATTCCTAATGCCTCCCACTGTTCATACTGCCTCACGCTAAGGCGAGCTGAAACTTTAGAGATGGTTCCACAGAAGTCTAATGGCTGCTCAAGTAATAAATGCTAGAAGCAAAACCCCATAGGATCACTGCCTGTTGCGTATTTTTACATACAACATTTATAATCATGCTAGAAAAGACCAAAATTTAATTATCTTGATGTCTACTGTGGGACTGCCCGCTACTTTTGCTGGATAAAGACCACAGCCTCATAGATATTGGAATATTTTTTCTAGACTTCCTGGTAGGCAAAGCAGAATCTTTCCATTCTTTTTACACAGAACCATTTGTATGTAGAAGGGAGGCCTGAGTTTTCATCCTCCCCACCCTCCATTAGCTTGTGTCACATCTGTGAGTCGTCTAGTACACTCCACAAATCTTAACAAATGTAATAATGTTGCTGAAGAACCGTATATTACTGTGGGGGCTATTTTTAAGATACTCTAGGTATCTTGTTACTATTGTTTTAGAACACCAAAACAAATAGTTTTCTGTAACAAAGCACTTCTTTATTTTGCTGGGGATGAATAATCACATTACCATCTGTACCATCTATCAGAGACTCTGCTGATGACTCAGTTAATGCATGGCATTTTCTTTGGCTTTGTGCAATAACAGTTATCAAAGACTAGCAAATTAATTGCAGAGTTGTCAAATGATGTTACTATAATTGACGGTAATCATTTGCTTTGTTTTATAAGCTGCATAGATGTATAATATAGCCAGTGGCAGCTTTTTCATGAAATTATTCATGTCTTATGCAACTGACATCTGCTTGCACTGCTTAAATTCTGTACTAAGTGAACATACGACATGTTACTCCTTTAACGGAGGAAAGTTAAGCGTGCTTTAATAAATAAGGTCTTTGCTTTCTTAATCAGATTTACAAAAGAGCAACAGTCAATAGAGTTAAGTTCCAATTAGGTCAAGTAGTAGTTACTGGTGGGAACCTGTGTGTGTACAGTTCGGCTTCCTCATGCAGCCCCAACTGGTTCCAAAGCACAAGCACAGAGTCCAGCCCGCCACGCTGAGCGGCATGGGACAACTTCTCAGCCAAGGACAACAGCTGACGTGGCCCTGGGGTAAAGAGCCACCCCCAGACATGCTGTCCTTACAAATAAGTGACTTTCGATACGTTCTGAGCACTGCAAGATATAAAGTTTACAGCTCCTAGCAGCTATAATAAGAAAACCACAGACAACTTAACTGGCTTTATGATCGAGTACATGACTTTATAAGGCAACATAATGCTTTAAAGAGTGTTGCTGCTTGCTGCTGTTACTTCAGTACTGGGTAAAGATGTCAAGGGAGATGGGATAAAGAAAAATAAAATACCACCATATACTTATTTGTGCTCAGGGAAGTTTGGGATTATATTCAGATTTCACTAACATTAGCAGAGCTAAACCTGTGTTGGCAAAGCTGGGAAAGATTTACACTCATTCTCAAGGCTACAAAAATCATGACAGACATGGACTTGACTTGCAGAGCTGCTCCTCATTTTTTTTTTGTGTTTTACACTAACAGTAGGCTAAAACTTCATTGTCAAGGCATGGAAGTCCCTTTATCAACTTTGCCTTGTTTTCCTCAGGAAATTATACCAAGAAAAGTACTCTAGCTAATATAATCTGGATTTTTTTTAAGAAGTACATTCTAACAGAATTGCTTAGATTCGCCTTCACTCATCAAAATAAAAATGCAATCATAGTATAGGCCAGCACAGCTGTTAGCAACAGAAAAACCCCTTCCAGGACTACAGCGATGGCTAATGGTTTGCTGCAGCCCACAACACTGCATTAATAATGCTGCTCTTACTGGTGTTAGATAAACCAGCAAGGGGGTTAGTGAGTCCTCTGTTCTGCTGTGAAAACAATTCCTAAGCCTGAGGCTCCCCAGTAAGGGTGACCCATGCCAGTAGATCCCACTCATTCCCACTCCACTCCTCTGCCCTCCCATCCATTTCTGCCCTCTCTTTTACTGTGGTCTCCAATGTATTTTAGAGCCAACACAGTGCAGACAAGAGGATGCCGGGGAGGCAGGAAGAGAGGACAATCCTTTTCCTGCACAGCACAAGCAACTCATTACATCAGTTCAAACAGACCTAAATTAAATTTTCATGCAAGCAGGGCAGTTGTTAAAACAGCCCCAAAGTATCGTACATCAGCTACAGCATTCTTTACACACCTGGAAATCCAACCTGACACCTGCACTAAGCAAGAGCTATGTTCTCAGGATCCCCTTTCATGCCTTGGGAAGATGCTCCGTGAGTGGGTGGATATTCAGAGCAAGGCAGAGAGCACCATAGCATGAATAAACAAGTGGGGAAGAGCAAACCGTTTCAAAATGGCTATGGCTGAGTAATACTGAGACTTGTAATTTCCAGCCTTTAGCATTTAACTAGGTGTTAAAGGCTGTCAAGAGAGCGCTCTACAATAATCTAGTTAGTTTTTAGCTCCTAATTATCGCTTTAGTAGCCAGAATAACTGAGAACTAATGCTTGAAAAGTCTGAATGTAAGGGCTTTGCAAGTATGTATCAGATTATTTTGTCATCAATATGGTTGGCACTGTTAACATGGGAAAAAAAGGAAGGATTTAGAATGTTTAAATAAATAAATGAAGCCTTTGCTTGTCCCTCTGATACGTACTTGAGTATGTCCAATTCTCCACTCTTTGCATAAATATCGTATTGCATTATGATGATTAAATAAAATCTTGGATCAAGCAAAGCCCCCAACTAAGACACCAATCATTTGTGTCTGTTACTTAATGTCTTTAAGCAAAACGGTTTCTAAGACCTCGGAGTCTGTATCATTTAAGGAAAAGCGCTGTCTTCCTGCAAACAGAAGCAGCATAAAATACAGTGGCCCCATCTACCTGTTAAAATAAAGGCACCTGAGCCTCCAAAAGGCTCATGCTGAAAACGGGGCCCTTTATCTTTGCCATGTAGTAAAGCCATAAAAATCTGTACTTTAAAAAAAAAAATGAAAAAAATGAAAAACCTGATGCAGCAGAGCCTCCAACCTGCTTTTTGGCTGGGCATTGCAGTAGCCTCATATATACAGAGGTGGAAAACCATGGAGCTCAATTATTTGGAGTTTCCTTTTCACAGCCTCAAAGGCTGCCCTCTCACACAGGAGCTATAGTCCAGAAGGTAGAAAAAGATGCTGAAGTCTCTGCTCACTCAAGTGGCCCTTCAAAAACCCATTGACAGATGATAAAAACACACAATCATTTCCTCCTCTACATATGAAATATAATGAAAGCTGGAACGGTATCTACATAAATGAACACATATTGCAAGCTATGCACACAGCTTGAAACTCATATTTATTTTGGCTACCACTAAAACGTGCAAAGAAAATCGAGTAAAATAAAAGAAATTTGGGGAGATGAAGGCCTTGAAAATTCTGAAATAGCAGCCTTCTGCCCGCTGTGGAACCCTCTCTAGCTGCAGACATGCTCTGTGTGAGCAGGGACCTTGTAGCGATAGTAAAGGATTACTTATCAGAGATCAGTGCTGCAAATCCAGCTTCTGGTATTTTTAGAAGGCAGACGATCAGATATACAGCCTATGAGAAACATCAGGTTGACCAGAGTAATTTAATCCAGTCTGCTGAAGAATTAGAAAAACAAGACTATTCCGAATTTTCAAATTGGAAATGACAACTGTGTCACTGAGACCTCCTGTACACTTAGGATGGTTGTGTGGTCTGAATAGGCCCTGAATAGGTCTGTTTTCTGCACAGAGGCTCCTGCATTTGCCTGTATTTCGGATCCTCTCCCAGGTGGGTTTTGCTGTTTTGGTCCCTATGTAAGGATTGTCAGTGAGATTTTGGATTCTAGCCTAGCTCATCACCTAAAACACGGCAGCCCACAGTCCATTCTTTCAATAAGAATGAACTATTAAATCAGTGTGTCACTGAGCACAGAGGACAGCAATATCTCACTTTTTCATAACTGCATTTATACAAGTGATTCAAATATTTATCGCTGCCCTTACCTCACAAGGCTGGCAGTCCTGCCCGCGAGGGCTGTGCAGGAGGAGGTTGGAAATGCCACAGGCCATCTGTGTTACATTTTGGAGACTTTATTGGAAACGATACGGGTCATATTTAAGTATTTCAGCCAGAAGATAAGTTTACTGTACTCTAGTGCTTATTAATGTTGAAAAATAAGCCTCTAAGGAAAGTACCAGATGAGGGAACACATGTCTAATGGAAGGGTGGTTTAGTAAAATCTCTATAACCTTCAGATTAATGTTCAGCTTCAGAGGAGAAAGTCAATAGGATAATGAATTAAATTGCTACAGGAATAGAATACAAATCAGGAAGAGGTGGAGGTGTTGTCATCCCTACAGAATAAGGAGACTATTCGCATGAGTAAATTAAAATTAGTGGGAGAGGAACATGTACAAGAGGGGCAAGAATGCACCCCTATCCACACCGATTACTACAGTGGATTTCAAATGAAATATTATAATATACTGATATGCAGAAAAAGCAGAGTTACAGTCTAAAAAAAACCTGTTCATCAACACATGCCTATTCTGTTTTCCTGGACCAAAGTCAATTTTATATTTTCAGCTAAATGGGTTTTCATTGCTGATTAATATAACAGAAAATAGTACTGAGCAATATATTAGAGAGTGTTGAGGGATATTCGCCCCTGACTCTGCCCTGCTAATTCAAGTGCTCTCCGGCAACCCTTGGAGATTCCTTTCTGCCCTCTGTCGACTCCATAAGGAAGTCAGGCTCTTCAGTAAGAGATATTCTTTAATGGCTGCCTGCCTGGTGCGCGTCCCTTCCAGCGCTCCAGGGAGACCGCGCAGGGCTCTCTCCGGGCAGCAGGGTCCTCAGGATGGATGTACAAGCTTGGTCCATGGAAGAGCACGACTCCAATGACCTAGACAGTGAGGCTTCCTATCGGAAAACCATTTTATAAAGTAAAACTCACTAAAATCTTTAATGAAAGTTTTTGGAAAGTTCATATAGATTTTGCATGTTTATTTTTCCTGTTTCATTCTTTTCATGAGGTGTTCCTTGCCATAAAACTTTTCTTCTCTACAAAACTACTTTTCTGAATTTTATGGACTATCCATCCACAGCACAATTGGAAGAACTGACCAAATAAACCGGAAAACCCCATGACAAGGTCAATGTTAGAGCAATGTAGTAAGGCAAACTATCTGCTACATGGAAAAATGTTCATTTTTTGCACATGTTTACTTTTCAGTTACCAACTGCTCTCTTTCTGTAGGGAGGGAGAAGTGGAAGGGAGTGTCAAAGCACCGCGAACACAGTCTGTCACAGACCATAATCTAAATCCCCTTGGTGCCTCAATTTTAAAATGCAGCATCATAAAGCAATAAGGTGGAGTTTTTCTGCTTAGAGAAGCAGCTGTAGAATTTGCTCTTTTAAACCACTGGGACATTAAACCATTCAGCACTCCAAACCTCCAGTGTCATGTACGAAGTATTCATTTTGCCTCATTCCAAATTATTTTAATTTGCTTGAGGTGACTCTACTTGCTCTGGGATGATTCCTCTTTAATTAAAGAGCAATTTACCTCCACAGTCAAAAACTCATCATTTTGCAGTGGGTTTTATGTTTCCTGGTAACGATCTTTCCATTATATTTCTTGCAAATTTTAACTTTTTCCCCACATATATTTAATGTAACATGTCATGAAAGGAGGAATCTGAATAACTTATCACACAAAAATCTAAGCGCAAAGACTTGATCTTGCTACTTCCAAGGGCCAGAGTGAGCTTGAATTGCCCTTGCACCCTGCAGACTGGGGATGAACGTTGGAGGCCGCCTCCTTCAATCATTTTTTACAATACTTGGTACAAAACGGAAGGGCTTTGGGGGGTGAATGAGCCCCAAATCTGATCCAGCCTCACCCTGGCGTTGAGACCCCCTCAGAGCTCAGACTGGGTGACAGTCAGCCGGGACGGGGCAGCAGGTCTCTCCTCAGGGAGGAGCAGTCGCCTAGAAGCTTCTTCCCTCCCCACTTCTAACTGTTATTTCCTAACACATGGCAGCGGAGCTGAACCCTCACCATTAACTCACCAACCTTCACCTTCCTTCTACAGCTTCAGCTACTCATTGTTAGGTCTTTGTTCCTTACCTTATGTTTAATAGTTCCTTATAAGGCATTTTATTATCTTAGTAAAAAAGCCAACTAAATCATGTCAATTCTGACTGCCTTTTTATTACATTTTCAGGGAACCCTGTGAGGCTGCAGAGTTACAGTTTTCATTTAGCTTACTGGCTTGACCTTCCACCATCACTGTAGACCTTTCCTTAATTAAAAGCACATACTGGCATACACTGCATCCCTGAAAGTCAAACTACTTTAACTTTGAAGTATTTTATTTTAACCATCCAGTTTATGGATACTTTCAATAAAGAGAAGGAAATACCTTTAAATATTGTTTTCTCTGGGTAAAACAGTGATAGCAGGGATAAGATAATGGATTAGGATATTTTACAAACAATAAAGAAAAGCAAACATGAGTTTATAGCATGCAGGCATTAGAGTGATAACACTGCATGGAAATTATAATTGCCTGGGTTAAACCACATTTCTTGACAGTCCATTTACTTTCTATTTATCTCTTAATATCTCACCTTTATCTTGCTGCATTCTTATCTCTCTATAAACTGCTGGACATTAATGCAAATGTGTGCCAGGATTTGCTGGCTTAAAACTCAGCACAAATGAATGGAAAGTTACCACAACTCAGCAGAAGTGAATGGAAAGATAACGCTACTTTTGAGTATTGTTTTCCCTTACCTAATTGCCATGAAAATCTTTTCTAACTCATGATTTGCCATAGGCACATTAGCGAAGCATCTTATACCTGTTATTACTCTGAAAGTTCTATGAAAGGCAAATAGATTTTCTGGATTTTAGCAATAAAGAGCAAGCCTATTACTGTCCATCTCTTTCCACCATATTGATTTGTATTTACTCTTTCTTATCAAAATATTAGCATGCTGGTGCCACGTAGCCCCAGGAAACTCTGCTAATAACAGAATCAGTCAGTACCACAGTCTTAATCTGATTAATCTTCTGTATAGGGCTAGTCAGCAACAGCTGTAATATTCTCTGAAATGAATAATTCATATTAAAAGTGACTTTTTATTGTTTTTCAAGTCATATTCAAAGTGAACATTATATACTAGGCATATTTTGTTAGGCTAATTTTGCTCTTTTCACCCTCAGTAATTTCTTTCCCAGGTTTTAGGGTCCTCTGACAATCTATGCACAAAGTGATAAGGAATTGTTTAGTCCTATGCACTATTTCCAGCCGAGACAGGTACTCTGAAGTGTGTACCCAAAGCAAAGTATGTGGACAGGGCCCTTGGAGACCCATCATTTTTCATGCTTATGCAGTACTTAATCTTGTGGTATCGCTGGTTATGGGAGCTCAGACGCCCACATTTCATCACCTGCTACTTCTTTCAAGCTAAGTTGGAAATTACCTGGTGAGGTTATGTATGTCCAGTGGTTTTCACTGCACTAGAATCCATTACTTAAGAGTAGATGGGCCTGGCTTTCAACTTATGGTTCTGCTAAGATTCTCCAGAAGAAGCAAGAAACAAACCCTTATCCTTCCTGTTTAAAGAAAGCAAAAAGGCTCATTGCAGTATGTCTAAGTGACAACTGCCATTCTTTTCTGCAACAAAGAATTTCAATCTAGAACAGAATAAAAGGTTGTTTAGTACTAAGTGTACTCCAACTGCCAAGTTGTTTGAGAGAAGACAGGTTAGTGGTCAATCTCGATCTTTTCACATTAAAAAAACAGGGAAGAGTCAATGATATATTATAAAAATATTTTACCAGTAAACAAAATAAAAATACACAACAACCCATCACAGCTGAAACTTAAAACTCTCTATAGCCCCTGGTTCAAACATGGAAAAATCAATCAAAGGGACAGTCAGAGCTATAAACCCCAATTCGTAGCATTGTAAAACCATTTTGTGGCTTTGGGATTTGTGGGCTGTGTCTAGAGTATTATGACATTCATCTGTGGAGCCAGTTTTATATGAAACACATATTACTACAGCAAAACTGCTCTGGTTAAATGAGATATTGGTGCCTTTACAGTACATGTCTACCTGTAGAGCAGTGACGGCCTGACAGGTTTCCAGTGATGTGAAGCAGCAAATTACTGCAAAAGAAGGCAGGGACAGGAAGGCACTGGGGATCTGGGTTCCTGCTGCTGGGAAAGCAGGGGCATCACTGGGAGCCTCTCCTCATGTTTCTGAAGAAGTTTTCAGAAACCAACTTCCCTCCATGAGGCACTTCGGTTCTGAGACGTAAGCATTTCCAGCAAAACTCTGCCTCAGCAAAAAAATTCCAACTATTTCTGCTTATGATTCCTGCAAGGCCTTATTCTATGTGAAGCCCAAGGGTGTGTTCGGTTAAGAGGATTTTCACTATTTGATTTGTAGCTTAGAGCCTCTATATCTACTGTTCCTGAGTCACAAAGGCACACTACAGGAGCTGTGCTCCTCACTAACTGGTAGAGCTATTCCCTGGGGCAGTTAATTAGGGGAAAAAAAAAAGTCACCCTTCTTTTTCCAGATCCTAATGAATATATCTCTGTTTCATTCTCATAGGATTTACCTTTAGAAATTCAGGAGAAATGATGAAATGAAAAATGGTAGGGTAAAAAAAAATCAGCATCACAAGTTCCAAAAAACTTTATCCTATGGTCTATTTGAAAATATATATATAATTATTTGACATACTCTGTGCTGGAGATGAATACTTCAGAGAAAACTGGAAACCTTTTGATGGAAGCGTAAGTTTCCAGGCAACCAGTTTGGGTCTATCTTTATATATCTTTATATACTTTAATAGACTTAGTGAAAAAGTGAAATTGTGGCCATACCTGCAAGTTTAAGGAAAGCAAGGCCATGAATTTACACTGCTGTTGTTATTGCTAGGATCATTGCACACTGTTTCAGCTCCATTGTGATCTTATATGTGAACTTCACATTCATTTTGTCTTCACTGTCTCTGTGACATTGATTACCTGAGTATCAGCTTAAGGTATTAATCAATAATAATAGTATCTGGGAAGTTCTCAGTACTATGCTGAAAACGCAATGCACGATGTGCTGGCTCTTCTTCTCCTAGTGCCGCTTTGGGTGCATTTCCAGTACCTTGGGCACAACTAAGGATGAGGAATGCAGCTAAAAGAGTATTTAAAAAAAAAAAAAAAAAAAACTATCAACCAAAACAATTTCAGTTTTCTAAAATCAAATGACAACACCACCTAAAGAGAAAAAGGAGGGAAAAAGAAAATACCATACCATTGCTCACTTCTAGACCAAGTCCTGTTTTTAAAATGAAACACACTTCTTTGCTGTCATTAAAGAACAGATCAGTTTTGAGACGCCATCCGTCTTTCAAATGATCTTGTTAACTCATCAATATTTTGCTTGTGATCACAAACAATTTTGGGGTAGCTTGATGTAGATCAATACTGCTGGTTTACTGCTAGATGGTGTTTCTTATTTTGTTGTCTAAAAGTGGCAGCTTATAACTCAAAGCAAATGCTCATGATTAAATTTTAAAAACTACATTGTTTAAAATATAAAATAAAAATTCAGGAAAGTCAGTTGCCCAGAAACCAGCAGAATTACTGAGCTGTAATCTTTTATCAGCTGAAAATCTGTCCTTTAATGTTTGTGAAGAGGAAAATAAAAGTGCAATATAGAGCTGGAAGGGACCATCTGTCTCCTTTTAATTTGCTGTTTTGTTTAGAGCTGGGCCTGAACCAAAAATCTAATTCGGATATGTCCAGTGTTCGGAGGCGATCACATCTTGGTCTCCATAGATATTCAGAACTGCTGATAACTACTCACAACAGACACTAATCATAGCCCTTTTTTTTTGTCAAATGCTTTATGGTCATAAACACATTTCCCATTAACTATCAATTACTTTGCAATGCAATTATTTTGCCCATTTTACAAATGGGTAGACTGATACAGAGAGGCTCTATCAACTGCAGTCATGACAACAGACCAGAACACAAGATCTCTTAAGTCTGGGAATTTTGCCTACCTTCTCAAAGTTCATTCAATCAACACTGTGCTGTGAAGACTACCAATGTCCAGCTACATTACAGGACAATTATATGAATTTCTCATCACATGTGAACAATGTTTGGCCTTCCAGAAAACTTCTCACCTCCACCTGAACCTGTCCCAAGCACTTTTTAAGTTCCGAATTCATCACACAAATATAGCAAAAGAGATAAAAATGCTACCAAATAGTGAAATCTACAGTATAATAAATATGCCAAGCTAAGTAAATCTCAAAATACTTTCTTCTGAATAGCAGCAAGGTTGTAAGAGTTGACAATATTAAAGTCAACGAAGCAGTGAGGATAATTTACAAAGACGCATTCCAAAAGTTCACAGAATATCAATCTGGTAAATACCTTTAAAGTATCTCTAAATATATAGTAACTTTTGTTTGAAATAGTCTCAGATTTACTGAGCCATTTAATAATCTTGATTGTGTTCAAACTTTGAATGATTGATTCTAATCAGTAGATCTGTGACCAAAGAACTGTTCTGTCAAATTACTGCTAATGAAGCAAATAAAGCCATCTATCCTTAATATGAACACATTTCATTTGTATACATAATTTCTACCAATTTCTCTCTGTGGAAAGCAGAGACATAGCAGTTTCTGTAAACAAACCACATTAATGGCAACACCAAAATGACAATAGTTTTCTTCTCTTTAAATTTTCATTCATGTGAGAAATCTGATTTACAGCAATGGAGCTGTGTACATAAATAAAAAAGTCACGCATGGCTGTGCGAACACCTCCAACTGTAGACAGTGAAACTACTGCCACTGATTTGAAAGCAAACATCAGAGCCACAATAATTTAGGAGGAGTTTGGAGTAGGTGCCCTGTTGTGGTGCTCCAGATTTCAAGTTTTGGGGCCAAGTTTTCCAGAGTGGTTAATCCAGTGAGAGCTACAAGCTAGACCCAAGGAGATAAAATAAATTAATAAGCAATTGAGCATTGATCTGCTTTAAATGAGTGTTCCCACATTAAGAGCTGGCTAGGGAAAAATATTTTGATTTATGTTTTAAGAAGCTTTCTTAGGAGCTTTAAATCATGGAAAACTTTACTCCTATGCTGAAGCAATTTGAAGAACCTCTTGCTGTGAGTAGAGCACACTATGCAATTGCTAGAGGCTCTTTTGCTTTTAGTGCTGCCGGCAGTTTGACCCTCTCCGCATCTGCTCCTGCCAGCAGGTGAAGCGTGAGGGAACCAGTGTCCGAGGAGCTGCGAGACAGGGATGATGCCTGCCTGGCTGAGACCTGTCACTGCGATTGCTGCAGCTGCATCACTCTCATTCTGAGATTTGTTGGCTCTGAAGTTTTGCCTGTAGCAAGATTAGAGCTTTGTAGCATAGATGGAACTACGTGGACAAAGATACCTTTTAAAGGGAGTTCCTGGAAAGTACAAATGGGTATTGCAGATGTCATGGGCAATAGAGCAACTCAATATGTCATTCGTATAAAATTCAGTCTCATCTACTCTGCAACAGTGACCCATGACTGAACCTCGCCAAAAGGGACCGCAGTATTTTATATGGGTCTTTCTAAGCAGCAGGCATTACGGTACCAGATAGAGTCAAAGTAGATCTATCTTTATCCATTATGAAATTGTTTATTCACCAGATATTCACTCAGATGAGGATAGGGTACGTTGAGTGAATTAAATCGCACAGACCTGTGACCAAGCTACAGCCGATCTCCTGGGCATCATAATAACTTCTCACCGTTCCACCCATGTACAATGTCAGGAGCTACAGCTGCCAGCTGCTGCCAGGCTCCAATACTCGTCTACTAATGGATATTGAGTATTTCACTTGTAAAGTGCAGTAAGAGCATGAAAAATGCCCAAAAAATAACATTACTCATTGCTAAAACCCTAGAGGTTTTAGCCAAGATGATAAGGATATCAAATCATTAATCAGAAGCATCACTGTTGTACAAGCAGCTTGTGTCCACTCGCCCAGCTCTTGTGTCAACATTGTCCTTTTTTAAAATACAGCACATAGACCTCGTGATGCTACAGATAACGCACAACCTTGTTAAAAGATTCTGCAGTGTCTGTTGGGGTTCCATGGCTAGGAAAAGGGGAACAGAAAATTTGCTTGTCCACCCAGGCTCTTTCGTCCCTCTCAGCTAATATCTCTTTTTCCTTTATTCTGCCACAAAGAGAGATCAGAGAGAATCAAATAAAAGTCAAGAAAATTTAGTAGCTATTTTTGCAACCACAGCATCACTTCTGCTGAATTGCAACACCAACCTATACATTTCGGTTGCACATTAATGGTGCTCTGCTAATATAATAAAAATCTAGAGAACAGTGTTTTTAAAACACAGGTAAGCTAATGTTACACTTGGGAACTTTTTGCATTTCTAACCTTTAGTGACTCTAATTATGCCATACGAAAGCTAGAAAAAGCAAAGACACAGTTTGGCAGTACAAGTCAGAGGTGCAATGTTGTCATCCTGCCCGAGCACATGAAACTATTTTCCTGTGCTGTTAGAAATGCCTCTAGGAGCAGCCTGAGCCATCCCCAGGCTGATGGAGCCAGCGGGGCAGCAGCGCTGCCCTTCCCCACGGCGAGGGCACTCCTGAAGGAGCAGCTCTTTGTTTGCAGACACATTCAGCAGCCTCTGAGCATCACTGCAAAAGGGAACGAGGAGCTGCTTAAGGACCATTTGGTTTCTCTAGGAAGCGCCTAGTGAGGAACGGCACAGCTGGATGGCTGTTAGCATCAGGAAAATGACAGATTTTAACTGACAGAAAAGGGCAGGGGAGAGGCTGGGTGCACATAAAAGCAAGAGAATATACAGGTCTGAATATGAGCAAGGAAGAGATCACAGATTTAAGTGGCACAGACTACACTATAGGAGAGTTGGCCAAAGAGCGTGGCCCAAAAGAATCTTGTCCTTGATGAGTACATTCATCCTCCAGCACGTTTTTGATTTCGGCTTTTCATCTGCTGGCAACAGCCAGGGTTGGCAGGGGCTGCTAGGGCAAAACTTCAGCCTGTTGAATGAATGGAGACATTTTCAGTTTTGCACAGAAATATAGAGGCTTTATAAAATAGCTATTCTGGTTGAAAATGCAGTGGGAAAAGCAGACAAACTAAAATTTTGACGGGAGCACAAGAGCCAACAGCAACTTCGCGCAATGGGTAGGCGATACACAATGCCATGAAGTAGTACAAAGGCATTTTGACATCTCAGCCTGAGAGTTTTACACATTCTGTCTGGGAAAGTCCTAAAAAATCTCATGCTTGATGTTCAAGATTACAATTATTTTGAGCAAACCTATTCCCCCAGTGAGTTGCCCTCTTTTCTTCTAAGGTGAAATTCTTCTACTTCACTCTCATTTCTGCACAAAACGACTTATTAGAGAGATTGCTTTCTTTTTCTTTTTTGTCTCTTTTTTTTTTTTTTTTCTCTTTCTGGAAAGTGTCAGTCTCTAAACTAGATCAAAAGATCAAATAGCCTCCTCTTCTTCAGTATTGAATAACTTTAATTATTAAAACCTTTTCCCCAGGAAAAAACTCTTCACACTGTTTGCTGAGAAATCAGCAATTTTTAACAGAATTCAGGAACTTTTTAAAGAGATCAGGGCGCACAGAAGACAGAGTTTGGACTGTAAGCTGGACTCACAATTCAATGGCAGTTCTTCTATTTACATGTCTCTCCCTTTAAACTTGCAATGAGAATCTTTGTGAAGCCTAAAGTAATAGTAACACATATTTATAAAGTAAAACTTAACCATATATATTTATATTAAATAAAAAAGCCAAACATATAGTTTGCATGCATACCACACTTAATAAAATCAGAAATCAATCCTTTGCTAGGCACCATTTTAGTGATATGCAGTTCTCATTTCCATAATTTTATATGGGATCCTTTCCTCACAACAGCATAGCAAATTGATATTGTTAAAGTGTCAATGCAGGAATAATAGCTCCACTCATATTGCAGTTCATCCCATTCAAGTTCTCAGAGCTTTGCATCACCAACAAATAACTGGATGTTTTAGCAAGATAATAGGATAATTAAACTGTTGCTCCATAACTCAGAATCTAAAGATACTTAAAGCAAAATGCCAGTGCACCTACAGTCATTATAAACCAGCACTTCTTAACAACAAATTGTTTACTGCACTATAATGAAACCAAATAAATGCTTAATGGTGTGAGCTTGACAAAGCACGGAATATAGGGAGTCATCACCATCTTCAATTAGGTGGCTACAGAGGTTGAAGAGTCCTTAACATTATGCTGCAAAGAGCTGGACTTTTATCAGTTGCAATTTTCAGCTCCATTTCATCTGTGTACTAAGAAAAAGGTTCTCTTCTCATGTACCAGAATTGTACTACGCACTAATTTGTATAGCGAAGAGATTAAAGAAATTAAATGAAGGAAGAAGTTACAGACAGTGCTATAACTAACTCAAGAAACTAACCAAAGCTGATCAAATAATTAAACAACTATTTGCAAACAATAATGTCATGGCAGAGTAACAATGGCTCTCCTACTGCCTGTAGAGACAGGTTTATTTGTAGTGGATATAGAGAGGAAAAGTTCTGAGTGATGACATAAAGCAGCAACTTGCAGGAAAGACCTTTATCACAATAACACTGTTAGATCCTTGAACTTCAAGTGCTCGCAGTATAATTAAGGCTACCAGGAAAGCCACTGGGCTAATCTTCCCCCCCGTCTGTAAACAGGACTAATTTGCGGCTGTGGGACCCTACTGAACTGCTCTTCCCACGGGGCAATTTCCAGTGCCCTTTCCAAGGCACCCAGGAGAACATGCCCTTAGGATAAACAAACGCTGCTCCGCGCAATTTCATGCCCTTTTAATTTGTGCTGTACTGCGTTTGTTGAGGAGTGTGTGCCAATATCTATCTTTCTTTCACCAAATGTACAGACAGAGCTAAAAGGCTTACTTTAAGGAAGATAACCAGCTTAAAATATAACTCCTAAGTGCCAGTTATCTTTCCTAGGGAATATAATGCCACTCAATTCATTTAGCAACTAAATATTATATTAGAGTTGTCTGCCTTAAGCTATCTTATTTCATATTCTTAGATAATTCATGTTTTCTTATTTTGGATTGTGCTCATTTATTTCTCATCTTCCAACTTACCTTTATACTACAAATGTAAAACTGTCTCATGTTCAATTTACATAAGTGACAAAAGGCCGTTGTACTTCCCTTAGATTTAAAAGAAGCTACCAAGAAATTCTTAAAGAACAGCTTAATTCCTGCCTGCAGGACAGTTCTGTGCCATCTTTCTCCTCTCAGTCTTTCACTCTGCACCTTTAAACAGGAAACCCTGATACAAAATTTCTTCACGTTTTCTAAAAATTTGACTCTGTAATATCTCATCTGCCACAATATTAATATCCTAAAGGAATTTCAATAATTTAATAAAGCATTCACGCCAGAAATGCTTTTGGCTATTTTGAATCAAGCTGAGCTTCCTCAAATTTTTCTGTATTTGAGCTCTTGACTTATATTCAAAGATTTAATGTTAAGATCACTGACAATTACATTCACTTCAAATTTTTCTTCTCTTTTATCAGGCTTTTACTGTCTCCCTTTTATCACTGTTTAAGGTGATGAAAATCCAACTGTCCCACAATATCCTGCCAAGGCTATTTATGCTCTCAGTATCTTCTAAAAATCTCTTATGGGTGATGTGCTACAAATCGCCACGGATCAATAAGACAAATTGAACTTTATAATATTACATTAATTATCTACATGCTTTCTCTGACCTCATTAGTGTAAGATCTGAGCATCTCACAATGCTTCTACTGGAGGAATGCAGCTATTCCCATTTCAGAGATGGCAAGCTGGGCAGAAACAGTGGAAAGAATTTGCCTAATGCCAGAGAAGGAATTGAAGGAAGATTTCAAAAGTTAAAGGTTAGCAACCCAGTTTCTAAAGAATAAGCAGATTCTTGAGGGAAAAGCATGTGTCAATTAGTCATTCAGAAAGATCTTGATGCCTGTGGGTGCTTTTGCTGTCTGTGTCAGGCAGAGATCAGGCAGATTCAGGTGGGTAGCCAGGACATGCTGTCCCAACAGGCTGCATGAGGAGTTTCATGAACCCCAGATGAATACTCAGGTTAACACTGGTAAGTGTTTAAGGTGCATCTTCAGTGTCCTTCGGTGCTTTCCTCATGCATACGTGTATCTGTCATTTTATAAAATCCTATGCTTTATTTCTGCCACTGGAAAATGTTATTCTTAATTTAATAATATACCTCTAGCTTCAAGAGCAGCAGACAAAACTGCTAAGGGTATTGCTTTGTTTTTGCTTCTGTTTTCTTTGGTTGTTAGTCAACCCTGGGCATCCTAAGCTTGACCATCTTCTCAACTAACAGGTAGAGCGCTGAACAACTAGGTTTTCACCACTTCAAATTCCACTGGTTTTCTTACTCGTCCTTTTATCCACAGATTTGTAATATTTCTGTGTTTTCCTTGCCCACCATGCTCACCCTTTGAACAGGAATGTAGCTACAGATGGTATTTTGGCAAGGTAGAAGACAGGCAGCTGCAGTGCGTAGAGGGGTTTCAAGTGTTGCTGCATCTCTCACACAGTTTGGTGACCTTGCACAAGTGTCCTTCTGGCACATTGTCTCAGGATAACCCAGCAAAAATAGAAATACAGTAAATCATCGCTTTTTTTTTTTTTCTCCCCCCCCCCCCCTTTTTTTTTTTTTTCCTTTTTCCCCCCTTCTTTCTGGACTGCTTGCTAAAGAAACACAGAATTCTCCCAGAAATTCAGAACACCGTTATGTAACAATCTCCCAAATCGAGCGTTTATACTGAATTCATCATCATGGTGTCTGAGCATCTGTTGTACTTAAAATGAGAAAACAATTTACGTGTTGTGTTTAGTCAGAAAATCCTGCACAAATCCAGGAATGATGATAGGCTCATCTAAGAGCTTTTTTCCCACATTACCCCCATTCTCTCCTAAGATGCAACGTTTGTAGATGATGGTTTGGGTGAGTGCCAAATTATAGCTTGCACTGAAATTTTGCTTTAGCTGAGGCATAATCAACGTTAAACATTTGAGGCTGAGGAAAACTTCATTTTGATCCTCACATAAAGTGAATTACAGAACAGAGTCATTTATTTATGTTTACCCATCCTCTCGTTCATCTGCTAGCAGTGAATGACAAGAGTAGCTGACTGGCAAGCCAGCCCAAATGCCCGTGTTCAGAGTAAGTGCCAGCTGCTTCAGTACCACACACTCCCCTGAAGCCCCACAGGCAGCACAGACACAGCTCTGGCTCTGCCGCTCCACTGGGATTTTTCCTCCATCACATCCCCTGCTATCTGGAAGACAGTGCAAATGACTGACACTTGCTGCCGTTCTGGCGACATTAGGATGGCAGCAACCCCATCACCTTTTACATTTGTGCCTTTAGAGTAGTAGTTAATTTTCTGGCGTTGGCTCATAGGTGAAAAGCCTGTATCAGAGGTATCACAGCAGCAAACTCTGAGGCATTCACAGTGCATTTGACCTCTTAAGCTGGTAAAATTTTACTTTCTACTGCAGTCCACTGGATGATTAATGAAACATCAAGTTGAAATATTATCTGATTTTTTTTTTCTTCCTGCTTGCAAATGAGTTAAAGACTTACAAAAGGAATAAGAACATATTAAAATCTTGTATGGAAATACTTTTAAAGGTCCTACATTTCATTCAGAGTCTTTTTTATTATTATTATTATTCTCTAGATATAGTGTTTGCTTATAAGCAAGATATTGAACAGCAAAGTAGGATGAATATATTTTAGTAACCATATCAATTTAAGATGCCAAGTCAGCAACGAAAGTGGCTGTCCTACTTAATATATGATTGTCACTGCTCCCCTGAAGTGTTACAAAACATCCTGCTCCAGCATCTTAAAACAGATGCCTCAGAAAGCCTAAGCCCGTGACTCACCTTTCATTTGTATGTCTGTAACCAGAGATAATTATTTTAAACCTAAAGCAGCAGATGTTACTTCTTTTAATGTCATAATATGTGCTGAAAATAACATACAGTCTTAACTGCTTGGAGGGAACCCTGCATAAAGCTCACCAGCAACCGTTTGTTGAACCGAAGTGTCAGAAGGTAGTTCCTCTCTTACCAACTGGTCATAACGAAGTGTTAGGCACCATCTGCAGTTTAAGTGCTAATTCCTAGTTCATAATTATTTCTAGTAAAATAGATTCCACAGCCAGGTACAGTTAACTCTTGACTGCATTTCTACTTTACTGCATAATGCATTACTGCATTTCTCTAATTGCTCTTATACAGCAGGAGATGAGTAGGAGAAAGAGTTCCTTTCTTTTGTTCTTAACTTTATTTTTTAAACAAAGTAGAATTATATTATTTTTTATCTTTCTATGATATTCCTACATATTCCTACAAATGTGGATGATAAACCTTTCTATTAAACCACTATTTTATTGGCATTACTTTTTAATCAAGCACTGTGAAAAGCAGCGAAAAAAAAAAAAAAAGATATCTCAAAACATGTCAGAAACTTCCTGAAGAACTTGGTTTTTAATATAGTAAACATGTTAAAGAGATTCAGAGAGAAAATTATTTAAAACAAATGTTTCTGACATTTCTTTCTTTTTTTATAAAAGTAAACTAATGTTTTAAACTGACTTTAATCTTAAAAGCACAGCAGTCTGATAAAATGCTACGTAAATTGCTGGAAGTTTAAGCTGGTCATGTAAAATTTATTTTATCAGTTTACCAACTGTATAAGAGTACCTCAATGCTGTAGGCTTATACATAATGGACAGGTAGATATATGGGTTAATTAGTAAGTTTGTGGATAATACCATCTTGGCTGTTCTTAACATTGCTTGGTAGAGTATCTTCTGCATGAGAAAAAAAAAGATGTTCTAGTTCTGAAGGACAACTCCCATGAACTGTAATTTGTATCTTCCTACCAGCGCTAGCAGCATGCTTCCAAACCCAGGAAGAGCTCAGCTCTCCCGCTGCAAGCCCTGGGAAGCTCCCTGAAAGCAAAACAGGGATTGAGGATGAGACCAAAGAGCTTAAGTTCTTGCCCCACTTGAATTGCAAGGTGTTCTGCCCTGAGTAGGCCAGAAGTATCCACAAGAATGAGGTACTTAAAGATATTTAAACACATGTATTCTACTTGCAAATACTTGTGTATACACATTGTGACACAGACCACTTTAAGAATTCAGGGACAGACATTAATATCCATCTCGAAATCCTTAACAGCAAGGAGAAAAATTCTAATATCCTCCTTGTCTTTCTTAAGTACTTATTATTATTGAGCAACATACTATAAAATTCTTTGTCACTTGTCAAAGATGGGAAATTTTCCACTGTACATTTGTAGACAGCCAGTGGGTCTAGGTCTAATGAGCCAGGATAAAGCAGGACTGGTTCTGCAAAGCCTAGTTTAAGTTCTCACAGATGGTGGGGGACCTTTCCATGAAGTGGGAAATACATTAAATGTAACTGACAAGTCTAAAAGAAATTTTCATCAGGAGACATTGTAAAAACATCTTTCTGTCCACAAAGTGAGGACCTCAAATTTCGTACCTGTTGGGCTCACAAAAATAATGCCACAAATAACTCTCAGGTTACATGACATTACCATTCTTCACAAATGCTTTAAAACTGCAGCAGTATCTGTATTTTAATATAGGACTATGCAAACTTGTTATTAATGCGTTTTAACTCATTAGAATTATCTTGCTCACTGGACTTCTTCCAGACAGAAATTTAATTTCTTTGAGTGTTCTTATTAAATTTTGTGTAAACAAAAATGCATAATTATTTCCTTAATGAGCTTTCAGTCATTTTTTGCAAGGACTCTGAATCGAAACAAGCATTTCACTTGTCTTCCCAAGAAATTTCATTTTTTGCTCCCTGCTGTGCTGCAAATTTGCTTTGTATTCACTTTCAGTCAGATATCCCAACCGTTTATCAGGTGGCAAAACCTTACAAGAACATCATAGCTACAGATTAACTGTCCCCTGATGCCACTTCTTCCTCTTTAGGTGCCTGCTCATTTACAAATCCAAATAGTTATGTCCTTAGTTATAACACTTCCAGGTGAAAGGAGGAGTTTTTCACCATTCCCACCAACAGCAAGGGGACGTGCAGTGTAAAATACTGTGGTAGTTCACAATCCAACCGTTCCGAGTTCCAATCTGCCACTCCAGCATCTTGCAGTGATGCAGCATTTCTGGATCAGCAGCCTGTGTTAGACCTCTGCAGTGCACCAAGGGTTTTGTCTAATTAAAAACAGCTAAAAGAGTGCTGAAAAAGAGTCTCTGGCACCTTTGACACTGCGGTACACAAGCAAACTACTGTCTTCTGCCTGGGCAAACAGCCTACGTCCAACACCTAGACACACAACAACCTCCTGCCCCTGGCTGTGCCCGAAGGGCCATGCTTCACCTCTCTAAAGAATCAAGGGAAAGAACAAAAACCAGCACAGGAGAAGCAGCACCCATAGGGGTGCAGCGAGCTCAAAAGCTCCCCTCCCAACGCTGCCAACAGCGTGTCCAAGAAGTGCTGCATCTGCTCCTGGTCCAATACACATTCCTGAGTGATGAAGCAAGGGCCCATTCTGGATTTTCATCAGCTCAAATGACAGTAATTAATCTTAATTCTCTTTTTGCTGAAAAATAGAATTTCTATTGCTGGAGGAAAACAAAGGCTATCAGTTGCTTTGTGGCAAATTAATATTAAAGGGGGAATCTTCCCAAGAAAATCAATAGTTTAAAGCAAGATTCTATATTGGTTTTGAGCCCTGAAACACAAACCAGACCCAGAAGAGATTTTTAGCTTTGCAAGTTTGCTCTTGTTTTGCTCTGTTTTTAATATAATGTGATCATTTGAAAAAGTGAATTTTTCACCTAGAAGCAAGCTTCGTTACCTTAATGGAAGACTCCAGTAATATTGAAAATGGATTACAGGATTACAATTATTTCAGAAGCTCTGAAGAAAGGCAGGCAGAGAGTAGGGAGACTGTAACTGTAACACAGAGAAAGACGACAGTTTTCAGAACTTCATTAGGCACTGGGTGCTTTTAAAGCCACACGCCTTGAGGCGAGAGGATCTTCTCAGACTACAGTGAGAGCAGATTTCTCAGGCATCCTCTCCAGGACAGCTCACACCCCAGCGGAGGTGCGAGGGTGAGGACAAGAGGGAGGCAGGCAAGTCTACAGAGGCAGGGCACTCGAAAGTCACTTGAACAGGCTGGTGAAGAGCACCAAGGGTCTCAGGCTGGAAGCACCACTATCATGCCAATATACTATGGGTTGGAGAAATGGATCAGCAAAGGAAACAACTATTCTGATTTCTCATCAGTTCAAGGTTGTTAAGTCATTGCCACAAACACCTATTGATTGCCTGAAGCGTGGGTGTGAATTTTGTATAGACCCAATGTCTCTACAAGACATCAAGAGAGGTCTTTGCCAGGGGGAGGACACTGCTCAAGGCGGAGCCAACCACACTCTTGCTCACAGCCATGCTGTTTTGTGGTCATACATAATTCAGGAGTCTCATTTCTTTAAGTCCCATCAATAAAAAACAAAGAGTTTGACATCAACCCAAGGCTTACATAGGTTGTCCTCAACTCGCATTTAAAAAATAAAGGAGAATTCGGCTCTTGCTTTTAGCTTATGCATTTTGCCTAGTCCTGCACTTTTATTTTGTCTTGTTAGATCAGCTAAATTAACCTCATTCATTGCTATTCTGTGACTTTTGTATTCTGTATAAAAGGAATCCAGTCTAAAGCAGATTTTATTACTTATTTTCTTGCTAATTCACAAGCTAATTTAGCTGAAAGACTGAATGCATACATAAAATACATACATAAAAATGCATATAGAAGTACAAAAAAGTTATTGAGATTAAAAATTTCAGTCAGTGCAAAATCCCAAGAAAGAGGATGCCCTCAAAGTTCAGTAGGATCCCAAACCGTTGACTAACGAACCCACAGCCTCCCCGTGCTATACAGTAAAGGCTCTCATTAATTCTTACAAGACCTTTAGCAAACGCACTGCATTTGTCCTGCTCCCCGGCTGTCAGAGCTGAGGAGATGACTTCACTGTCTATTCTGACATTTTTACTTTTTCATTCCAGTTTGGTTTGTTTGCTTGCCTTAAAAAACACCTACTACTGTGAATTGTAAAAAGGTCAACCCAAAGAGGAGAAAATAACTGAAATAAACACATTATAGCAGCAATTTCAACCCTTGCAGGTTTTTTTTTGTATGTTTGTTTTCTGTGAACTGCTAGTTGTTAATAGCAAAGCTGCATCCCAAAGACCATCTATCTTATCCATGCAAATGTAAAATGCCATCACTGCGCAATTTAGGGGTCTAGAAAAGGACAGGGAATGGGGGAACTTTGGGTTTTACATTAGGAAAGCCTGTAAGATCCATTTCTGATTAATAAAGCAGCAAATATCAAGTTGTGATAGACTGAGGTAACAATAGTGCAGGTTATACATAATTAGGGGTGTTCTTACATCTCCCATCGCTCCCACCATATTGACACATACTGAAGAATATAGATCATATTAATACTGGTCTTGTTAGCACTGACTGTATGAATCCACTGATTTCAGTACACCCACTTTAGGTTCATGCTGGCACATGGAAGACACAGTGACTTTTTTTTTTTTTTTTTTACTGAAGCCCAAAAATACATCAAAAATATCATGTCAAGCCATTCTGCAGTTTTTCTGCTAATATGATAACCTAAAATCCAGATATTAAGATGTAAATGCTCCTTATGATCCTTTTCCACCTGCTGATCTAAACTTCCAGCTAAACAGATTTACCTACAAAGCTTAAAATTCGAATCGTCAGGGCTGGTATCCTCAAAGTACAGAAAGTGCCCGTGCAAAAAGTTTCTCTGAGGAGAAACAAGCTCCTCCTCTGAGGAGATGCATTTGTCTATTCCATCATGAACTACTCTTGACAAGCCCCATTTTCTCTAGTTTTGCAGTAGTGACAGAGATTTAGTCCTAAATGTAATTTAACCTTTTTTGTTGTATTACTACATGACACTCAGTACTTATCGTAATACATCACAGTGATCAGCTCACAATAAATCTCAGTAAATTCAGTCAGGAAAATGCAATTACTTGTATGCCATTATAACTTTTTTTCCTTTTTTTTTTTTTTTTTTTTTTTTTTTTTTGTTTCTTTACTTCTTCAACTGTTTGAGCTTAATACTTAGGCTGCCTGGTCTGTAAGGTTCAGAAAATGTGTTTCTTCAAATATCTCAAACCCTTGACTCTTCTGTGCTTGTTTTGAGGCTGGAAAGTAGAGATTACTTGATGCCCATGTCAAGGGCCATTGCAATAATAAGTCAACCCCTGCAGTGCAATTCATAACTTGTTGTGGGTAAATTCACTTAGTGGCAGTTTAGAAGACGACACACTGGTGCTGTGCCAGTTGGAGCCAGATGGTAATTCAAATTAATAAAATCATTCTACATACTGCAGAATCTCTGAAAAATTGCACTGTTACAAAACATCCTAAGCGTGGTTCGGATCCTAACACAAACCACTTGGGGTGTACAGTATTTATAAACAAGGTATGGTCTGATTTACCACTATTTACTTTTAATCCTTCCTTTCTCTGCCTTCTAGGTTCAGCTAATCCACTATAACCATGAGCTCTACACAAATGTCACAGAAGCTGCAAAGAGTCCTAATGGCTTGGTGATAGTTTCCATATTTATGAAAGTAAGTAATTCATATTCATCAATATCTAACATATAGATAATGGACTTATTTTCCAATGAACTGCAATTCTACACTGCTCATTAGAGCATTACAGCGCCCAGAGGCTTCAAGCTAGACTCTAGAGACAGCATCATCCTGGGGACTGACCCTCAATCCCTGCTCAAAAGCATTTCCAGTGTAATGGAAGAAAATTTCTGAAGCATTTTAACCTGAAGTAAATCCCTTTCATCACCAAAGCTTACATATTTAGTATCTTTTATTTCCCTTTAGTGCTCTTGAATCTTAAGGTAAAGTTCCATTCAAAATATTAACCTCAGCATTAAAATATGTATTTCATGGAGGATCTTGGAAGACCAGATATCAAAATTATCTTTTGAACAGATCTAATATTTCACAAAGATATGCAGGCCACCACTTTCATTCAGTATGTACTGCATTATGACCAAAAACCCAGCTGCAATTCATACAGAAGGGTGGAAGGAGAAGGTTTCTTGCCCTTCCCGGGCTGCCACCTGCCATGACCGCAGAACGGCCAAGCATGGAAGGGACCTCTGGGGGTGACCAGGTCCAGCCCCACACTCGAACAGCGTCACCTGGAGCACTTTGTCCAGGACCATGCCAGGACGGAGATGCCTCCAGCTCCAGTGCTCTGTTATCCTTCCAGTAAATAAGTTTTTTATTGCTGTGCAATAATATATGTTGATAATGTATATATCATTCCACACAAAAAATGCTGCCCAAGTCTACTGTTAGTCACTTTTTTCTCTTACCCCTCCCAAGTATGCCTGTCTTAATGTAGGCTGAAAATTATTATTATTTTTTTTTTTATATCTATCCATTTTATTCCTGCATGCGAATCAAAGAGAAGACAGATTTTATCTGCAAGCTAAACATTGTGCTAGAAGGAACTTCACCACTAAAAACATGTTTCTTAAACAGAAAAAAAACTAGAATACTATTTGTGAAAAACCTACCATATTAACTGCATACATGTGTGTGTAAACACATAAGACATATTCTCCAGAATGTTTCTCTGATTATTTTCACAATGAACATTTTCTCTTCTGTAGGTATCTGAATCATCAAATCCATTTCTAAATCGTATGCTTAACAGAGACACCATAACAAGAATAACGTATAAAAGTAAGTTTGCTTTCATTTGCTATGGCTAATAGCTGTATGCTTTTAGTATCAACTAATAGATTTAGTGAAAGAAGAAATACTTTATAACAGACAAAAATGACAAAGTTTACACTGCCAGTAACTCTGGACAATAGATTTGGGGATTTGAAAAATTTAGTAAGGGCATCAGTTCGCGTAATAAACTTTCCTGTTCAAAGCCTATTTTCACATTTGAACAAACAAAAATTAATGAAATTGCATTTAAAAAAATACATAGGCTGCACTCATATAAAATACTGAGGAGAAACTGCTCAGTGTCAGCAACTAAAGTTCTATGTGGAAGAGCCTGTATGTCATCCCAAGGTACCTGACGATGCTGCATCATTACCTGTTCTACTGCAATTATATATTTAATATTAATTAACCATTTCTGTTTGTGCATAAAAATATGATAAGCCTATTCAACTATTGTTGCATATAATAGAAATTATATAAAAAGGACATTAATATGGCACATATGTTTGTTGTACTCACATTTGGAATGCTTTTAACTGTCAATGGTCAAAAATTCCATTTAGCAAATTGAAGAAGTGGAAAACTGCAGCTTAAATGTCAGCTAAAATTAGGGTAATTTAGAGAAAGCCATGAAAAATGCACAGAACTGAATGGATCAAATTAAACCTCTTCTCCTGAAAAGTTATTCCCTTTGTCATCTATTCACTTGAATTCCAAGCAGCCATTAAGTTAATAAAATAATAACAATATAAAAATTTAACTTTTGAAGTACCCTGAAAAAAATTAAGGAAAATATCTTAAAACTCCACCCCTGTTTGTTATGCTGTAAATAGAGTTCAACATTTTTCAGAAATGTCATTAATTGCGCTAATGAATCAGCTCTGATTTCTTTCTAACACCTTTTTCCCTCCATGTGTTTCATGCATTTTATGTGTCTCAGCTCTCCTGGCACTGCTCGGTCCCTTGTGTCTCACTAGTTACCCCACAGAGCAAAGACTGGGCAACTTGTGGTTGCTCAGAGCAGACAGGTCACAGTTACGGAAACACTGCTGGAGGGAACGGGCAGCATCTTCCCCCGACTGTGTGAGCTAACACGTAACCATCGCCTGCCCCAGCGGGCACCCACATCCCCCTGTAACGTCACACAGCACAGCACTTCTCCTGCCCGGCCATCACAAATTTGCACAGTTTGCATTACAAGGAGCACAGGCAGAACATTCCCAATATTCAATATTTCCTTTGTGCAGGGCTTTGAGAAGCTTTAGCACGGCATGTTCCTTCACCCTAGGGTTGACTGAGGTTGACTGCATCCTACAGTCTTTCGCCAATAGCTCTGCTCTTGAGTTTTGCAACTCCATTCGCACTGAATTTGGTTATACTAATTGAAATTCAGTACTGAGATGAGCACCTAACACAGGTTTCAAAATCAATGATTATCGGAAGTGTTTTGATTTTAAACCAGTGTTGTCACTAACTAGGGTATCTGTTAAAATGAAACCCTCAGTAAATACAATGCACACAATATTCTGCGGCGCATTGGTTACTTACTGTAGTAACAAGTATTGACTGGAAATTTTTTAGTGCAAATTGGGAATGTGAAAATGTTATTGAAAGTAATTTTGTAGTTGTCTTGCATGATGGATTATAGCATCATTGCTGAAAACTAATTTTACTTACTGTGTCGCAAGGATTTCTATCCCCCCTTTAGCAGTTGGAGCTTTGTAGCTTGTGCGGCAGGGATGGGCTCCGGCAGCCAAGATCCCAGCACTCCCAGTAGGAGAACGGGGTAAAGGATAAACAAAGGATGGGCTTAGAGCAGGGACAGTTAGTAACACAACTAAAATACCAGGCAGACAGCATTGAAGGACAACACGAGGACTAAGAGCTACCTACATAGCGGCATGAAATTTCCAAGGACAAAATGCAATGGGAGGGGGGGGTATCTACTATTGAATATTACTGGTTAAATTGAGGTAAAGTAGGCCCCAAGAAATGTCTAAGAATACTTTCAATGCTTATTTTATTCTGTTATTGTAGCAGAAAGGATTCACTTGGGTAGAGAAAAGTGATCTTTTAAACAGAGCCCAGACAGAAGTTACATGAGTCTCTCTAAAGAAGACAGAAGAATTGTCTAAAGAAGAATTGTCCTTCAGAAGGACAATTGATGAAATAAACCAGTTTTCTTTCACAACAGATGTGCTCCATTAGTTTTCCATCTGACCTCAAAAGAGGTCCAAGTGTTTGCCTAACACTGGAAAGAAGTGGCATTTGAAATGTCCCAAATGCCATATAGAAAATTTGTGCTTGCCCTTCCTCATCAAAAAAGCTGCCAGGCACTCAGACAGGCCAAAGCTAGGTAAAATTCTGAATCCCCTCAAGCTTTAGCCTTTTTATAGATAATGTACAAACGAATAGGGTATTTTGATTTTAAGAGATTACTCTGGGGGGAAAAAAAAGCATCAGTTTTCCAGAAACAAAAGGCTTCCCCTTTCTCAGAGCACCCATTTTGTGCTCCAGCTCATGCTGCCCAAGCACCTGAGCTCTTCTAACTCCAGTCACAAGCAATAAAAGACAGACAAGAAAAAACTAAGTCAGGATTTAAAGGCTGAGGATCTCTACATTCCCTACATCTTCTGCCTAGGCCTTTCCCCTTTGCATTATGCTGCTATGAACTTCAAAATGTAATAGGGCTTCCTTCATTCAGTAAATATTCCTTATCAACACTCTCGTTTGAAGGAGAACACATGTAAAATCTGTTATAAAACAGACCCCACAAAGCCGTTGCAAATCTAAGGATAGAAGAATATGATTTCCACCATTTGTTAAGAAAATTGTCAGAGCCAAGGCCTTTATGTAAATGAATGTGAGAGCTAATGAAATGTAATTTGTATAGAAAAGAGTTCATAGGTTCAGAAATCACCGCAAGGCATGAGCTGATCAAGATAAACAGAGTGTGGGCTGCAGACAGGCACGATGCTGGGAATCCAGTAAAGTCTGGAGAGGTTTATTAAAGGGAGCTTAGTACTGACTAGAGATGTAGAGGCACGTACACACACACACACAAGTGGTTTTGACCATTCTGAACTATATATGTGCAATAAAAACCACCAATAAAGACAATGCATTGAAGTGTTGCAGTATATTACTGGTGCAAATGCACCTGTTTTGTTACAGATCTAGACCAGGAAGTCTTACTGAGATCTGGGGGAAGGAAAAGTGTACAGCTGCTTATGGGAAAAGCTGCTGACAACCCAACATGTATTCCATGCCCTTTCCTCAGGCCATTCCCATTGGAGATGTCTGACTCCCTACAGGAATATGACCCTAATACAGACATGAAGGGATCCTGCCTTCTTTTGGCCAAACTCTTATTTCATTATTCCATTCACTCTTCTCTTTCTTTTTTCTGATATACACTGAAATGATATTTTCCTCCAGTCACCTTACCATTAATTATAGCTCATGGATTTTGACAGCACAATTCAGTATCTCTTCATAAACACTCTCCAAATGCAAACAGGCATGTTCAGTCATCTCTAGCTGTTAAAATTTAAAAGCATTTTTACTCTGCAATGCTACAGCAATGGTTTTGCACTTTCATCTGGACATTTTTTGGTTTAGAAAGAGGCTCTGTCAACAAATCGCATTGAACATACTACATGTTAATGAAAGCATACAGAGAGATTTCACAACATGACTAGTCCTTGCCAGCTCACATGTCTCCAAGATGCATATCAGTAGTGTAGTTTGGTGTGTTTATCCCTGAATATTTCCTATTAAGGAACTCCAACTGTCTAAGATTCTGCAAGGAAATCCAAGTTGCAGCTTTAAGAGCACCGTCAAAAATCCTACAGAGCCGGCATTACCCATGAACAACAACGCACGTAGCATAGAAAAGTGTGATGACTTCTTCGAACTTAGAACTTTGATATTTTCTAAAAGATGTATCCATAACTTATTATATTTTGGTACATGTCCACAGGCTGGGTTTTGTTGCAGAGGGATCTCTCATTAATTCCCAGAAGCTTACAGTGAAAGCTGGAACCCTACTAAAATGCTTCCCAGCACGCTTTTTCACCCGGATTTCAGCATTCTGAGTGAGCTTGAACTGCATCCACCCCCACAGTGCACATGAAAGTGCAGGCTTCACTGAGCAGCTTTATTATCATGCATTGACCTTAACTTTCTCCTGAAGTAGAGGGCAATTAAGTTTTAACACTGTTAACCTTCCCAAGGCTTTGTTGAGCAAAAATTATTAATCATTCCAAAATATGGTAAGTCGGCATTCACCAAACTCTGCTGCATCTAAATCAGTATCTTCAAGCAGCTTTTAGCTCCTGCTCTTAATTGAGATGCAGCCTTTCACTGTGAATACTTGGGCAGAACTCCCACGGAAGCTGTTCATGGGCATCTAAGAGAAGTTAAGGCAAGCAAGATCACCAATTTCATGTTATTTGCTCATGTCCAAAATTTCTGAATGCCCCAGAAGTTATGCACACTACACTGCATAATTGTGTAAAGCTGGCAATGAGAATCTTCCAGAATAACAATGGTGTATAAAACTGTTTTGTGAAACTACTGCTTTCTCTAGATAGTTTTTCTCCTTTATTCTCCAGATGATGCATACTTACTACAGGGGCTTAATATTGAGGAACTTTATCCAGAGACCTCTAGTTTCATTACGTATGATGGGTCGATGACAATTCCACCCTGCTATGAAACAGCAAGTTGGATAATAATGAACAAACCTGTCTACATAACAAGGATGCAGGTAAAAATAAAAAGATTTACTAGGTCCAATATGTACAAAAGACAAATATTCTGAATGTGTATTTTTGTAGCTTTTACACATGAAATTAGATTAAATCTTTAACTGCAGGGACCTCTGCTTGCAACTTCTACAGCTTATGAAAGTCCTCCAAACATTCTGGCGAGTAAAAAATACTATTTAATCTAAGTATCTACATTACACGCATACACACATTGAAGTTGACCCCACTTTGAGTGAGGTTTTGGACCAGATGATCTCCAAGCACCTCTCCCAAACTCATTCTCCAATTCAGTGAATGAACATGTGGGCATTCTAGCAGTGCTGGACAAAAGGAATTGGTGTTCAGAAGTGTAACTGGGACTGTTTTTAGGTCAGAAATGGATAGGCAAACTGTGACCGATATGGCTGTTTAGGTACGTGCTGGTTGTACGTTCATGTTGACAGAAATCCAATCTGTAGGGCCTGTCAGAAAAGCCTAGCCAATGTTTTCAGGTATGGAATAAGAAACAGTGCAAATATTTTCAGAAAAATCAGAAGTCAGACGATTGATACGCTGAGGCTTCCTATTATAAAGAAACAGGATACACTATTCAAAAGAGAACAGGATTCATCCTATAGACAAAATAACGCTCTTAAGGAAATGCACCACTGGAAAAGCCATGAAGATTACATTTCTGTATGACTCACATACAGCCCAGCACTTAACTTGAGAAAGCCACACATTTAACATCAACTGCTCTCCTCCCTGGAACTTCCATCAGCAAGGTGCCTGCAGAACTGTGAGCAGATCTAACCCAATTCTCTTATGTACTAGAATCCCGAAGGAATGCTGGAAACAACCATCTGCCCGTCCCAAGCACACAGCAGAAGCAATCTGGACTGAAAAATGCAATGAGGAATTATAAAACAAGCCCCAATATTACTCTGGGATTTTAAAACCATATTAACATTGTAAATAAGATGCCTTCAGAAAGCCTGAGAGATATTTATCTTTTTGATATTCTGTACAATTCTGTCGAGATGCACAGAATGCCCTTTGCTTCTTTTCTAAATGGGTAGAATAATTTAGGAGAATGACACAGCTGAGAGAGAAGGGATCATGCCATACATGCCAAACTTTTCACGCAAGCAACTTGAACATTTCCTACAATAAACATTTTTTGTTACAGCAGAATGCGCAAAACAAGGATTATAGCATTTTTGTAGCCTATGCTAGTACCTATGGGGTATAATCTCATGATACTTACTCTTTGTCACGCTCTACTGGTTAGCTACATCCTCCACTGTTAGAGCTGCAAATTGATTTCATGGAATACTTACTAATTATATGTGTACTCGCACCGAAAAACTAATGCACAGCTCAAGTTTTCCCCGGAAGCTGTTAAAGATCTTTGGTATGCAAAACCCAGCTACCAGATTTCTCAATTTAAACATTATTTCAGTTAAAATCTAGAGGATAATACTAACTTACAGCCTCTTAAATGTTCAGGTTGCATGTGAATATTTGCTCCACACAAAAGTAGTTATTGATGTTTTACTTAGAAGCAGAGGAAGCCATTTTAGACGAAAGCATTTTAGACCACAAAATGAATGCCTTTAGTTAAAGGGTCTCTTTCAAACCACCTCCAACTCCAAATCATTCAAATTCCTTTTAATTTTCATTCACTAAGCAGTCTATTAAGTAGTTTTGTATGTTGTTTACTTACAGGAAACATCAGCATTAAAAATCCTTGTTTTGTATTTTGTATAGATGCATTCTTTACGACTGCTAAGCCAGAATCAGCCATCACAGATATTTCTGAGCATGAGTGACAATTTCAGACCAGTCCAGCCTCTCAACAATCGATGTATCCGAACTAATATCAACTTTAGTTTACAGGGAAAAGATTGCCCAAACAACAGAGCACAGAAACTACAGTATAGAGGTACGTTCTAGCTCCCGCATTATCATTTCCATGCTTACATGGAGCTCTTTTTGCTGAAAAACCCAAGTGTATGACAAAATATATAAATAACAGTGAAATTCCAGATTTGTGGGACTAATGGTATAAGTCAAGCGGTGCATATTTGAAATAGATGGGGAAATTTGTCCTGAAGAACCCAGAAAAAGAATAAAATAACAAAAATCAGCCTAGGATGTCTAATATTTTTAAAGAGCAGGCAGAACAGGCCTCAACTTTATAGACTCATTTTACAGATTTCTTACCTTGCAAAGCACTTTTTCCTCTATTTTATCTAACTTGGGAAAAAAAAAAGGGGGGGGTATAAGCTAATTTTGCTAATAACTGTTCACAAACAAGAGAACACATTTCGGTCTGGATGTGCAACACCCAAACTTGCACCCGAATTTTTTTGCCCAATTGGAAACTTCTGGATCACATAGGGGACATCAAACAAATGGACCGATCCAGGCACCTGCTGGTAAAGTCCTACATCACCACAGCTGAGGGCTTGCAACTGAGCACTAAAAATGTACTAAATGTAGTCTTAAATCTGGGTAGGTTCATACTTGGGAGATTATAAAAGCTTAATTATTTTCATTTTGTTTCTCTTTCCTTACAGTAAATGAGTGGCTCCTCAAGTAAGCAGGACCGAGCAGGCAGAACTCCTGACCTCAGTGGAATGCAACTACTGTGAATCAACATTATCCAAAATGCACCAACCTCATGCTCTCTTTGGGTTCACGACAGCATGCACCAACATGCTGTAAGAAATGAGCTGCCATGATGGAAACTCAACTAAAAATTCATTCATATGATCAGTGGTAACAAAAAATAAAATTAAAAAAAAGGTAAAAAGACAGTATTACAGTAAACGTGATTACAATTTTGATACAGTTTTCCTGAACTAATTTAGCTTCACAAAAAAAGACTTTTCAGCCTTTGTACATATGAAATTCTTCCCCTTCCCTCCACCCTCCTCAAATTAAACAAAAAAAAAAGAAAAAAAAAGAAAAAAAAAAAGAAAAAAGGTGGCTCGGTACAGCATCAAAGTGGAGTTGTGTTCTGTGTGCCAAGTAATCCTTGGAAAGCTCTCATTATTTCACTATCATTAATGGATACTGACAAGACAGAACAAGATGACTGTAAAGGATACTTATTTCTAGGTTATGATCCTCCTGTTCATTTAATTAAAAGAAAGGGACAGACTTTGAGAGATAAGTATTGTAAATATATCACTGCAGAATATAAAGGAAATTGAAATATTTCCCTCTTTGTCACATATCTATAGTAGGATTTGCCAAGATCAGAACTGATCTATTTTCTGTTTCTTGTTTTACAACAGGTCATGCGTTGTGTTGGTTACTACTAACAACTCAATAAATGTGTTTAATAAATTCATTTAGTAAACTTGCTTTTTTTTCTTTTCTTTTTTTTTTTTTTTAACTGGAATAACAAGCCTCTAATACTTGCGGCTGCATTATTTGTGTGTTTTTTTTTTTCGTTTTTTAACTTATTTGTTTGCAGCCAATTTAGGCAACTTAATGGCAACTGGGAACACAGTTAACAAAGCTAACTGCAGCAAAACTTGAACTCCACTGTATGGCTTATCCTTAATAAGAATTAGTTTTCAGAAGCAGAATGCAGTTGAAACATATCTCAGTTTAAAATTGCCATTTTCCCTGTTGAATCCATTATCAGAATAAGCAAATTCAACCTCAAAGATTGGTGGTGGAAAGGGATATATTTTCTTTACAGACAAAGCAGGAGCTGACCAAGTAAAAGCGAATGCCTTTTTTTCTTGTTTATAATAGTCATTCACTGTGTTTGGTTACTGTCAAGAACTCAATAAATGTGTTTAACAAGTTCATGTAGTGCCTGTTTGCCCTTCTTGCACATGAAAGAATTGTGATGTGTGCACTGCCCTGGGACGGGGCAGACCTCCCACTAACCAGTTCCTAACACTCACTTTACAACACAGCACCACAGAGAAGATTTGGAAGTTCACAGAAAGGACCAACCTTGAATTAGAGACTGCTCATACCAAACTGAAAAAGAGGCACTACAAGGACTGAAATTAAAATACTGCAAGGATTAGCAGTATTAGCCTGGAAGCTGAGTCTATGTTGCAGAAGGCAATTTGGAAAGGTGGGATAGCCCCAGCTGGAGATTCTGTGACTTCATCTACAACATAAATGGAGAAGACACCAGGCAAAAGCAAACACACACATGGTTTGGTGTTTAGAGGACTCAGAGTAGATACATGGGTGCAGGGGCAACCTGGAAGAAACTTGAAACTGTCAGCAATCCTGCTGCTCCATGGAAGGTGCAGAGAAATCACCGCTGCAAGAACAGAGATTGATCTGGGGGTATGTGACACAACCCACGTAGTGTTTGCAGCAGGTCCCCAACAAAAGACTCTGTTAGGACATGTGTGGTGCCCCATCTCCAACTCAAGTCAGTTTGGACATTTCAAGTGACTTTCACATAGTAGCTTCACAGTGTGCAGTGATCTGGAAAAGCCACAGAAATGCCACACTGAGTTACTGTTGCATTGAGGATTAATACTGTCAAATTCTGCTGCTGAAATAAAGCAAGATTACTACTTTAGATTTATTGAAATTCATTTAGCTAATGAAAAACAAATAACAAGTCACAGGTATATAATATTTTTTACATGTCACAAAGATCTTCAATTTAACTTTCAAACTTGTTGTGCTATTGGGAATGTTTCGACTCACATTTTTTCGTTTTATTTTTGGAAGCTTCCACTGAAAAAAAGTTACTGAAAGCACAGTCCACAATGTTTCAATCTATATTTTGGACAAATATCTGTCAGTTGTTGATTCAAGTCGGTCAGTGACAGAAGGTAGGAAAGATAAGCCAGTCTCCATTTTCAAACTTTTAAAAAGTAATAAAACCTATTTGCTATTTCACTGAAAGCTGGTTGAACGGATTTGAGAAGAGGGAGAGATATGACAGAAAAGGCTAGTCTGAGGACGAAGTCATGCTGTGCTTTGGATTAGGTAAAGCTGAAATAGAGAAGCCTTGCAAACAGAGAGATGCCGCAATCATTCTAAGATGCAGCAAATACATGTGTCAACATTTCCAGATCCATTTTGTGAACTAATGAACTCCATCTTGGTTTGGGGTTTTGTTTTAATAAACCAGACCAAGCTTAAAGTATCCAGCACACTGCTCACATTTCAGGAACGCTCAGGTCCATATATCTAGAATCCTTTTTTTTTTTCCAACTCAGGCAACTTTCTCAAATGTCAAGAGCTACAGGGCACCCTAAGCAAGCCACACCTTATCACAAGGCCTTGGAGCAAAAACATGAAATGACACTACTAAACAGCTGACACAGAGACCAATTTGCCATGTACCAACCCCCTGCAGCATGATCCCATGAACACTCGCATACACCGATCCCTCTGGCTCGAGATCTTTCTGCCCACACTTCTCACTAGAAATCTGGATGCACACTGAGCAAAAAGCTCTGTGCTTTGTAGTAAAAGCTGAATTGCACTGTCATGCCCTCAACACTGTTCTTCCCTGAACCATTTAGATTATGAGTGAGACGCTTCACAACACGCACGAGCCGCCTGGCAGGGTGTAGCAAAGTGGCAGCCGTGTTCAGTGAGCAATCAGTACCACAGGCAGGCCCGGCTGCCATTCCACAAGTGATAACAGACATTTAGAATTTACATTCTAGCAGGGAAGTCTCACATTTGGTGAGAATACGCTATCAAACCAGGTATCAAATTAGTGTGTTTATCTGATGATAAAAAGTGTGAGAAAATTCAAATTTATAGGACTGTGAAGGCTTCTGTTTCAAATAGCAACCAAATTTGACACAGTAATTTTTTACTTTAACTGAAAGGAAAAGATGATGTACAGGAAATAAGGACAACAGAATAGGAGGTGGGGGGTAAGGGCAGAAAGCAAGAGACCTTCAGCATTATTTGTACCTAGAGACATCCTGCATTTCTGTTCTTCAACCATTCCATTCCAGCCTTGAAAGCTGAAGGGGCAAACAGCTCAGGTACCTGCCTTGAAGCTCAGCCTTTCATTATAAAGCAAAATCCTACGAACCTTAAAACACACCCACACCCACACTCCCTTTTCATCATTTAAAACTTCTCAATTTTCTGTAAAGTAGATACGCTAAGTGAAGAGGGGAGGAAGGAAATGGTGCTAAAAACTGAGATCTCAGATCCAGCAACGTTCACCAGGGCCAGAAACACTTGCCTGTGCAAGGCACGACCGCCCTAATCCCATCCAAAGTCTCAAACAAAAAGGTAAGCTGGCCAGCTAAGGGGAGAAAAACTTAAAATGTACCCAAGTTCAGGTCTTCGTGAATTGCTCTACTTGCTCCGAGTGTCAGGACACCAAGATGTGAAAACATCTTGGCCTTAAGAAATTTCAATAGTTTGTCATAGACCTGAGATACAGGGACCAAATGGAAACACGCATCATTTAAAGGACTTTGCACCCAGGGGTGCTTCAATCCGTAGGGCTTTTCAGAACACTTGTTCTAAGAAGTGCTTGAGATAACACTGCAAAATCCTCCCTGCTTCCAACTGACTCTGCCTTTACTCCCCAACTTGAATTTTCTAGGGTTTCCTACTTTGCCACCTCAACACAAGCTGTCCTTTCTATCCTTTAACCAGCACTGAGGAGGGCAGTAATGCCTCACTCCTCAGAATCACAATACCACTGTAAAAACACAAAAGGTGGCAAGTGCCTCCATGTCTACTGCTGTCGGAATCAAGTGCTTTCTTGAACATCTCAGCTGCCATAAAAAGGAGCTCAAATGCGAAAACAGGCTGGAAAGCAAGACAGGAGTGCACCCAACAGGCCAAGGGCAGAGGGCAAGCAAAACTCTTCCACATTTAAAGGATTCCTCACAATCTCTAATCATGAGAAGAGAAAGGGGTGTCTTTGTTCCTTTAAATACTCAGGACCAATGACACTGAAATTATGTTACAAATAGAAAATAAAGATGAAACTTCTTAGCAGCTGCTTTCAGAAACTGAACTTTCTCCAGAAGGCAAACACTGAAGAAAAAAATGGTGGGCATGCTTTCTCACAAATATGGAAAATGCAGCAAAAAGGCAGATATTTGGCACGTTCTTCTGGATATCTCAAAGCTTCAGTACTGGACACTACCCAAAAACTCTCAGATATTTGGTTCCTATGGTCAAAAGAGTATAAAGTGTTCAGGGAGATCAGCCTTAACTGCTCCACAGCTCGATTTTCTTTTGTTTTAATCTATTTTATCTCTGCTATAATGGCTGACAAAGCAGAGAGAGTTTGCTGCAAGAAAGGCCGATTAAATAGCAAATGCCTTACTGCAGTTCTTAGTGCACTCTAAAATTATTCAAGGAGCCTGTTTGCATGGTAAAGAACAAGAGTCATTTATAATATGAAAACTAATGCAGGCAAACATCTTCCATTTCCTACAGCAGCAGGCTTCTATTCTAATAACTAAGGATGTGTCAAACACATAAACAGAGCAGAAAATGAAAAACAGGATAATAAATCTTACAAGGAGGGAGAAAGAACTCTTAGCATTTAAGCAGAGAAAAAAATCCAAGAAATATTTTTAAAAAGCACACTATGAATTTAGGGAGAAGCTTCCACCAATCCCACCACTAGACTCAAAAGTAAATCCGAGCACAACACATTATACCTGCAAGACAAAATTTAAGGCCATGAACTCCAATAAGTAATTCAAACAGGTACGTAATTGTAAACTACACATAGAGTAAATATGTGGCAATATATTGTGATGGGGAAACAGCATATTAATTATTCAAATATGGTTAAAAATCTCATGATCTCATGAAAATGTGTTAAGGCAACACAGAAGAGTCCTAAGCATAACGGCAAAAAGTGATTGTGGGAGAATGACAAGAAAGGAAAGATCTTCTCTCTGTCCTGAATTTCTCCCTTAATGATACACTAATGCAGCAGCAAGCCGATTTCCGCTTTCTGCCTCCTTTCAGGCATAATTCACAATTTGACAGCAATATGAATAATAGTGACATTTTCAGACATTCATGCCAAAGTTTTGCCATACTGAAGGTGCTATTCATTAAACATTTATGCCTGTGTTCTACGAGCTGCAAAAAACTTTCAGAACTGGAATTCCATTGACAAACATTTCACCTGAATGCCGCCCTCCTTCCCCTTGCACAGCTGGCCACCTGAAAAGCTTCCGTCAAAATCTAAATCACTAATTTCTGCCATGCCAAAACAGAAGGAAGAGGGATTCTTCTGCGTGACCTCTCCGTAAATAACATGAACCAATTAATTAGCTAACATATCTGACTTTGAGATCTGAAGCCATCTAGTCCAAGCTACAGATCAACAGGACTCCGGTTTTTAAAATCCTTGATGAATACAAGCCTTGCTGCATAATCCAGAATATAAATGATAAATCAGGTACAGAATAATTTTAACTTTTCCTATGGCAAAATAGACTCTTCCCCCACCTCCTTCTCTATTGCTTGTCTTACCAATAAAGGGGAACTTTCCCGTAGGGAATCACCCTCCCATGAGCATGGGAAATGCCGGAGGACACAGTTGGTACCTAGGTAATATTTCTGTAGAGACTCTTTAAATTATCTGAACTGAAATGCTAATGCAGCTCTGCTTTTTGGTGTGCTGACACAGACAGGGGGAAAAAATTTCAATTCAAAGCACCTCTGTCTGCCCCCTTCCTCCCTCCATGCCATTCTTGTTCCAATCAGTCCCCATCAGCAGCTCCAATCAGTCTTCATTTTTTGAGTCTATCTTTCAAATTCTTCTATTCCTATACCCTTTCCATACAAAACAAGATAATTATTCTGAGAACAGGGATTGTTTTTTATACTGGTTATTTAGAGCCTCATTTGCTCATCCTCTTTTTCCATACAGTAATTGGGCCTATCTTTCAAAAATAAAAACTCAAAACTAGATGAAAGAAGCTGGCTCATAAAGCAGCTAGCAGCGGCTGCATTGTTACTGCACATGCGAACTGTGGGTACCTTCAAGCAAAGAGAAAATCACAAGCTCATCATGCTCTGGGCAAGGACCACATAGTGTTACATGGCAAGCTACCAGTGGCTCTTGTGACTGGCATTCAGGGATGCTACATGGCACAGGAGGCTCCTCTGCACTGGCCACTGCCCAAGGCTGCAAGTTACAGCCCACAAACATCACAAAGCTAAAATACGGATGTGCTGGAGCTACAGGAAAAACCAGCAAAGCAGCAAGGATCCCACTCACTGCTCCTAGTGGGGCAATGTGACTAGGGACACACATTCCTCCTTCTGCTTCCCTATGGATCTATGCCTTGGTAGTTCCATGCCAGCTTTCATCCAGCCATCACGAGCAGCAACAAAGACCTATTTGTAACTTATTTCTAATTCTACTATAAACTTTCACAACTTAACAAGAAAGTCACTTTGTTGGGGCGAGTAGGTAAAGAATATTGCCTGTTAGAATAATACTAAGGTTACTTGCCAAAGCTAGAAACATCCAAAAAGACAGGCATAAAACAAAAACTTCTCCAAAATTTACAACCTTAAGATATATTTTCTTTTATTAGAATTTACTGCTATTTACTTTACAAAACAGAGCACAGGAATAATGTTCACTGCAAGGAGATACATAAATATTGTAAAACAACTAACAAGAGATGCAGAGCAGTTGCATCCAGTTGTCCTTACACGTATGTCACAGTGAATCAGGAGATACTGTGAAAGGGTAGTAAAGTCTGGTGAATGATTGTGACAGGTCTCCCTCCATTTCTAAAGTGGGCATCTTATCATGATGAAAAACATTCTGAAGAGACTGATTTCAAATTGTTTCTCTTAATGAAAGTTTTCACGTCAACAGTCATTTCAATGCTAATGTCAACATTTTTTGGAACAAGTACTACCTTGTAATATTCATTAGGGATGTCATAAACATCCCACAACATATGGTGTCTCAAATCCAATTACTTTTCTATTCAAACCATGACCTTGAATAGTTTTTTAAAAGAAAGAAAATAGAAATTAAGCCCCTTTTACTTCTTGTATGGCTTAGATGCATATTACTGAAATTCAGTGTTATGTTGAACTACCTCTTTGTTTTTATTTGTTTCCTATTTTTTTCTACTTTATATAAAGAACTTCATTTTAAAAAGTACTAATGAAAACATCCACCTTCCAACTCAATTTGCGCTTAAGTGCACTATAGCAAAGGGTATTTTTGAATACTTACGCAAGGCATTGGCTGTATTAGGAACAAAGTTCCTCTATTCAGAAGATTAATGTTAAAGATGTCGACATCACACCTAGCCTGGAGCTGAAATTAACTCTATGCAACATGATAACCTTGTAGCTCAGGGCTAAGGGAGGATCCACCTGAACCACTTTTCCTCACTCTGTGTCATTCCTAAAGGTCTATCTTTCCAGGTCAATCCATACAAAAAAGGCAAAAGAACATAAAAGAATCTATTTCTAGATCTACTACGGCCCTACAGCTGATTAATTAGGGGGGAAAAAAAAGGAAGCCTTTTTGCTATGTTTCACCATTTGAAAGCATGAACTCCATGCAGCCATTACTTGGTACTATCTGCTTACTGGATGTATCTTCTTGCCTAGGCAATTTTCCCTATATGATTCTAACAAAAGCTCTAGGACTATTTTGCCCCATGAAAACCTTAAGATCTGATCTATTCTACATCAAATATGTTGTGACTACCTCCAAAAATATAAACATAGATGATATATTATTGGAATTTTTCCACTTGCTACAAGCATAGGGATATCATTTAGCTAACTGCTACCGAAAATACACACACACACATATATATATATAAATAATACTGGTTAAAGACAGTTTACAGTTACTTACTTTCTGCAAGTTTTTCCCAAAGCAGATTTTCTGACTTAGAATAACACCCCTACCTTTAACGGCACAATTAGATCAGGGACAATTACTGCATATAGTTGCCATAGCTCTTCAGGGAGAGTGGCTTAAATGTGTACAAACATTCATTCTTGCATTTTAATGCATTAAAATATGTAATTATATTTAGCATATATCCATTTATTACACACAGCCACTGGAAATCAAGTTCATTGTGATTATATTTTCTAGTTGGTTTTTAGAAACACCAACAGACAAAATAAATCCTGGAATTACATTAATACAGAGATAAATACACTGACATAAACCCCTGCTCCCAGAACATGAGGACATCAATTCAAAACACTCATTCATAAAAATACTCATAATTTTCCTCTCAACTTTAAAGTAACCTAGAATATCCAGAAAGATCAATTATGATTAATATTTTAGAAAAGAAAGCCTGATGAAAGAGAAATCCCAACAAAAGCACAGCCTGGGTATACACTGTGCAAAAACTAACAACTGAAAGAGCTTACTTGCTTCAAGAGCCAACAGAATTTTTCAGGGGAATAGAGCTCAACAACAGAAGCCATCTTTTAAAATATTCAGTATGTGGAGTGTTATTTATAATACGAACCGAGTGAAATGCAAGGTTGACAGTACTGTAGTAGGAAATATGGTCATTCTAGAGAAGAAGTATTCAGGTTCCTGGGACTTTCCCACCAGCCTGCAGCTTTGGAGCCTAACGTCTCCCCCAGGGGCTGTGTTGGGTTCTGTGACAAAGTGGTACCAGTTCTAATGTCTCCACTCACACGTTTAAAAAAAAAAAAAAAAAAAAAAAAATGGAATACTTAGCAACAGTAGGGAAGGGCTGAGACAAGAACATACAAAGACTCACAGCACAGATACCACCAGAACAGTGTTCCCATCTCTCTCTACTTTTGTAGGATCCCTTCAGGCAGATAGAAATCTGTCCCTATCCAGTGCTATGAGGAACAGCCACTTCCACCTGAACAACAAGAAGGGAACTATATAACTACTGCTGGCAACGTTTAGACAACAACACTTCACATCCACATAACGATGTCAGTTTTCCAGATGCTTTCAAAACGATCTACCAGCCTTTTTGCAATGGGGAAGAAGACTCAAGTGGCTAGTACAAGGCAATTCAAAAGACTAATTCCAACCAAGCACTAATTTCCGTGCCCAGGCTACACCTTCAAATTGTTGTTTTCCATTTCCAGTCCATTTCACCACTTGTATATTTTCTCTCCAACTTCTCTCTCCCCCACAGAGAGCATAAAGATAAGTATATTGAAAAGCATGCTGAGCAAGATCAGATAGTGAAGAAAAAAAAATCAAAGCATACCAAAGTTTGTCTCATCAAAGCTAAGCAAAGGCTTTCATAAAATCCACACAAACCAAGATAAACAAAATATTATGAGAAAAGAAAGATGTTACTTTAAAAACAAAAACCTCAGGTCAAGGATAAAGGAAGAGGATAGTAAAAAAAAGAAATAGCTGCCAAACAAAAACAATCGAGTCTGTTCTTGCGACATGCTCTTCCAAATAAGTCATATAAGAGGGTAGTGTTTCTAGTAATGTGAAATAGTGTGCTTTCAGGACAGTGTTTATATAGGGGAAATTCAGATAGGGGAGGAGAGGGGATGACAATAAAAAAAGAAGTCTGATAGTGAATAGAACAAGGACACACACAAGGTAAGGGAAGATGCTCATGAAAATATTTAAAGTTTTAAATACTGTACTCCTTAAAACACCTCTTTGTGAACAGCTGCTTAGTAAATATTGAACGGCACATGCGCAATACAAGACTCAGCTATCCTACTGTACACAGTAATAATCTTCCTCCTCCTCCCTCCAAATCCCTCAGAAATTGTTTTTCTTGTCTCCTTTATTTATTGCATCCTTCACCTGGACAAAAGAGAGAAAGAGAAGGCTTTCTCTCCCAAACTCTAATACTTGCTTTTGTTTTTATTTACTGCCAGCAGCTGTGCAATGACTATTGCCATTCAAGGCTGCAATTCACATCCCAGCACTTTGCTCCCCCTCTTATATCAAGTGACGAAATACACCTTGTTTCCTAAAGTATTTCGGCACCCCAGCAACAGCTGCATTTCAACTCAATTGGGAAAAATCCTTTCTCTAGTCACTAAAGCATTTATTTGCTCCCTAAGAACAGAATATCATACAGAGTTGTAACGGAGCACTTGCCCTTGGATATGGTAACGAGAAAAGCTAAGACCCAGGCAGTGCACATCCATACACTCCACACCTAGGGCAAGAAAGACCAGAATCAATGCACCTCATCACTGCTGTCACTCTTGTTAACAACTAAAAATGGACCTTATCCATAAGGTCCTTATCCTAAGGACCTTATCACTAACACTGAAGTACCGACATGTCCCGTAGCACTGAAATCTTACCAGATTGTAGCAGGATGTTATGCTGGCCCAGCCCTTCCCTCACAGATTCGATACATTTACAAACACGGAAAAGAACACAGAAGCATCACACTCACCTTCTCTGCTCATATCAAATCATATGTCTCAGTTAAGTCACCTTCCATCAATTTCTTTCATTTGACACTTGAACCCAGAGCCCAAACTAGCCCACTCTTGATATTCATTTATAGAGCAGCATGGAAAAAAGGACTCAGAAAGGAGCTTGCTAATTCCATGGCAAGCCAGGCTAGGAACTTTCAGTATTCATGGTGATTAGGTAACAAATAAAAATGCCACAAATTTGCCCTCACTTGCTTTCCTCTGCATTCACAAGATATCTGCAGTGTCACCCCTCTGCGACAACCAAATCTCAGGCCTGGTCTTTTATACAGAAGACAAGCAACAAAGTCACCATGATATTCTCATTGGCACCAATAGAGCACTCTCTTACAAACCAGTGATCAGAGACCCTCCAGTATCCATTAAAAGGGTACAGCAGTGATTCTGATTTGACCACAGACTCATGAATCTCAATCCAAGATTCCTGAAAGAAGCTGTGTTACCTGGAAGGAGCTGAAGCTTGATCAATCAGTCTTGTACCCTGAGCCTCGAACTGTTCAGACACCAAATTGGATTTCCTTATTTCTCTGAAACTTTGTTGCATGAAGCAAATGAGCAGAGATTCAAGTCCTCAAGTCGGAAAACAAGAAAATACTACAGGTCAGGTGGAAACAAAGTCAGGTGGGAGTTTTATCATGCATGCCTCAAGATAATTACAAACTCTGCAGAATCTATGTGAAGACTTGATTTTAATCAAACAGAACACTCCCATATAAATCCACACCATATCCACACCACTGTGGAAAATTTCTGACCACTTAATTGCCAGCCACTGTAGGTTTGTACACATACACAGTGCAGAGTCTACCACAGATGGCTGTGTTTGTAATAAGCATCTGCTGATATTTATGGAGAGACTTCCAATCCATCATGCTTCTCTGAAGACAGCTTTTCTTTTTTTCTTCCCGTTTTCTTTTTAGAAAAAACAACAGAAACCTTCTACTGGTGAGTTCGCTTGCACTAAATGCTTTAAATTCACTAGGCACGATGCTGTTCGTGCACTTTCCCAGCCCAATATGATAACAATGTTTTCCAAACACCCTTGTGGGCTTTCCTTTTTAGCAAGTAGCCTAGCAAACTTAAGCTAAACAAGACATAGAAGGAATTAAAATAATTAGAAGTCTCCATAGTATGCCAGTATACTTTGGTCAAAGGAAGATGTTATGTTGCTTAAAAATAAAAATCACATCCTATAGTACCAAGAAAATATCCTAAACACTTCCATCTCCCACCAGGGGTGACATACATAGGAGCATGTCATTGAGTGCATTAACATAAAGCAGCAGTGGCTGATCCCATTATGGAAAGGAAAAGGATCCAGGCTGGGCAGTTTGCTAGGATAAACATCTGTCAAACTTTTTTTTTTTTTTGATTAAAAATCTCTGTAGTTTGAGCTAACCCCAATGTATCTTCAAAAAGTAAATAAAAAGGTTCCTTTACAGTTACAGCTGTTGCTATCTAAACCTCTCCCTTCCTGATGACTTTATGCATATCTGTGAGAAGGATTTTCATGTTCTCAGTGTAGGGGCAAAAGCTCATGTTTCAATTAAGGCTTTTAAATCTTATGTCTGCAGAAAAGTTCAAATCTCCATCACTGTCTTTTTCCCTATGTAGTCTGAAAGCATGATGAGTCTGACTTTCAATCTTTGCTTTCTGCACCTATCTCCTTTTCCCTCCTTTTGGTTCTGGATATATATTTCCTTTCTGAATAGTTCATGTCCTCATTTCTCCCTGCAGATTTGATGCCCATACCTTTCTCAGTGCTAAGGTTTGAGTTCCATGGGGTACAATTCTTATCTCCTAGCAAAAAAGAAAAAAAATGTAGGATGAAGAACAGCGCACTCAATTTTTTTCAAGATAAACTTTTACCAGCTTTTTGAACAAAGGAGAAGACTTACAATTTCTCTGAGAAGCAGAGAAATTGGCGGTAAGAGACACTGCAAAATACACTGAGTGACTCTCTGTACCCAGTAAAGATGTCAGATGACAGGAACAGTGGAGTCCTTCACTTAACTATAAAATAGATTCACAAGTATGGAAATGCTTATTTCCTACTTGGGGCAGACCTACAAATGCACTAAATTCCAGATGCAGCTACTGCAGAGAGAGATGTCAACTTGCTACTTGGGGTCTTTGTCACCTTTGCTGAAACTACCAGGTTAATTCCTTCAGCGCCGAGGTAGAGATCTATCAAGAAGGCCTATCAGTTATTTAACATTACTGAATTACTATCCATCTTATTACAGAAACAAACATAACCACAGATAAACATAAAAGGCATCGAAGAGCAAATCCAAACAAACAAAAAAAAAAATATATATATATATATATATAAGATTTACATAACCTCCTTCAAAAACCTAAACCCTCTGGGGGATGCATGGATAGCTGCTGGTTTTCTGGAGGAGCATCACCCTTTACCCTTTAAATAGCAGTGAGATGTGATGCCTTGATTCAGTAGCTGCACAATATCTGTCAGAGCACGACTGTCACAAGCACCAAAAATTAGGGACTTACACCAGCTAGTTTTCATATTTCAGAGAGGAAGGAAGAAAATCTCACATTTCAGCTATTACATTCCTGTGCAACCAAGCAGATCAGCTGAGTACAGGTGGCACGTTCAGAAATTAACCTGTAGGGAAAAACCCTATATTATAAAATGCAGAATTATTTCTGCTATTGGAAAGGTAATGGCAATGTCATGTCCCACCAAATAAATTCTCATGATGTTTACATTAGTGAAAATTAATTTCTAAGTATTAAGAACCTGAAGCAACACAGGTTATAAATAAGGGATGAGCACTGGGTATTCATTTACACACTCTGAATGCACTGTCTCTAGAGGCTACAGTATCTGAAGTATGTCACAACTTCAATGTATTTTTTATTAGTACAATAAGTCTATGTACCTGCATACTCAAGTTATGCTTGATATACCAATAACTACATAGGGTAATACTTAATAACACAATTAATACTGCAGACAACATTTCTTGGTCACTGAAGAATTCAATAAATGCATCTGCAAAGTGAATCAAAAGGTGTTATAGCAAAAGTGACACCTTAAAAGCATACTTTGAAGGCACTAAGTATTGCTACAAATTATTACTAGGGAAAATAAACCAGTCTCCAAGGACCTAGTTCTTCTCTTCAAAGGGAAGATGATGAAAGAGAGGAGTTTAGGGTGCCTATGCACCCTTTTAGAACCACACTGTAAAACGTAAAATAATTATATGTCCTAAAAGGTAAGCCAGCAACTGAACAATAAATATCACGACCAATAAACTGCCAGCTAAAACGTCTTATTTATCCCAGCTAACCTCTCTTTCAAGACAGCAGCGTGACAACCATACTTTTCACATGGAAACCATCTACATTGGGGGAACACAACCCCACCCCCCCGGTTTCATTTCCAAGGCCTCAGAAATATAAGTATCAACTGTCACGCCTTGTTCCCTTTCTAATCTCCAGTTTAAATTCTCTACTTATGTAGCATTACCTATACATACTCTTCTTAACTTTACAATAAGCAATAGTTGCAGGATTTTCTCTTCTTTCTTTACAGTACCTACTAGTCCAGCCGGAAGTCCATATAAGTATCATTCCTTCCAACATGACTGGAAACTCATGGAAAGAACAGAAAACTCCTGGAAACAAGAGACCTGGGTGACCTGATGAGCTATGAGCAGGGATAATGCGTAGTGAAGAGAACAGTGAAAAAGAGACATGCCCAAAAGACTTAACTCAGAGCTTTCTCCTGCAGCCGTTTCTGCTCATCTGGTGAACTATCACAACAGTATTTTTCATAGCACAGCTCAGGAATGAAATAGGATTATTCAAACATTCGTGGACTGATTGATTGGACTCTCAGACATGTGTTGCTTTTAAACAGTAGTACAGCTTGCAGTCCAATCCACTATTCAAAAGGGCACTATCAATTGCTACTTACATTCCAAAAAAAAAAAAATCCCAGCAGGATTGTCAGATATGAGAAAAGCTGGGGAATGCCTACAAAGCAAACAGTAAGTTCACAAATGCAGCCTTGTTCACTATTCCCTCTCTGTAGGTAGGTGACAGTGGTGGTGTTGGTAATTACACATGTATCAGCAGCAGTACAAAACATTTAATTATATTTCTGACACATTTATTTCTATACCCTCTGCTTCCCTCAAGTGCTAGCTATAATCACCCTGCTGGACTCTAACCTGGTATAAATCAGTTGCTCAACATGGTTTATCACTACACTTATATTAGCCAGAAAATCCACAGCAGAGCTGGAAATACCAAGCATCCCCCAGCAGGTATTTTATCTCTCTGAACTCAGGCATGCACCTGGGTGACACTGAAACATCAAATACCCTGCTGCAAATGCAGCACTTCACAGGGCTTCCTCAGTACTCACTGCCACAATAAATTTTGCCATTGCCCCACCTTGAGAACCACAACCCTGTTTTGCTTGGCACTCACAGCATTTGTCCTAGGAGGATCTCAGACATTAAAAACACTAGTGAAGAAAGTCTCAGCAGCCAGCAACATCCTTAGATAGATTCTGTGCTAAGGGAGCTGACATTGCTTTAGCAATTCCGAAAAATACGTGAATGTATCAACACATTTTATTAACTAAACAGAAAGCCTCTTGCAGTAACTATAGCAATTGACTGCATCTAGTTTTCTCCAGTTTGCTGAAGGCAGTAACGACTTAGTCCATATTAATCTGACATTCTGCTCTACCAAAAGCTAATAAAGAAAATCTGTTTGTTCTAACTTCTTCTATCTTCATTATACAAAGTTATTCATATAAATGTGATTATACCTGGATTCATAGCAGTATAGAAGAAAACTTACGTATCCCAACACCTATATGAAACAATTTTCTACAACAGCACGAAACATGTATTCATGGGGTGTGCAGTAGCCCATGGTCTACCTTAAATGTTCACAGAACACTAAGTAAAGCAACATAAACATCTGCTTAAGTTACCGTACCAGGGTAGATTGTGTCTTGCACCTGTATCTGTCTCAATGGGGTCATATTAAAATATGTACACAGTAACATATGACATGAATCAAACTAAATAAATGTTGGTATTTTCCACAACTTCTTTTCTGCTGTTAAATATGCATCAGGTTCACTTTCTAGTAAATAAATCTTGCAAACGGATAAGTTATATGGCTTGCTGGGGTTTTTAATAGCCATCTGGTTTCCAAACAATTGCATTAGTACAGAAAATTGATTGCCAAGCTATTGTCTGTAATCATCATTTAAGGAACATATGCTGGTAAGATAACAGACACCATTCTTTTATAAAGAATATACATTTCAGCTATACATTTCCATCCACATTTTTACTTTATCCTAAGTAGCAGAGGTTATATTAGCACATTAAAATAAAGACAAACCCTGCTTGAGTTTGATAGCACTGAGGCAATGTATTCGAATGAACTACTACACTGCTACAATCCAAACAGGTTCCCCAAAAAAGCACTTTGCCAATGTGATAAGTTATCTGCAGTGTTTCTAAATCAGTATGCTTAGTGTTGTTCATGAGGAAAAGTGGGTACTACAAAACAATAAACTTGCATGAATATACATACTTTATTAAAGCAGTTAATTCAGAAAATATACAAGGGAAGTAAAAAAAAAATATATGAATGCAAAGAGGAATCTAAATGTTTAGGAATAATTCAAAGTCTAGTTCTCTACTGAATGCAATAATAAGTTTCAGAGGCACTGTTCTACAAAAAACATGCAGATTAGATTTTAAGTCAATATATTTAAGCATTAATTCAGTGGCTTAAGACATTCAGATTTTCTTATTGCAACAAAAGATATTGCAGAGGGAGGAGCTGATCCTACTTCTCACTGTTAGGCACATTATTTGCTTCAAGGAGACCTTTGCCTCAATGGCTAGCCAAAGTCTGGGATTATCTTGTGGATGGCTCTGGATATTATAACAAGAAGCCAGCAATGGAATCGAGTATCCTCAATAAAGTTTCATGGAAATACAAAAACATACAAAGGGTCCAAAATGTTAACTTTTTAAAATTAATTTCTTCCTGTGGTATATAACAGGAAATTTTTGCTTTGAGACTCCAAGTCTCAAAATAATAATAATAACTAAAAAAATCTTCCTTTGCTAGAATGTTCATATTATTTATGCATTCAGCTCATCTAGGAGGACTGAAGAGAATAAATTATTCCATCACACATTGGCAGTAAATTTACGCTTACTCAACTGGCTTTGGATCTGATTGTTTCAGGTGTCAGACTAGGGAAACTTTGATGTTTAACTAAATTCTAAAATTTTGCCATCTGTTCACAAGCAATTTGCGAACAGAAGAGACAAAATTCTTTTTAATAACTGTCAGGAGTTGCTCACTCTGTTATTCATTGTGCAGGACTATAAGACAAAAGCAGCTCATGACCTGCCTTGACGAAAACTGACAAATAATCAGACTCAGACATATAATTTATAGTGGTATTCAAGTGGAAAAAATAAATTCCCAGCAGGAACAAAACTAGTCTTATAAACACATTCAAATAAAGAAACAAAGGTTTAATACCTTCTACAGAATGAACTGAGAATTTACCACTTCCCAAAAAAAGCAAATTCATCAGTCACATTACTGACTTGAGTGGAACTAAACGTGTCCTGTACAAAGGAATCCAGGAGCGTGAACAAAATCTGAACAATCTGAAGCACTGAGTAGAATCTACTTGCCAGGTGCTTCCAGACAGCTGAAAGCGGCTACCCAGATTGACTTCCTTTTTGGAGGCAAGATTTCCGTCCATTCACAAATTCAAGTGCATCCCGTTCAGCCTGGCACTGCCAGGTCTGGCCAAGAGAAGAGAGCACGTAAGGGCACAGCAGAGAGCTCTGTACGCAGCATACACAAAGAATGTAGTTTTCCTCATCATTAATTTTTGAAATGCAAAGATGAAAATAAAGATATTTCTCAAATGTAAAAAGATGTTTCAATTAAAAAAGCTTGTATGCTTTATTGTGAAGGAATTAGAAACAACCCAGAGAGGCTTTGAACTCTGCTGTTTCCAAAGTTTTTGCCAGCTGGCTAATACACTATACAATCTTCTAAGCTGTTTGAGCATTTATAATGCTTCGATATTCTTAAAATCAAACAACTCATAATTAAAATAGGAACTTAAGTTATATAATTCAGCTGTAGAACAAAGTGTTACCAATAGCATTGGTACATGCTATACATATACAACATAGAGATACAACAGAGAGATCCTTTAGGTTTTTAGTCACAGGAAGAAATTCTTACTTTCTTTTTAATCGAAGGTCTGGTCAGCAAACAACAAAATGTCCAGAGTTTAAAATACTAGGTTTTTTCATTCATAAGGCTTCCAAAATTCATATGATGTTTACTTATTAAAAAAATCTGAGCCAAAAAAAGACCAGATTTAATTACTACTTCAGAAATGGAAAAAGGAAGCTTGAAAAACAATGAATACTGGTAGTAGCTGCCCCCGAAGTTAAAGTCAGATGACTAATTTGAAATTATTTGGTGCAACACTGGTAAATTAAACTGCACATTTCATTCAGATGAGGACTCCTCCTCCCCTTAGCATTCTACTCGTTTTAAAACTGTGCCAGAAATGCGGAGACCACATTTCTGAAAGAAGCACTCCCTGGCAATTTCTCTCAAACCTCTCTGTCTTTATGCTGATTAACTGAAAAGAGATGCAGGTTAAAACAGCTGCAGAAACACAAGCATCCACTTGCAGGCACTGTTAGCTACTCTGAATGTGGTAATTCACATGCTTCTACTTAATCTAAACACCTAATTAGCAGATAATTATATTTACTGTGCAGACTGTATTAACATACAGCAGCGCACATATGTACTTAAAATCTCAAAAAAGCATATTCTTACAATCAGAGGAAAAAAAATCGCTTAAGAAGATGCAGTGTTCCTTCTGGCATCATTTTGAAGCCATTCTCCTAGTCTTACCTACATTTGGTGCCCCATGCATGACTTCCAATGTCTACAGATTTCAAAAGCATCAAAGTCCTCTAAAATAAAAATATAATAAAAAGTATCTTTTTTTCTTCAGAAATTGAGCTTTTTCAGTGATTGTGACATAACAGGATTCATATTTCGAATGTTTCCACAGGGATAAAAGTTAATTACTAATGATGTCCAACATTTAACTATATTTTTAATAAGCAGTCAATAAGAGAACATCAGCTATTAAGTAGTGGATTATTGGAGAAAAATCCTTTAAAAAGAGCATTCCCACCTCACTACATAATAAATCTCTGCAGATTTCTTTCAGCTGTCTTTGGCCCACACATAATGACTTTCCTTTCCCTTGTCATTTTACTTGATTTTCACACTCCCACAATTTGAGCACCGCAATAGCTGCAGAGAGCAAACACTATTCCCACTGCAGCTTCCGTTGGGATGAGAGCTCTTTTAATACAAGCGTAGTAACAATTACAGAAGAAAAGGGGGGGGGGGGAAACAGCTATTTCATGTGCTCTTTATTAGGTTAGAAGTTTATTTTACCTTGCTTACGTATTTACTGAGCAGGAATAAGCAGTGTGACTGTGGACATCATTCATCACCTGCAATTGACTTAAGTTTTCAAGTTTTACAGTAATTTATATTTGTAATTGCTAACATTTTAAAATTAAATTTTGCAAACTCTATATGAGCCCTAAGTAAGATGATGTTCAATGGACCTTGGAGAAAGCAGCTATCATAGTGTCATTAAAACTCAGGAAAATCAATTTGAATATGGGGCTTGTGCACGTAGTTCGGTTGTAGTAACCGGCTGGATATATCTGCCTGTGCTACAGGTATTCAGCAGGGGACTGTAACAGATCACAAGCCACTACTACAAAGAAGAAATAATTTTAAAAATATATCCTAAAATTAGACAGAAAACAAAACAAAGTTTTCTTTTTTCCTAGAGAAATCCAAACTTTGGGATGCAAAAGTTATGGCAGATGTGAACTGAAAGAAAATCAATCACTGATGTACGAGTGATGACTGGTATCGCTTTAGCAAGCATAACTTCTTGTGCTTAATCAATCGCTTAGGACTTCAGAAAACATTTAGGATTGTATGTAGTTCAGAGTTCCCTTTAAGCCCCTGAAGGCACTCATCACTTTCTAGGACTGGGATCTTGTAGGCAGCTCTTCCTTCATGAATCAGATCTTCTGTATTTGACAGCTATCAAACAGCCCATATAATAGGTCACTGAGTCTAAAGAAACTAAATAAAATGTGCTGGGGTCAACACCACTATCACAAGAAAGACTGCAGAACACAGATACAAGCAAATACTTTGGCACAAAATGATCTATTATTTGTAACAAGCACAAGAAGAACAAATACAAAGTAACCATGGAAAAATCTGGAAAGCCTAGAATTTTATGCCTTTGATTTTCTTCATGAAATACTGTCACCACCATGTTGACAGATTACATGGTAAATCATGTTGGAAATGGACTATAGAATCAACTTGTTTGCGCAGTTGTGGAGACTGGCTATCTTGGAAGTATATCACTTTATTTTGGGGCATGTAGCCAAAATGCAATCAGTGAATTTAAAGATATATTGTAGCTGTTTATACCGGCGAGGGAGGGAGGCGGGGGACGGACACAAACAGGTCATATTCTGAGTATAAATAGTTTGCAAAAGATATATGGTGATCAAGTTTGGTCTTCTTTTACACCTAGAGAAACAATTTTGATTTGGGGAAAAATATAGAAAAAGATATAAGCAGCAAACTTCTGTTCAGGTGACAGGAGTTTGGTGGGAACTTGGAGTTTTGGGTCAAAAATCTCATTTATCTTTCCACTGTTGTTTTGCCTATGTTAGTTTTCTTCCACTTGGTATCTTTCCCTGAACAAAGGTATCAACAAATATCATCTGGAACCCATATTAGTGTCTATTATTATCACTTTAAGTGGTAAAACAAAAAGCAAAATTTGGCTTACATTTAAGTAATACAATAAATATTTGATTTATCATTGATGATGATGATCTCACAGTAAACAAAAATGCTTGTTACTCAAGTGTCATTAAATGCAAAGCTTGTGGTACTGATAACTGTTAAAGGGGAAAAAAAGATACAACAACAAAAGATGTTAGGACACATATAAGACCAAGACATACTGCAAACTCTATTTCAGGACTGAAAACAGAAATCATTGTGCATAACAAAATCCATTTAACATACTATTCACAAGCATCAGGAGGAGAAAAAGCCACCACTATTCTTAAATGCATCTATAGCATTGGTCCACCTTCCCAAAACTATCCGCTGCATTTTTTGTTTGTTTTCCTTTAAAATCTTTTTACCTCCTCAGGCAGCTATTTACATACAGCTTACTATTTGCTGGAAAAACTTAAAATAAAAACAAGCATGGCCTGTAAATGGAGAACATTCTCAGTGAGATGGAACAAGAATATGGTCTGGATGCACAGTCTGTCTTCAAAGTAAAGGATAAGGTCAGAATCATTTACCAGGACAGCCTACTCAATCATCCTCTTTAAGTACTTAACATTTGGTTAACTTACAAAAAAAAAAAAAAAAAAAAAAAAAAAAAAAACCCAGGCAGAGAAAAACATAACAGTGTATGGGCTTAGAAGAGGCTGACTGTGAATACTGTTGCTTGGTATTCTGCATGTGAGGAGCCTGATTTCAGTTCTCTGCGCTGCAGAAAGGAACCAAAGAATTATAAATTCTATCTGTAAGAGCAGAGCCAAGATGGAAGAAAATATTTAAGACAGATTAGCAATTATTTTGGCAGCTCCTTAGAATATTTATAACTTTTAAGCCCACCTATACATTTCTGGTGAACAGGCACCCTGAATTAGGCAATGTCAAGTCCCGAGAACCAACTGAGACTCATAAAACATCATTTTGTTATTTTAGATATAAATATTCAGGAATTACATAGCAACAACCTCTTTCAAGGGACTGTTAATCAACTGTACTGCAGCATACAGTTTAATAATAATGATCTATTATGGACACCGAATTCTTCTCACACTTGCAGATTCTCAAAGTTCCATGGCTTCCAGGTGACACATCAAGAATCCAGACATTACACACCTCCTCACATTTACATACAGACTACAGGGCTAGCGAACCTCACCAAAGCATCAAACATCCCCGATTTTATTACTCCAACGCTTTATCGCTCGAAGTAAAACACATGTCCAAATGTCCAACCACATCTCAGAAAGCAAAGTTAAGTAGGAATTAGGTTGGTTTTGCAAATTGTTATTTGTGTCAGTTGCTGTTGCTCACCAAGCAGAGAAGATTGATTCTGCATGATGCCACTTACTATTCATCTTGATTGGCTGTACAGTTCCTCATGTGATAACAGATCAGCCTGTGAGGACAGGGATGGTTATGGAGCAGAAATATGACTTTCCAGAAACTGGACAGCAACTTTGATTCACTTCAGTTTATTTCTCTTAGTTCTGACTTTTCAACGCAGCCAGAATATATAAACCAATATGTACATAAGGCAAAAGTCTACCTAAAGTTGCGTCTGATCTTATTTTTCTTTTTGTAAAGTCACAAACGCCAGCAGTCATACACGCTTAGGGACCAAGCTTTCGAGGTACTACAAACCTGCCCAGGTACAAAGGGAGTCAAAGGCTCAACCCAGCATAACCGGGCTGAGAAGAGACAGACTGAATGGCCAGGTGTCTGCCTAAGACAGTTTCCTTTTTACAGGAGAGCTACAAGCCGTGATAAACGGGCTTTGTAATGAAAATGCCAGCACAGCCTTGGCTACAGCAACCCTCAGATGTGCTACTTTAATGCAGGAAATTACAATGTGCAAGAAAACGATACACTTGGGAACCCGTAAAGATGATTAGTGAAGCTTGGCATGAAAAGTAAGGCAGAGACCCTTTCCAAAGAACCTAGTCATTGGCAGATTAATTGTCACATTGTGTTAGTATTCAGCTAGCATTAATTACAGCCTTCCCCACCAGACCGTATTGCAAGCATACCACATTCCACCACAATGACATCCTGACCACGATGCATCAATGCTGCCGTGATGTCTGTCACATACTACCTCTAACATCTATACAATTCAGACCTCTTCACAGAATATATAAATTGCCTAATGTTGCCATTAGCAAGTCAAAGTGCTTGTCCAGTGCACAAGATAAGCTTGTATTGTAGGACTGAGGCTACGAAATGAGGAACACCAGAATTAATTGCCAGTGATCCCACTGGAAAAGCTGTCAGCTGGTTAATAAGCAAGCAATGAATCCAGCTGCTGGTTACACCGAGAAATATAAATAAGTAGTAGATTATACCCAAAAAGCATAAGATGACAGCAAAACTACCACCCACTACTGAACTGTATTGTTTTGGTTACACAACGTGACATGGAATATACTTGATGTTTTAGCCACCTAAATTTACATAGATATTTATCCTGTACGCACCAAACTCAGGGCATCAGGGTACCTCTTGTTTCTTTCCTTTCAGAACTACAACCAGTGACACTGAACAAAATCCTTCTCAAACCAAAATGGATCTACTTAGAAACTGTAGAACAAACCGGAAAAAACAGGATTTTTTAAACAGCAGATACCCCACCTTCCTTCACTTTCCTTCAAGCTAACTTAGATATGTTCTCCTTCTAATCTATAGGAGGAGAACAGTATCAGCTACCTAACTGTGCATGAGGAACTTGTCTTATTTGGGGACATTTTTCAGAGCAGAGTTAACCTAGGTAATTGGCATCTAGATTTGCCTGCTCTAGGACTGAGCAAGCTTATATTAAAATGACTCGCACTTTACTATATCACTTATGTTGAGATATAACGTGCTTAAACAAAAAACTAAGGACAAATGCAAAATGATGAAATCTAAAATGAAAAGACAGAATACACTGCAGGAAGCAATAAAAAATATCCAAGCCATCCGTAACAAGATTGTAAAGGCCTGAATAATGAACAAGCAGAGACACTACCATAGAGTTTTCAACATTTACCCAATAAAAAGACAGTCTTTTTGGAGATTGACCAAGAAATTATGCCATTCTTACAAAAAGCGAAAGCCAGCAAAGAAGCCATGTATCAGCTATTCAGACTACCTGCTTTGGACAGTTTAATAGCACCTTCATGAAGGGGGAGGGTATTGAGCTATAAGTTTTTAATTAAAAAAAAATATCACTTCAAGAGTCTGTTAAATGAAAATTGTTACATACATTTAAAATTGGAAGATTATAAACTAAAGAAATTTGTTATTTAACAAAACACTCATTTACTTCATGCAGACAAACCGAAATAAAAGATTTGCTTGAAAATAACAAGAAAATAACCCCAATATGCTCAAGACAAGTAAGTTTATTAAAGACATACCTGAGTCATGTACAGGATTGATCTAAGCTGAGTTTTAAGTAATTTTTTTTTTTAATCAAGACTGATGCCTTTTGGGGTATAAATATAGATGGAGACCTTCACGGACAGGTGTAGTAACAATCGTCCCCTTTCAATACCCATTCAATAAATTCTCAATAAGTAGATTTTGCCTGAGTAAGAACCAGAGGACTCATTTCCTGGTAAACTGATCTACGCCAGACACAAAACCTTACGTATTCTAAAGTAGTATTAAACTGAAATAGTAATTTAATGACTTGTTAATTATTGTCCTGAAAGCCTACTTCAGTTTTGAAGCTCAGGAACCACAAACAAACAAATGAAAAGGAATTCATTGGAGAACTACTGAAGCAAATAAATCATAGATTGAGCAATAAAGAAGCAATAAACAATGTAGCTTAGAGTCTGCTAGTCTACCTGTATGTACTTCTGAAAGATAGATGTGCCATACTGCATTGTTTCAAAACGCAATAAAATAATCTCCTTAGCGTTTTATCACTGACGTAAACACCCAGGTCTCCACTGACTTCAATCATTTAGCGTCAGGGGTTTAGAAACTAAACTGTTGTGACTGGCTCATTTTAGATTTCTAGATACACTATTCAACAGCAACCTTAAAAGCAGTTAAAATAAATAAATAAATAAATCCTATTACTCTATTCAGTGGGAGCACACTTTGACAAGGAAATTCAAGAGCTCTATCTGTTTTTGCAGCTGTAGGCTGCTGGGGAAGCCCCTAGATCTTTTGTACCAAGCATCTCAACTCAGCTGCAATGGGATTTATTTTGGAACAAGTCTATGTAGAAGTGACTCACTAATTAAAACAGAATTCTTGGTAGGCATTCTGCATATGGAACAGCATGCAGAGTAGATTTGTCCAGAACACACACTAATATACGCATGATGCTAAAGTACAGATGCACACATCTGCAATTCTGTTGTGTCCAATGCCTTCAGCCTTTTATCAAAAGTAAAATGTCAACTTCTTTTCCCTAATTAAAAAAGTCTTCTTTACATTAAACTTTTCTGGGGATTTTGTGTTTTGCTTTTTACTCTCAACATACACTGCTACACCTGTAAAGTGTCATTGCATGTGGCTACATGAAACAAAATCATATTCCTTTTGCTTTTCCAATGACAATTCCTTCCCACAACACCAAAAACGCCGGGGCCTTGGCAAAATGAATGTTGTAGTGCGTATCTTAGCACAATTCTGCAATTAAAAAGGGCATAAATCATAACACTGAGCTCACTCTGTGCGTTTTCCCATCAGTAGGAGGAAGACGGTAAAACACAGGCTTTTGTAAGATAATAAAAATTCCCTTTACAGATCTTATGAGCACTAAGTCATTCAGTGCTCGATGCAAAACATTCACACAGCCTTACTTCTCCTAATTACTGCCTACCTCTTATTATTCCTAAAGTATCATAGTTTATTTCTCTCCACCAATAATAATTTCAATCAAAAGGAAAGCTACACTTTAAATTATGTTAAAACCTTATCTATTTAAGAGCAAGTCTCATTAAACCTTATTAAAGCTTATTATCAGTAAGCCCATAACATCACATCTTCATTGTTCAAGCACGTCATACCAACATAATCTACTTCTGTAACTCTACAAATAAGACAGGTTCCTTGTCTTTTAAATTCTCATTTAACATCAAACATTTTGTGTACTTAACAGAACTGTGTATTTTGCGCACAAAGCCAGCGCCAAACTTGGGATAAATTTTGCAAGACGAGACATATTAAAGGACACCCACAACCATATCCTCTTAGCTCCACTTGGAATTTTTTTTAAATAAGTATTCTCTTGTGCTTATATTTTTGATACTTCTCTCTCTAACTTCAAATATCTCTAGATGTAGTAAGTGCCACTGGTCTAATTTCAAGTTATCAGCTCATTCGTTCCTGTTAAAAAGACATTTTTTCCAAGCATTTATCAAGAGTTCTCACTCAATGGCATTATCATCGTCTTCCAACTGCGCTAATGAACTCCACAAAAATAGACCTTTGTCATGAATAGATCTGCTGTCACCTCAGTTAAGTCTCTTTGAGGAATTAATCCCTTTAAAGCTGAAAAATAAACATAAGTACCACTTTGCAATTCGTGGATCAAGTCCTGTTCACAGTGAAATCAACAGTAAAGATCTTGTTGGTCCCAAATGAGCTCAATATAATTAAGGGTGCAAACCACATTATAGCCTAAATTTCTGCTTTGCATTGCAATACACTTCTCATACAATAGGCATATAGCCTTCCCTCTGTTTGATGCATAATCCTCTAGGTGACTGCATTTCACCTGTATAATACATCCTGAGATCTCCCTAACTTATTCACTCATCACCAGTTCTCCTTAAAAGTTGAGTGGGAAATGTAAGATATCTCTTGCCTGCTTCATGCTTCTAAGTAAGTCCCTGGGATGGCAATTTGTTATTTAGGTATTTCATCAGCATGCACAACAGGAAATGAGTTACTGGCTACTCATGACATACGATGCATCTTCAGGTAAAGCAATCATGTGGAATATTCCCATCCAATTAAAAACCACGCACTTGAGTGATTTATATCAAATAACAGGTAAGGACAGACATCATCTTTTGATGGAATATCTGTATATTAGATGTAATGGCACACCGCAGCATCAAAAAACATCATCAGGTTGATACTATACCGTACAGGCAGGCTTATGGCTCTGCGAAATTGATTCAACAGCCCAAGAGAGAATGTAATGAGAAAGACCCAATTAGGTGTTGTTTGGGGCCTGACATTCAAGACATTTCTGGGGAAGGAATGTTGAGGGCTGCGACCACAGGCTGTATCAAACATGGATCTCCCACACTCCCCACACAAGGAAAGTAGGGTCAGCACACTGAAAAGCACCCTCAGTATCACAGAATGGGAACACCATTTCCCAGCACATCTGAGCGGGTGGATAACATAACATTGGGATAACCTGCAGTAATGCTGCATCTCACATTCACCAAAGAAAAACAATTCTTTGTGGGGGGTGGGTCTGCCCTGTTGCTTCTAAGCCCACCTTACATTGAAAATCTCCCTCAACTCCTCAAGTTACAGCTGAGCAACAAGTTGTTCAGCAGAAAAAAAAAAGAAAAAATGGGGGGAAGCTTAGATTCCATTCCCCCACCCACTCAAGTAGCCCTTGCTTAAGGAAGACGAGGAGGTCACTCAAGCTATCGCTATGTCACCCGCCAGCAGCAGAGCTCCTAGGGCGAGCTCTTGCCCCCAGCGGCAGCTCCCAGCGAGCCAAACAGGGATGTGCCATGAGGCTCCTGGCAGTCGAGTCTTCTTTCTTTTCCATTTTTTTTTCCTCCTTTTTCTTAAATCTTTGCCCAGAGCAAAGACTGTATTTCCGCACAAGTAAGTTTTTTATGATGTGGAAAAATCCTGCCTTAAAGCAGCAAAAACAAGAGCACTCACAGGGGAAGGATGGTCCCTGACAAGAAGCATGTTACTATTAATTACATGCTGTACTGGTGGTCGCAAGATTATGGTGCTAACAGCAGTACACTGCAGGGCAAAGAGGCCTGCAGAAGTTTAAAAAACAAAAAAAAAAAACTTGGGAGACAGCAAAGGAAATTCAGAGTGCTGAAAGGTCAAATTCTACAAGTCTTAACAAGATGGCAATAATCCTTCTCATAGCAATTTCCCTTGTTTTCTTATATTGTGTTAAACCTTTTTCTTTTGACTTCCGTAAATACAGCAGCCCACCTAGCCTGGAAGCCTGACAGACACCAGGCAGGGCTCATTAGTCAATAGGGCCCAGCACTTTAACAGGATTTAATGCAGCCCTCAATAATGCAGATCCTAGAAAGACAGAGGGATGAAATTCAACAGCAAAGCATAAGTTAACAATAAATAAAACCCTTCCAGAGAACATTTTTCCTTACAAACCTGCTTTCAGGCAGCAGAGGCTAGTGCAAAACCACCTGTAAAGCAAGCACATCAGCAAGCGCTCAACGCAAAGAGAGGCTCTTCACTAGTAATTCTTTTGCATAAAACCAAGTGAAATTGCAAAGAGATTCATGGTTTGCTTTAGAACAACAAAAACACACGCAAAACTCTTACATTTACACTTAACCTCGCCTCGTTCCCGGGCTCCTCGCGGCTGCAGGGAAGGAGGGAGGAAGGGAGACGCCCCACACCGGCCCGGGCCGGTTCGGCCCGCGCGCCGCCCGGTCGCCAGGCAACGGCGCGCGCGCTGCGCCCTCCCCGCGCTCCTTAACGGCCTCACCTGGGCCGGCGCGGGTTGCTAGGCAACTGCGGCCTGGGGGCTTCCCCGGCCCCTCTAGGTATAAAAAAAGGAGCCCAAAATAATAATAATAAAAAAAACTATATATATATATATAAATTATATATGAGTATTTTATGTCCTTGTAACAACAACTTAGCTTGCTGGCCAACCTTAATGAAGTCAGCAAAGGGGCAGCAGTCTCAAGGATATTAAGTTCCTATAGATTTAATTAAATAATGAACTACTCTATTTCAGTTACAGGCCTGCAAATCCTTTGAAGTCTCACTTACTTGATCTGAACAGAAGACAAGGTATAGCTGTACTTCATTTCCGACATATATTTTCTGTCTGAATACAGTTTTTGTTAGTGAACTGGTCCGTGGAAGTGCAACTAGTAAATATTTTTGCATATGAAATCTAGAAAGTCACCTGTAAGTGGCATCTAAAACTGCCTTGACCACACAAGATTATTGAGGCCATCCTGGAGGCAGCCTAGGCCTAACATTTTCCCCTAAATCTCTCTCCTTCTCCAAGTTACTGTGCACAGCTGAGGTGACAGTTTATCAGGATTTGAGCAGGGAGTATTTGCTGGATTGCTTCTGCAGTGGGAGGAAAAGCAAATGAACTCCATTTTCACAAGATCAAAGGTTTATATGTTGAAGGGAAATGTGGGCACCTTACTAGCATGAAGAAGCAATAAAACATGAATTATTATGGCAACACATTCTGCTCTAGAACATTATATGACAGTTTGGGACTTAGCAAGTTGCAACTCATGAATAGTAAACTGTGATTGATTTGTTTTCCCCGCATAGCTTCAAATCATCATTACGACTTGAGCTCAGCAAAGGCTGCTTTTTAATGGGGTAGAGAACTAAACAGTGATTTCTCATCAAACTTGCATGGAATAGGAAATCTGTTACACTGCAGACATGCTACTAAGTCTGCAATTAAAGACAGTTCTTGAATTCTTTTTGAATTATTATGTTTTTTAACTAGTTTTGATATTAAACCTCACTCTCACTGCGGTCATCAAGGCCAGTATCCCCTCCCCTCTTTTTGTGCACCATCTATGATTGCAGCCATAGGTTTTATTTGCTATTGTGAAAAGCAGAGCAGTAAAGGATGGAATCTTATCCAACAGCAGTTAACACTCCCCATGCATCGTACAAGACAGGGAGAAGACCCAAGTCCAGGAAGCAGACCCTAGAATCTGAGGTGCTGTTGTGTCCTTTGCCTTTCAGCAGACTACTACCACCTTAACAAGATGTAGATTAGAGAAGTGGCAATGTGCTGGTCTTCTGCATCAAGTGCAAAAACTGTATTATCCATGGTGGTGCATACACTGTGTGAAGCCTGCTGAATACCCTCACAAAATGAAATTCTAACTGCTGAGCGTTTTTGATTCAGGATGCATATTTCTCATTGGTGGCTCTACTTCAGTCTTTCCTTTTAGGAAACTGTTAAGCTTTTCTTTCTGGAACAGTTCAACTTTACCAAAACAGTACAAGTTTCTAAAATACAACCTAAGAAGCACAAACCAAAAAATTCATAGATTTTTTCCTGCCATAAAGCTTATCATTCATATAGAAGGAACAGCACATAAGGACAGCTCAACATAGGTCACAGTGAAAAAAAGCTAACGGTTTGGGAGTTAGCAGTGTGAGCACAGGAATGCAAAAATCCCCAGTTCTTATCTTTTTTTTTTTTAAATAAAATCTTTCTGTAGCCTTAGAAAATGAGGATAAGTCACACAGATTTGCTCAGCATCTGCTGATAGCTCTAAGTACTCAGTATTCAAAAGGAATAATAAAAAAAACAGATTCTGTATACAAAGAGTAAACAAAGAGAAATCCATTTAAGTGTCATTAATCTGGTGGTTGTTCTAACCTATTCTGCCAGGACTTAATAATAAAAAACAAATAAATTTGATGATAAAAAAGCAAAGTACATGTTTATCTAACCTTCCTCCCCTCTTTGTGATTTGAAATGATATTGGAAAATACTGGGTTATCACCACTGTCCCCAGGTTATGATAGCGAGTTTTAATGGATTCGTATAAGAGATTCACAGAATCTAGCTGCAGTAAACAGCTCTTCTTCCTATTCTATCAAAGGCTATTCCGACATCAAGCAACACAGATACCTCCCCTGGTGAATCCAATTTTGTATCTGCAATCACTGCTCCCAGATGGAGGATATTATCAGTCAGGAATCTGTTTTTAATAACAACTTGTTTGATGTGTATGGCCTATTGCAAAGAGCAGATCCCTCTGGCACAGAGTACTTCTCACTAATATTTTGCAATTATCATAAAAGAGGGCTATATAACCTCATCTCGAAAAGATTCCTTACAAGTTTAATTTAAAAGAACAGAAAATAAAACCAGATGCTAGATTAGGACCAAAAGAACTGGTTGCTTTCTAAATCTCTTAAGCAACAGTCAGATTTAAAAGAAGAAATAATATATTGATAGGCAAAATGCAGGTATACAACCCAGGCCACCTAAATTTTTGCTCTCCAATTTTCTGAAGTTTCAAATGGAAACCAAAGACTGAAACTCACATGCATTAAGACCTGAATATAAACGAATGGAATTAACTGTCAACTCTCTTTAACCACATCTTCACTCAGCCAAGAACCGTGGTTTTTGGAACATGTTTAGTATGCTCTCAGGCTTTATTAAACAAGCGTAATAACTTTCACAGCAGCATCAGCAAGAGGGAGAATGAGCATGACCTATGTTAGTCTATATTCTCTGACTTGGTCAACATGTGGTCTTCTAGACACGGTTTTTTTAAAAATATTATTTGATACTAAAAGCATTCAGATTAAATCTCTTGCTGTGATAGGTCTGAGCATATACAGAAGAAATTAATATAGAAAAGTCACAGCAGAAGGCTATGTCCAAGGTTTAAACATATAAAACTGGGAATACTGAATTCTGAAGGTCTGAATTTATAACTCTCACCTTTCCTGAGCTTTGTTTAACCTAAACTGGACTAGTGTTTTATGTCCTACAATTCATGGCACATCTGTGAGCATCAGGAGAAGGAGAGCTACCCTGCTCATAATCAGTTACACCTATTGTAAAAAGTCTGATTATTTTTCACATGCTCTAAAACCATGAAGAAGATCAATATTAAAATATTGTTTGACTGGTTTGTTCTCCAAATTGAAGATTCATGTGTCATTCAGTCTGCTGTTTCACTAGATGAAGCAGAGGAATGCATCTTCACAGAGCAATCTGCATTTTGATCCTTTATATTTTTTTTATGTACATATACACACGCACACATATATACACACACACATCTACACAGATAGATATATACACACAAATAAAAATCAAAGTCAGTTCCCAATTTCATGTTTGAAACCAAACAGCCTGGGATCAGCACGCTTTGAATTTTAATAAATCCGTTCAGGGCAATTGCAGGTTATGAATACAGAACATAAGTCCTGTGTATGCATTTCCATGGAGGTGAGGAGGGCAACAAGAAAGAGGAATTGATAGTTATCAATATCCAGAATCTCAGCTAAAACCTTTTAAGTAGGATTTTAAAATGTCAGAGGGTTGTGAATTCGAATCACTGCCATTGAAAAACACTCAGTCCACACAGCTTTGTAGAACAGTCTGGAGTAGGTTAGAGAGTTGAACATACAGGAGAAAAAAAAACCAAACTCCCACCTCCCACCCCCAAACCATCCATCTATACTGCTGTACATCTCCTCCATGGAGAGGTTCCTCACTGTTGCTGCTGGTGAGCCCTCCCTGCACACATCCAAGCTCCACCCCGATGCGTTACAACAGCAAGAGGTGCAGGCTACAACATTGATAATTCTGCCTAATTAATAGAGAGATTGCTTAGAACTCATCTATGCTTGCGCATTTTTTTCATATTCTTGCATGCCAGCATTATAGTAAAAATTAAGTATTTGTGAGAGTAAAATCGATATATATTTCACCAGTGTCTATAAAATAGAGGAGCAAAAAGAACTGGGTTTTGGAATACACAGCTTCACTGTGATTTACCCTCCCTAATTCAAAGGGACGCCATCTTCTCCACTTTGCCAAGACGTGCAGTTTGTGGAGAAAACGCTTAATCTAACGAGGAACTCATGCAGCTTTCTGTAACAGAGCCCCACTGATCAATCCCTCATAGTCCCCCTTCCTCTGAGAAAGATCGATTGGGAAAGCAAGGGGAGAGTGAAAAAAACAACTTAATTAAGGACTTGCAGTTTCCCAATGGCCATGGCATTAGGCAATCTTAATGCTCAAGTTGTGACATCACCCATCTTTGTATGGCCTTATCAATGCATGTGAATCCTGGAAACTTTTTTTTGCTTTTCTGTTCCAGGTTTTTAATGAAAGACTATTAGGTAAAATCCAGCCAACTCACTTTCAGATATTATAAAAGCTTATGAAATGGTCCATTTTTTATTATGTGATGATACCTTTTATAAAAGCTTAGCAAAACAACAGCAACTACTGAAACAGTCCCTTAAGAGATGGTCAAATTTACATCCATAAAAAGCATCTATAATTATTCCAGCACTAATCAGAACCAATCAACTGAGTAAACAAATCACAAATACAGCAGGTTCAACTATTAAGGAGCTTTTCTTTACAGTTAGTCCTGTGTTGGCAGAATTCTACTCATTAAGGCTCTTCCAAACTGTGACAGATAAATCCCTCTCATGAGTGAAGTCATGCAGATGATTCTCAGCTGGATAGTTTTCATTTTTCATATTGATAGTTGTTGTGCTCAGGGGACATTAACAGCACAGCATGCAACAATGAAAAGACTGGGACCCCCAGTCATAATAGCTGCTATTTGCTTTTAAAAAAATAGTCACAGCTGGTGTTATTATGGGGGTGTGGTTTTTTTTTTTTTTTTTTTTAATAATATGCTTTTGGGTAGTCATTAACGGTATATTAAAAAGGTAAAAAATGGGATGCAGGGATGCCACACCATTCAGAAGGAAGGTGGCATACTCTGCTCCTATATCCCTCAGAATTCAGTGTTGCAGAACTTGCTCACACAAATTCCCACCAGTCAATAATACATGAAATAAACAGCCAACCAGAAGAGGGATTTTGTGGTGCAGAGAGAGTTTTACTTCTTCCCCAAAGAAATGACAAAGCATTTTTCCTCCCTTTCTATCACAGGAAAGAGGCTTCTCTTCATCTCCATTCCTCTATCCATGTGTGGAAAAAAAATGTATCCCTATATAACTACTTGATGAAGAGAGGAGATGAGCTACAAAGCCTACAAAGGCAGAGCAAGCAGAAGCACCAACGTTCGTGCATTTGCACATCCTATTTCCTAGACGCTGGCATGAGGCCCCTGCTGGGAGAATTCACAAGTACTTTCATTGCACAAGGCTGATGCTTTAAGTAAAATAAATTATGGCCAGGACCAGGGAAGGGACTTGCAGTGCCCTTTTAAGTGTGCAAATTCACTCTCCCCGCACTGTTGGATGATTACATTTTGTTCAGCTCAGGCAACATGAGCTGAGCCATGAATTTAGCTTTTATTTCATCATATATTAAATGACTATGCTGCAAACTCGGGGCTATTAACACTGTTTGCACTAGCATTCTCTTGAAGTAGAATTTCAATTGACATTTATGTATTTATTTAGGGAAAGGTCCCCCCACTACCCCTTGTTTTAAAGACTTATTACATCCACATTCAATGCACCTTTCTACCTTTACTTTTTTTTGAACAGATGGTCCCAATAAGAAGCTGCATGAATTCCACAGATAAATGAATCTTTATTGCAATTAAGAAAAATATTTTTCTAATTACTTCTGTGTACCAAATCCAGCAGTTGCACTCTAACATGTTTAATGCTGCAGGTCTCTGTGCTTGCAAGTTCCTAGATTTATTTTTGCCATCCAGATCCAAATATTGTCTTTGGATTAAAGGACAAAAATGGGATCAAAAACTAGAGAGTCATTTTTACAGCTCAGTGGATTTGCTGTGCACCACTGGTCAAATCTCTTAACCACTTTGGGCCTCACTAACTTGTATAATGGGGATAATAACATTTCATAAGCCTTAATAGGATAGGGTAAAGCATAATTAAGGCACTTTGAGATCCCCATAGTAAGGGAGTCCCCAAAGCTTTAGGCTTTTGGAGCTCTAAAGCAACACAGAGCACTAGGAAAGACTTCATCGTGGTGACTTGCCTGCTTACTGCAATGAAGCAGTAAATTTTCAATACAAAGCACAAGGAATTAGTCAGAGGTTGGTAGTTAAGAAAAATGCAATTACTGCAGCTAATTGCCCAACTTAAAATGTGCCATTAGGGGTCCCCTGTTTGCAGAGGGACTGATTTTCAAAAAGGTGAGTCATGGTGAGAGGACATATGCACTGAATGTTAGAAGTCAGAAGGAGAGATTGGGCTATTTTTGGGTCATATATACTACACTTATTGGAATCCTTCTAAATTAGTCCAGTGAATGATCCCTTCTGCCTGTCTCATTTTAGCATGGGATGCATTATGAATGCAAAAGACAAACTTTTGAGTGTGAGTCTATTACAGATGTCCAAGAAATAAAAGCATAGACAACTTCCTGTGCTATTTTTTTAAATAATAATAAAGGGACAAAGGAAAGGAAGCTACAAAATCTATAGTTTCTCCCAATGTCTCTGATCTTGATCTGGAAGCAGCTGAGTAGCAATATTGTGACCCTTGCAGAATGATTCAGCCTAGTTAAACTGTGACTTGAACTGTTGTTTTGTCAGTAGCTACAGTGAGGGAAACATGCAGGAAGTTTGATGCATCTCCTATAAAAACACTCTCAAAAAAAAAAAAAAAAAAAAAAAAAAAAAAAAAAAAAGCAATGTCAGGCAGAGAATGCCAGGCTGATAAACCCAGCCACCATTAAATCTCCAAAGTTAGCTGGCCATTTCTTTTCCTACGATGTCACTTTCTAGTTGGTGCTGTCTAAGAGAATAAATAATATAGACACAAACACCTAAAACGTTCTTAGTGAGGGAAAAATTCTGTAGTCTAACACTGTTGCCTTTCTACATATAGCATCTCTCAGAGAGATATTTGAGCTATGTGATTCAAAGCTGAGCTCTCCAAAACTCAAGAGTATTCAGATCCCACAAAGTCCAACTTATATCTCCATGAAACACCAATGAGGATTATGAGTAGGACTAATAAAGCCAGCATTTTCCAGCCTGCTAGGAGAAAAATTCTTGGAATTCTCCTGGCATACATTACCTCTAGGAAAAACTTCAGTGTGCCTCATGGAGCTGATGCCAGCACTGCTCTCCCATCACTGCACCCTGGCTGCAGAGAACCCTGCCTCTGGGTGATAGTAGACTATTAGGCAGCTTATTAAGAGAGGAAGAGGCTATTTTCCACAAACCTATCAAAACCATCTCAAAAAGAGTTCTTCTCAGCTGACAGCACAGAAAGAAAGGCTGCCTACACTTTTTTTGACAGTTTTTAAGGAGGAAGTCACAGTTTAGAATCCCAAAATAACTTCAACCCACATGTACAATAAAAAAAGTCCTACGGCAACATAGAAGAGTTAACAAGAGATGAACATAACTTGCTTAACACATTTTCAGGAGCGCATTGCTACACCAAATTCAATATAACTAATTCTAAGCATTCATAAATGATGAGTAAAGCTGCAAAGATTAGATTATTTTTTATTTAAAGCAGAAATTCCCATGATTCCAAGAGTTTGGGCTTTACAAAAAGCAACCAGCGCTGCTAGACTCCAACCATTGCAATCACCCTAACTGCTGAGAAACGTGGAGCGACGCAGTCCCAGGCTCCCTCCCCTCTGCTCCGTTTACTTCATTTCAGTGACTGCCTGCTGCCTTTCTTTAATGTTGAGTTATTGCACCAAGTCCCGAGCTGGCTACCTGCTATCAACGTAGCAATAGTGTTTCTTAGGTACTGACAGATATAACCCAACACTCATTTCTTCAACGAAAAAAAGTGTTATCCCTGTCTTGCAGAAGACAAGGCAATGTCCCACTGCTTTAAATGACACGTTCAAGGTCATGGGGACAGAGGGCAAGAGTTTGAATCCATTTCTTCCATATCCCCATCCAGTGTCTTTATCAGAATGTCATCTCCAACCTGCTGACATCACTTTGCTAATTATAACTTGTACCAAACAAAACTATTTACTTTGTTGCATGCCTTCTAGAATTATCCTTTTGAAATACTGATAAAAGGTTATTAAAAAAATCAAGCCAACAATAATGCAGCATTCGGATGCATTGCTTTCAACCAGAAACAGCTATATCCATTTTACTAACCCACCAGATACAAAATATTACGTTGTGTCACTGGTTATCATTTTAACGCCCTTTCACTAGCAGGCACCATCAGTTTAGCAGTTGATGTATAGCTGTTGAAGCAGCAGATATCAAATCATCTTCTACGTTGACTCTTGAAATAAAATAATAATTCCTTTAATGTCATTGGGATAGTTTCTCCAGATTGTGCAGAAGCAATCTAAATACAGTCTTCAGTCTTGGCACGATTTGATATAACTACATTTTGTTTGTTTGTTTTTTAAAAAAAGCTGATTTCAGCCAGAAAAAAAAAAGTAGATTTTATGACTGTCAGCTAAAAGTTATACTCATTTTCTTCAAATTGTGGTATATGCTGGTACTAGAAGGAATTACTACAAAAGGTTCCTATCTTAAATGAAGCACTGCCTCAAATAAGGTCACTGATGATAGGAGGAAATATTATGAAGATGTGTTACCCAGGCTGATAAGGCACATAGAAGAGAAACGGGGTGGACCTGCATAACTACATGGCAACAAGGTAATTATCAACTAGCATTATTCAGATTTTAAAAGAGCATCTGCCTTGGCTTCACAATTTTTCATATTTTGAGAGCTGCACTGAAGGTTACACTGCAAAGAATTTCTTTTCATTACATCAAGATGATCATTCATTTCTCTTCCCTTCTTTTTTGTACGCTTTACACCATTCATCTCTAAAGCATCACTTACACTCTGTGTATGTTATTTAAGGCTGCTAAGACAATGCAGTGCACTTAGCTTCATCCTCCCAATACAACTGAAAGTACCAAAAGGAAGGAGCCATCCCTTAGAAACATTAAGCTTTCAGTCATGGTTGTTTAGATTGCCCTAAAGGGTTACATTCTCCCTCCAGAAACTGAGAATTAACAACACTATGGAAAAACCTAAGCAAATACACTAAAAAAAAAAAAAAAAAAAAAAAAAAAAAAAAAAAGAATTGAAACATGAAACATTCTTACATTTCTTAAACTGATCCACAGATGCACACTACTGGCTCTAGCGCTTACAGTACGTGGATTTGGGAAGCTATGCCCAGTCTAGCATTACATGAACCCTGCCAGGGTTCATGTCCACATTGTATAGTGGACAATGAAAGAAGATAACTAAAAGAATATAGAAGAACAGGTGCAATTTCTGAGGCAAACTCAAATTCAGATTTTTATGAAGCTTTTTAAGGACACTCAAGAGAACTACAGTTGCTATTGCAAACATATATCCTTACAGTGAAGCAATGAGCTCCAAGTGACCTCTCAGACAATGTTTAATGCCTGTATTTTAATTGGGCAAGTTGCAAAACAGGTAAAGTCCTTAACTGCACCTAAACAATGATTCTGGCTGAAGACCAAGGAAACATTTAGAATGTTTTTAGGGCAGCAAAAAAGAGATGTGACTGCTGATTTAAAGTCCCTTTTATAGCTACGTTTATTGCCGTTCCTCTTATTGTAATGTCTATGCTTGCTCTACTGCATAAGCCTCAGGCTTCTCTTCCCACCAACCTCAAACAGTGATTGTTACAGAAATAAATGCAGCACTTTTCTGGACCAAAGAAGTACACAGAAAAATGCTAAGCTTGTCTGTACCTAAATACAAAATATGCTCACAGACCTTTTCAAAGTCAACCCAGAGCTAATAAGTAACCATTTTGGTTATCTAAAACAGTACATTTATTTTCAATCTTCTGCAGATTATTTTCCAAGCATTGATGTAATAGGGGGGAAAAAAAAAAAAAGTCTCGCAGCCTAGCAGAGGTCAGACATCCCTCTGATGTCAGCAGGACTCTGCCCTTTCTGTGCATCTGGTCAAATCCTTATTAACAGGAAATAGAATGGATTGCAAGTCCACTGGATAAGAAAGAAAAAAAAATCAGGAATAAATGATGTAGCATGTCTAAGGAGCCAGCTTCCTTTCAAGCCGGTGACAGATGAAGCAGCCTTGCTTTAGAATCATAAAGGGTCAGGGATAAAATGAGCCCTTAGCAGCTGGAGAAGAGGCCTAGCACAGATGATGTTTTTAACCGCCGCTGCAAGCTTCCAATGGAATAAAGCAGGCAGTGAGAAAAATGAGCGTGTAACGAGACACGGTGCCTTGATGGCTCAAGGCAGACTTGACACTGCCAGGACAACAATATCAGCCCGATATTATGCCAGTTGTATTAGGGAGCATGAGTCGGGTTATATTCAACATCAAAAAGGAAACAAAATAGAGATATGCTCTGGGTAGCAGCTCTGATGAAAGCTATAAAGCAAGTGTGCCCCGAGTTCAAATTTAACCCAAGTTTTCACTTGGCCTCGCTTGGTTACAATTTCAATGCCACAGAATGAAGGGGATTTAATGCTATACTTTATTTCTGTAATTATATTTAATCAGAAGAATGGATCCAAAAGGCAAGAACCTGCCATGTTCCAGCACAACCCAGCTCCTAGGCCTTGGAGGCACGGCACTGTAACGGGTGACTTGTCTCAGTACCAGTCTCACTGAAGTTAGTGGGACTCCTCACGTGCTTAGGAAGTTGCAGAGGTGCTTAAACATTTATGGTAATAAATTAAGAATTTGCTCCAAATTTCTTGAATAAATAGGGCTCTGTCAGAGTGATTTCAAGGCTCAGCATGCTGTTCGCCATCGGTACATTTTTGTAAGAAAGATTCGAATATGCCTAAACAACAAGGTTATCTGTAACTGCAGATAATCCTTATTAGATGTCAAACTGGATATTTATGCAACAATGACGCCTAAATATGCTATTTTCTACCAATATATAAACATACTCTATTATTATACATCATTTTCACACATATAAAAAGCTTTTAGGAGTCAGACCTCTGATTGTTCAGCAGCTTAAGCACTAGTCACTACTGAATAACTAGGAAGAATACAGATGATATCAACCCAGTCATCTATTTTAAAAAATCTGAATTAAATCTTATTGGGAAGCCTCTAAAGTTCTTTGACTGTTTAGAAATCAGGACTAAAACACCATTCAACAAAAGAGCCTGGGCTTGCAGTTAAGGAGTCTTTACTACCATTAGCCAGCTTTAGTGAGCTGGTTGAAACCTGCTAGTACTTTTAGTTCATATTCCAAGAGATAAACATGAATAACCGCATATTTTCCTGCCTGACAGAGATAAATAGCTGGATACACATTAAAGACTCAATCCAATCCATCCTACAGGTCCTAGCTGCTCATTAAACTTCAGAAAATAACAGAATAGGATGGAGATGCCAGCACTATTACTGTTCATACTTAGCCTCGGCAGAGTTCAGCACTTCACTGAAAAATCAATATTTAGAACTGATACTTACTTGGTTTATTATCCATAAATAATTTGTTAGATTCAACTTTCCCCGGGCTGCAAAGTTGCTTCTTTGCTATTCCACCCCCATCCAGCTCTTGAGTTCTGTTTTTTCTTCTCTCATCATCCCAGACCTGCTCTGCCCCTCTAGGCCACTCTGTGTCTTTCTGGTCACTCTCAGTATGTGCATGGACCAGAATGTCCAAAGGACAGGTCGAGGAAAGGAAAGGAGACAGCAGTGCTGCATTGTTCTTCTCCAAAGTCTTTGCAACTATTTCTGCTACAGGTGACAGCACAAGAAAACTCCTCAGTATCAGATGCTACCTTCATCCGTATTTTTGGGACACAAATATGTTCTGCTGAAAGTGGAACAGAATTACGCGAGCAGGTGCTTATGAAACACTGAATCTCTTCTGCAGCAGGAGAACAAACCTGAGGGCAGGCACAACACCACCCTGATGAGCACAAGCACAGGCAGCCAAGGGCCTCGGTACCTGTACGGGGTCTGGCAGCAGCAAGCAGGACTTCAACCGAGATCAAGCAGCAACTGCCAGCTCCAAAACGGTACCTCTGCTTCACAGGATATTGTCCTCAATAATGTATCCTTCACTTGAATTCATTTCTGCAGCCACATGAAGTGCTGTCTGGCTGCTGCAGATTAAAAAGAAGCAGACTCGAGATGGAGAGAAATGTGTTTTAATGCAGTGATAACACTGTATGGGCTCTCTACTCAAATCCCTACAGAAGGGTCTAACACGAACTGTTGTTTCTATAATAGTTCCATCAAAATCAGCACACAACACCTCAGCCAACTTTGATAACACGTTCCTATCCATTCACACTGCAAGAAAACGAGCAGAAAGGAGAGGAACTATTTTGCAGGATGTGAAAATGGAGCCTACAGCAATGACGTACTGTAGAACTTATTTTCTCTGTAGAAATATTTCACGTCATGGCTCTGACCCGTGAAAATAGTTTAACAGGGAACATTCTAAACCAATTTTTACAGTGATTTTTTTCCCCCCCTCAGGATTGAGGCGTGAAAGCAATCAGACAATTTGTGCAGCCTCTGGTGAAATAACTCAAATAAAAAGACCGCTATTAAACAGCTTTAAAGCAACTACAGTATGCTGTAATCATTACACATACATTAGTATAATACCACTGCCTTCTTGCCTCGGTCATTAAAGCGATGATGATAAAGTGGCAGAATTTTCTCTGCTGAATGCTTCTATCAGTGAAGAGTCTATATTTACAGAGTACCACACCTTGATGCTTTTTATAGGAGAAATACCACACACACAGTATTTCACATACACGCTGCACACTGCCTTTGTCCACCTGCTATGCCATTTTTATTTTACAGGCACCTTTGCGGTGTCAGTTCTCATCACACATCCTGCAGAGAGGAGCTGCAGCCTGAAGTTCACTCCGTGGCTGCCATCTCGTGGCTGCAGCAATCTCTCCTCCTTGGCATTCGCTGCTCCAGAACAAATCCATCCTGGAAGCAACATGCTCTTTGCAACTCCTTTAAGGGATAGTTTCCCTTTCTCTTCGCTGAAGAGCAGGGTTGTAGAGTCCTACACTCTACATAGCAAGATAGTTCAAGCTATCTTGCCTATTCGGACAATCAAACCCCTGGAGTTGTGCACCTAAATGCTGGTCCAGGGGTTACAGGAGCTGCTTCCAAGCACGGATCCCGCAGCACTAGCCCATGTGCAGCGAGGGCAGGATGTGCTCTCCCAGGGAAATGGCACAAGCCAAGGGCTGTTTCCAATTTTGCTGTTTTTCTACCTTTCACTCTCACAGGAGTCAAAAGGGATTTTAATTCTGTTCCACCCCAAATCTTCACCTACCCTGGATCCACCAGAACAAACAACAAGCCCAGTGGATTCTCTTTCCTATCACCACCTACACTTCAATCAGCCACTGCAGCCCAGCTGGCTAGTTGAAAGCTTTACTTGCTGCCTTTAATGTCCATGCCAGAGGATCCCCTGAACAGCCTGAACCATTTAGACAGCAATTACCAAGCAGTAGTTAAGCATGTTTTATATAAAAACTACGAATAACTTAATGCCACCCCAGCAGACAGCAAGCTTGAATACAGCTGAGGTCATAGAGCAAGTTAATTCTAGAAAATAGTGTAGCAGCCCTTACACTGAGGTCTATTCCTTAAACTTACTTCATTTTCACTTCAAAAATGTATATATACACCTACTACAAGCAGTTTGGATGGCATTTAGCTTTTTTTTTTCTTTTAAAAAAATATTGTTTTAAGCTAAATATACCTGCTTCAGAATATACTGGTTAAGCTTCACACACTGCCACATAGCATAACCACAAAATAAAATATTTTGATTAAAATTACTACCCACAGAATGTCTTGCCCTGAGTTTAGAGTATTTCATAGAGCGAGATTCCACAGACCTGAAACCAAATGAGACTTTTCTGCTGCGGTTATAAAATTTATCATGCAAAACATCATTTTATCCATGCCACTATCATTTTATCCATGCCACCAACTGAGTATTTTGATCCTTGTTCTCAAACTCATTGTGTAGTTTAGCACATCTCCAGCATGAAATATGAATACATTGTAATTCTGACAACCACAAAAGCCAGAGGCAGAAGCTTGGAAAGGATCCCAGTAAGGGAGAAAAATAGCCAGAACACTGCAATGCCTGTTAAAGAGACAAAAATAATTTGGTCTTAAATTTTACCACCAAGTTTCAACAGAAAAGAGTCATTAAGGCAGAAAAATAAAAACAATCCGATACTTCCACCCTTAGAATTCCCTCTCTAGTTCTGAGTCCATTTTCAGTATCAAACCCACCAAAAATTGCTCTTCCCTTTTATGGTGTTTTGTTCTCTTCTGAAAGCACCTACCTTATCTGCAAGAGCAGGATAAAGATACATATTTAAAACCAGATAAGCAAAAAAAAACCCCAAAAAAACAAACAAACCCTGATCACCTAATCATTCACTCTATCAGAAGGACCAAATGCAGGTAACAGACTTCTACAGTTTAGGGTTATCAAGGAGACTGAAGTTCTTCTCAAAGCATCAGGGCCTCAAGCCCGTGGGGGGCAGCACTAAATGGGCTGCCCTTCCTTTACCTGCAAAACCACCAGGGAGCAGAATCCACTCCATTAAATCCATCATAAACAGCAAGGCCTACACTCCCCAAAGGGAATTTCCTCTCCACAAAGGGGAAATGCAAAACTTCAGCCTGACAGTTTTCCTCATCTTTTCCTAAAGCTCCTGCAACTCAGAAGTTTGCACTGCAAGCTGCTCTAGTCACTTTCTATTGGCTTCAACTCACAGCCAAACCCACCTGATTAGCATCTCTTTCATGCAGCACAAAAACTTCATAACTTACAAATCTAAATGAATGAGTTTGCAGATGAAAGGCAGCATTAAGTGTGAATTGGGTTCATGAAAATTAACTTCTGTTATTTTCTATCTCCAGAAACATGAGTCCTCTCTGCCCACTCCACTCCAGCTCAGCAGGAAACAGTGAGCAGCTGCTGCCTCCACCGCTGTAGTTCCTTGAGCAGGGACCCCAAGACACCCTTTTCTGCCCCTCCGAAGTGTCCATGAACTGCCCTTGCACCAGGACCTGGCAATCGCTTCCCTGGGGCACAGCTGGGGCCCAGCCAAGACAGGGCTCCCCGCTGCTGTCTCTTCCAAATGGGATTAACGCACCAGCTGCAGAGCAAACACAGCAGGTTTCTTCCATCACAGCCCCATTTTGAAAGGTCCCCTCAGTTCAAGAAAATCAAAGGACCGAGTACAAAATCATTAAAACGGAGCTTTGGAGGTGGTGGAAAATTGCAGTCAGAGCAAACACCACCTTTTGGCCTCATATTTACTTTACTCGTATGGACCAGAGATCTTGCAATTACATCTCAGCCTTTCAGCAGTACAGCTGCAAATGCCCAGAGAGGCAGTAATGCATCAGAGGCTCTGGGGAATCCACACACCTAGGACCAAAGAGGAGCATATGGAGGCTTTGCCCTGCCTCAAACGAGGAAGGCATTAACAATTGAAGCAATAAGCAGTGTTTAAACAAGATAACACTAAAGTCTCCCTTTGGGGAACCTTACAAAGTATAAGCTGCCTGTCTCAAGGACATTCCAAATGCATTATTGTAAGTTCTATCAAAGAAAGAAAAACACTAAAATAGGATTAGTGATGTTCAGTGCTTTGGCAACTGCAATCACTTGATGTGTTCCAAAACGCGTACGAGCAGCATGAACAGCAGAAGAACTCAGCATACACCAATACAACTTTTTTTTCCTCTTAATTTCAACAGAACGAGAATACAAATTAATCTTTTCATCTAGATCTCATCTTCCATGTATGAGCTCAAAAACAGATTAGAAAGGAGATTAATGGCATACATTTCATATATGGTCACCTTAGAAGTTTAATTTCCCTCTTACAGAGCAGCAGCAAGTCGGGGTGTCATTTCAGCAGTTGCTGGAGTCAGGAAGATGCTTCACAAACATCTTCTGTGGCCGATCACCCAGGTCAAAGATGATGCCTCAAAAATGCCTTACTAAAAACAAATATAATAATACTATTTGGAAAAAACATCAAAATATGCTGGGATCCTGTTAATTTTTGTATCCCAAAATAAATAAAACCTGAAAAAGGTGGTGCTACCCCTTAACAATGAGGACAGCTACAGGGTGAAACTGATGCTCAATAGGATTAAAATGCACCTCAGTACGGAACAGTAGAGTCAATCAATACTATTCACATACTAATGACCAGTTTACAGGGACTTATTAACCTCATTGATATCTAACAAAATTAGTGTATGTTGGTTTAATGACTAGCTACTTCTTAATACCTGATTGCAAGCAAAGTTCCTTATATCATGCAGTCTTCGGGAGTCATCCATGGCTGCTGTTATGGAACATTTGACTATTAAGAGTATTTAGAATAAACAGGGTACTCAGGGCGTCTTCATAAAAATAATAAAAAATCAATTATATAAAATAAAATAAAAACATGATTTAAGAGCAACTATTAATATGAAGCTTTTCAACTTGACTAATATTTTTCAAAGACCAGAAAGCATTGGAAATTTTTCTCCTCTGACAAAACAAAGTTTTCATCATATTCACGATCCCCAAAATCTCTAGTTGCTGATATTTTGGACCATTTTATATTTAAAAAATCACTGATTAGCAAACTGAAATACAGAATTACTGGTTCCACGCCATACTGAATTCTTTTCAAAGGCTGCTACAGAAACCAACAGGCCAAGTGAAAGAGTCATGCTTAATCAGGTAATATAATGGAAATGGGTCCATAAGAAACATCAAGGAAAGAACGCCTGTCACTTCCAAATTAAACATCTTGGTCCTGTTTTCTACATTCCCCCTCAATAGGCTCCCTCATGTCACTCGGGCATGTGTGTCACCGCTGGGGACCGCAACGCCGGGGCAACGTGCGATTTCCTTCATTTTCTCTCGCCGTCTGTCCGCAGCATCAGGCAGGCAGCGTCACCAATGCAAGGGTGCAGACACCAGCATGGGAAGCTCTAAACTTCAGAGCTGTATTAAGCTGAAATTAAGCTCTGCATTTTCCTAAATGTATTTCTGCCTATCTTCAAAAGGCTTTGACTTCATTCAAAGTCTTTTGTCATTCAAAACTAGAAGAGACTAGTAAAAAGATCTTCAGTGGAAGTTTTGCTTCAGTAAAACCAGAAAGAACTGACCCAAACACTGCCATTAATGAAAGATGCTATTTCCAAGGAGAGGACTTAGAGAGAAAAAAGTACTTTAAAGACATGACAACCATCTGCCCAGTGTTCGGAAACACTTGGAGTGATGAAATTAATGACATTATTTAGCTGTTTTACTAACCCAAATTTACACTACCCTGACTGCGCTACTGTTTTCCCTGGCGCGCTGCCCTTTTCAGAGGCTCTATCATTAGCTTATTACACTTGAGCAACTGCAATGCCCTAACTTTTTTTTACTCCTGTCATTTTTATTTTAAGGATTATAAAACAGTAATTACAGAAAATCTTTTGAAGCCTATAAAATATTTATTTAAGAGGTTTCTTTCAAGCAGTTGCTACCTATCTTCCACAGAAGTAGAAATGATGAATTGCAAGAAACCTTAATACTTCTGGAAAAGGCATTTTTGAGAACAGTAATGAATTCCAGTATCACCTTCCTTATTCCCATAGTTTTTCATTACTCTTTTTCTTCTCTTAAGAATATAGCAAAGATCATGAGCCAGTCTGCATAAGTATAAAGAATATATGTTATGAGGTATGCGCACTTGATTTCAGACTAAACCAACTATAACAAACGACTGGAAAAAAAGATATAGATTTGTCTTTAAAATAATGTTCTGACATGTAAGAAGGGAAGATCACAAAAGATTTTCCCACAAATACAAATATCTATTTAAAGCCAACAGCAAAAAGCAGTGAGAAAATCAGATGCTACCTAGACCACATTTTCCTATAAAGTTTAGTCTGCAGCATAGGGAATACAGAGAGCAACACAGTGTTCTGTGCTGCAGCTGCCTTGACATGAAGGGCCCAAAAGGCCAACCTACAGTTACTATTTCCAGTCCTCACAGAAGTTTGCACCACAGGCAAGGCTTGTAACTAGAAGATTGTTTGACAAAACTTTTGTGCCGTGGCCAGATGCCTCAGCACTCCTCTCAGCTCAAACAAAACCAGGACTCCAGATACTGAATTCATGAAACTGAACCCCTAGTGCACAGAGGTTCTCTCCATTATTCAAAAAGCAACATGAAATTCTTCACGAAGTTGGATACAAACATTGCCTGTTCTCATATGGTCCCTATGTCCTAATGTGAAGCACAAGTTCAATCTGAAACTCCCTCACAATAGATTTTTTTTTTTTATGCTAGGTAGGACAATCAAGTTCATTGGGGTAAGGTAAATTTCTCTCCATTTCAGTTTTATCATCTGTGTAAGAGGAGTAACTAGATGTGCAATGAGGTGTAAATATATATGGAGACACAACTAGAAAGTCTTCCAAATACACAACCCTGCTGCCACATGCCACTTCTGTAGAAGTCTCTTCAAAGAAATGGTTATAGTTTCATTCATACTTCTAAAATTGTTCAAGATCCACAGCTGAAATCTTTTTAAATAGTACTATTACTCTATTAATAACAAAATTATAGATTAAATAGTTTGGAAATTTGAATGAATAAAATGAACTTAATTTTATCAAGTCAATTCTCTTATTCAATGCAGATGAGCAAGTTCTGTGCGTTTAGAACCAACAGTTCTAAACAGTTTTAGAACTGTTTTTCAGAACAGTTTTATCTTTAAGTAGTAAAAAGCTTAATTGTGACAGACTGAAGGAGCTTTACTTTGCTGGTATTCTTTTGAATGGTTATCCTGCGTGACTGAACAGAGCTTTGCTCAATTCTCAAAGCAATTTACTAAAATTGAGAACAAAATGTTTGGTAGAGCAAGTTGGTCAGTCCTAGATGATTACTTCTTATTCCAAAACAATTACAATAAAGGCAAAATGGGTTATGTTGCTGTGAAAATATGACTCTTTCCAAATAGCAGCAGATAAACAGAGATACACAATCACAGCCACAGAAGTCATCACAGAAAAAAGAGCAAGTCCATGTTGCACCAAGTAATGCCCTAATTAAAACTGAGTTCTTTACTGATAATATTTTTCTGAGAGTTATATGAAGTAGAATGCATGTCCCATGGCAGCAGGAAATGTGCTCTCTTCCATTTTGTGTTATTATCTTCACCTCCAAGTAGGTTCCAAGGAGCTGGTACGATACTGAACAGCAATGCAATCAGGGTGAGGATAGTACCTATGACTTTATATTTAGTAGATTATTGGATCAAAGAAAATGAAGAACCATTGTATTCCACTGCACATCGCTCCACAAAAGGAAAAATGACTGATCCTTGGCCTTTGAATTGAAAAGTCTTAGGTTCTGGCTCTCATACTGCAGCTTACTATTTACTCTCTGGAATTGCACATTGCATAATAAAAGCAGCCTCAATTTTCAGAGGTTTCTGCAACTACAAGTGAAGCCTATTTGGAAAATCATAACCTCATCAGCTTCTGTCTGAGAAGGGAAAAAGAGATAACCTTACCACAGTCCAAAACAGATTTATCGCATAAAATGAAATACAGAAGCCATTTAGCAGTCAAAAACAAAGAGGTTTGAACTGTTAAGGTCTCCATTCATCTAGTTAAACAGCAGAGTTATAACAAAAATAGACTGTTTTTGAAAATGTCCTAACCCAACAGGATAGACTTTTAAATACAGGATAGACTTTGGTCACATTTACTAATATAGCAGCACCTAAACCCTGTTCTGTATCACCCAGCCTCAACACAATTGCCTGCAGCAAGCAGTGTCCTCTGCTACCCACCTCATTCGCCTGGAGAATTCTTACCTACATGAGGTGCTTGCAATGATTTTGGCAAAGTGAAACTCCACAAACCAAACCGTGATGCTTACAGATTTAAGGACTGCAGAAGAGATTCAACTGTTTAAGGGTCTTTGAATCTAGAGGATAGATTCCCACGCCCATAACATTTTCCCTATGTTTGCTAACACCATGTTCCTTGAAAGAAAGGTGCTCATATATAGCAGCATGACAACAAACAGCTTCTCACAAAGGTCTGCATAACAGACACTTCAGAGGTTTAAAAAGCATCTGCACCTTCCCCTACTGAAATGACCCACCTGCAAATCAGTCTCACGTGCTGTGTACTAGTTATTCACAAGACATCATAAAAACATACGGTATTTAGTGCTTGTAAAAAAAGACCTTACTGGAATACCAAGAGGTGGCAGCCACGTAAGTGTTACACATTTATAGCCACCCACATCTGTTCTAAAAAGACTGTCCAATGCTCCGCTGTCTTACACCTTGGGCTATTCATTACACTTTTTAGAGAAACCTAATAAAGAGGCCTAATTTTTAACCTTCACAGCGTACAGATGTCAATGACAATGAAGTACAAGACAGAAAAAGAGCAATCTCTGAGGATAAATGGATATTTTAACATCTGTCTCTGGGCAGAGACGGCTAGCAAGGCAGCTAATTAGTGATAAATCTGAAGATCATTTTTTCGCTGAGGAGTATACCTGTCTACTAAAGAATTAAAGACAACCAACAGCTTATTTTGCAGATTAGATTAACCAGCCATCAGACAGTGATTATTTTATGTCTGCCAACCAGGAATTGCTGTAGAAGACTAAAAATTACAGAGTCCTCACCTTTCCTCTAATGTAGGTGTGTCTAGTACAGAAAAAAAAAAAATCATACTTTCCAGTTCAGGGAAGAGCTACAGACCATCAGTTCTGCTTTGCAGTGATTTTGTCTCTCGATTAGATATATTTACATTCAAATTAATTAAATGCTATTGAAATAGTGCTAGTTGAACATTAAAACAAAACATCTGCTTTCACTGCCCATTTGTTCTGAGGGGCACGTTGTAGTGTCAGATTATTGTAGTGTCAGGTTATTGTAGTTAATATGCTAGTCATGTACAAAAACAATTACTTTCAAATGAAGCTGACATCATTTGCCCTTCTGTACTGGAGCTGTTCATCAGATGTCTTACCTCTGCCATGCATCACTTGATTCTCTCTGAATTAATTTGCTGGGTCATGAAACCTGCTCATTTAAAATTTTTTAGAAGATAGTTACATTTTTAAATCTTTTCCATATTCTTCAAATGACTTTAGAGCCTTATCCACACGGCTGACCAGCAGACTAGATAAATTTACTAACTCAGAATGAGTAAAGAAGAAAACACACAGCCAGACTGACTCTTAAAAAAAACCACAAACCTTGTAAACCTTTTGGAGGCAGACGTCATTCCTCTGCTAAATTGAACCTTGCCCCAAACCCACCTCTCAAACAGGAGCAGATTCAAACAGCAACCCTCAAAAATATTGCACCAACATAGGTCTCTTTCTCAGACCACATCTACACGCAGTTTTATCTGCTTACATTTGTTCAGTTTACTATATCCAAAACAGAGACCAGACTCAAATGCAGCTCTGAAGAGTATGTGAATTTCTGCAGGTATCTGTAGCAGGGTCAACAACATCAGCATTTCCCTCTTTTCATTTTAAGACTGACTTGGCAGCAAAACAAAGAGCATCATCCTCTAACCAATATTGCACCAACAGCTAGTCAATTTCTTTCTTGGAGGTTTCCTCTCTAAGCCCTAACCAAACTAACTCCCTTTAGCTTGCAGAATCTGACAAGATGACAGCCTGAAGGGGAAAGACTGCGGTAATAAATATTTAATAGGCTACATCAATAAAATTTATTTTTCCAAGAATGGAAGAGAAGAAAAGTGAGAAATAATTCATTAAAAACATTGGCTTAGCAGTGCCAGGAGCCATGCTAGAAAAACAGAATTGAGCAGCTCAGAAACTTAAGTACACTCAACATGTGGCAAACTGAGAAAGAGCCGAGTTCCTCAAAGTGAGATGAGATCACACAACAACTTCTAATTAAAGAGCCTGGCCTTCTAATTAAAGAACCTAATTAAAGATTCCACTACAAATAGTATCCTAAACATATTAGTAACAGTTTAAGCTTCTTGTAAAACTTACCATCATCCAACTAAAAATCTGCTTTGTATCTTTGTACCATCCCCAGCAATGTTCAAGAAACCTGCAGATGAGGCACTTAGGAACATGGTTTAGCAGGTATCATGTGAAAGGTTTACGGTTGATCTTACGGTTGATCTCTGTGATCTTAAAGGTCTTTTCCAAAGGTCTTAAAGGTCTTTTCCAAAAATAATCATTCTATGATTACTAATACATCACTTTTTTTTTCCCCCTTAAGACAAAAGGTATCTTCATTTTTTATTAAATAAGGCAATAAGTTGTTTTGGAGAAGACAAAAAATGCAACAACAATCAAGATATTTAGTATAAACTTGATATATTCCTGTGTATTAGTTCAGATGTTTTGCACAAGCCAAGTATAGACTTGATATATGTAAGTTGCATCAGCTGCATATTAACAATTTGTTAATAACTGTTTAGATTGATCTCTCCTTCCTTCCTAACACTATCAGAAAACAGTTGCACTGACACTACAAAACACATCATCTCAGCAAGACCAAAGGAAGATTTAAAGCACCTTTTACATTTACCTTCATGCTCCCCCATCCAAGTAATCACTGAGCTTGCTGTCTTAGTAACTAGAGGCCAGCGGGATGTAGAATAATGTCAGAAACTGTTGCACTGATGAGTCTGGGAATCCATAGCTAAGTTCTAACTGCAGATTTGCTAATAACGACTTGTTAAAAGGCTTTGGATCAGTGGGGTAGGGATTTCTTCATGGGTTACAGTGAAGATGCATTGGAAGCAGAGAAGACCATCAGGGATAACAGGATTAAACAATGTAAAGACACTTAATAGTCACTTAGGTTAGATTTGGTTAAAAAAAATTTAAAAAAACAAAACAAAAAAAAAAAAAAAACCAACACAGAGACACATGCGCATTTTAGAATTCTTTTAGTTTTCCTGAAAAAAAAAAAAAAAAAAAAAAAAGGAATTGTTTTGGAGAATAATTCACATCGCTTTAAACTTGAACACAAAATGCATAGATGACTGAAGAAACGGGGTAAACTGATACCCAAAACCCCTCATCAGCAGTGCTCTCACAGGACAAAATGTTAAGTTGCACAAGGCAGTCATGTTTCCGAGTGATTAAGTGCTGCCCTCTAGTGAAGATACACCAGTTTCAGCACCTAGATGTATCTATTTCAAAGTCATTCTCAACTAGATTTTAACAAGACTTGTTTTGGTAACAGAAAAATATGCAGCAAATATCTTAATGTGCTTAGTAACTTAATTTTCTTCTGTATTTTGATCTTCGGCTTACTTAGCATCACTATGAGCTCAAACAAACTAAGTCTACAACATCCATATTTTACCTGATTTGTGAAATCCTCTTCCCATCCTGTAACGCATAACTAGTGCACCTTTGTTAAAAACATTCCATCAGAAAACAGACAGTATTCCATTTTTGAAAACTGCATGGTAAGGTAACTACTTAAGAGACTTGTCTCTAAAATATTTTGACAAGATCTAGACTTAGCTTTTTCTTATGCTCAGAGACTGTACCTTCTTTTGTAAGGCCACTTTCACTGAAGGCTTAAAACTGACTTCACTACTGCTTAGTGGAACACCTTGCTCTTGATGCTACTGCTCAAAAAGCTCCCTCCTGTGAAGGGTGACAGACATCAGTTACAGTTCATTCTCAAAATTAAGGTACTTTATTAATGTTGTTGCAGATTTTAATCAATTATATGCAGTTTTTGCAAAGCATGAGGTAGTCAACACAGAGGGAGTTGTTTCACATCCATACACTCCTTAACTTTAGTCTCCTACTTCTAAATCACATCTATCTCATGAAGTCAAACTGAATTATAAACCTCTATCAACAGTATTCCAGGTTACTGCTTTGCTCCTATGGAAAGGAGAATTTATAACCTTCAAGAAAACAATTAGTTACCCAGCCTCAAATGAACTTGGCTGGTGACAAAGCTTCTTGGGGAGAAAATTCATGAAATCACAAGCCAAAGTTAACACACTTTGTATAAGATGTAAAAGTTCAATACATAACACAGTTTTCAGTGTCAACATTAGAATATTTCATGTTCTTATAATAACTAGAGATATTTAAGCATTTCTTGAAGACAGACACTGAAAACCTACTCAGCCATTTGCTTACACAAAACATTGAAAAGAATGAAGCAGTTTGAATGAAAAATTGTTTTCAGATATATTTATTAGCTAACAATATTCACAAATGGGATGTTATGTTAGTATTTTTGAACTTCCATATAAAAGTTAGCAAAAAAACCCTTGTTGAATTTTATCAGCATATATGTAGTCACAGGTTACATCTGGGGAAAGATCAGACAAGAGGATTTCATTAACACCTTTGGAACATTTAGCCATAGCAAAATTGTATGGAAGATTCACGTGCGGGAGATCTAACTGCTTCCAGGCCAAATCAGTCTAGTGGCTGATCATTAAAACTTTTTGGGTCAAACAGTAATACTGCATTACCAACAAAGCTTAGATTGTTCCAGTTTTAGACATTAGCTATTTAATACTTTATTCAACTCTTGTCCATGAAAGGCTTTTAACTGTACAATAGAATCTTTGCCTGTGCGCAAGGTATGCTTCAAACTTAAGCAACCTAAGCTTACAACTTCGCCTACCACTAGTTTATTGTTACTGTCAGAGTCTTTGGTTTAAGTATATCCATTTTTTTTCAACTGTTGTCAGAACTGGAGACAAGTCTAGCTGAACTGCCCTCTCCCTGGGGGAATACAATGGCAGCACAGAGTAGTAGTCTGTATGAAGAGCAGAGCTCAACAAATCAATACTGAATCTTATCATAGTTGTATGGAAACTCTTATAAAAGGTTAGCTTGTCTGTCCATTAATTGAAGCCAGTGTGTACAAGCAATCCAGATAGGATAGTTTCAGATCCCATAGCAAAAAAGAATCTCTTGTAGTTTTTGTTCTAAGGACCCTTGTTATTATCACAAAGTTGTCAGTTTTGCTGTTATTTATACCTGGATGATTTTCAAGTTCTCACTCCATCTTCTTCTAAAAATCTGAATAATGTTTCAGCCTAAAAAAATAAAACAAAGTTGAGGCACATGTAACTTTCGAAAAACCTGCTGACTAAAGTCCACATGAAACAGCAACAAGTGTTCAGTGCTGCCATCCTGAGTGTTCTCAGCTAATCTGAAATACATGCAGAGGAAAAGACAGCAACCATCCACATGCTGGGTTCACTTTAAGTGTTATTACAGAATACAGTTCAAATTCAAATAAGGGAAACTTTAGATTTATTCACATGGCTAGTCTTAAAGCTTTAAGAAAGCTTTCCCTGTCAGACTTTATAAGCCTGATTTAATTTAAAATATGAAGTTTCTAAAGCACCACAAAGTCTAACTTACTATAAAGAAACATCACCCGATCTGAGTTATTACCATTCCACTTCTCACAGAAGGGAAAAAGTTAAATCTATGCTAAAAGAGAGGCCAGTCATTGATACATCTCATGTTCCACAAAAACTGGGATTCTTTGATACTAACTTTAACCTGGCAAACAGTTTAATACATTTATTCCTATGTAATCTCCAAATAAACCAAGAAATCTGACATACAAACCATCCAGCATGTGCAGGAAACCTTCAAATCCCACTGAACCAGAGCACTAAAGATACTATTGTCAGGCTTTTACACCTAGAACAAACCCACGCTGGATATGGAATTAGTACAGAAGCATGACTCCCAGGGGGAAGGGCGTTGGGGACAGATGCCTTCTATCTAGCTTTTTCTGTCCCAGTTACATCAAAGGACAAGGAGAGCTTTGATAGAGATGCCTGCAGTAACATACAATCTATAGTCCAACAAAAGGTCTTTCTCCAGAACAGGAAGCTAGATCCCAAAATAATCAAGACCTCAGGTCAAATTAAGATCATGTCACCGAACACCCTCCACATTTCCTAATTTATTAATTATTCTATCACTTTAACAGGAAAAAAATGAATTAATTAATACATACCTATACAATAAAGCTCGGCCCTTATTATTTGCTATAGAAAAAAATCCACTTCTGGGAGAAAAGTCCATAGATTGAGTAAGATAAATTATCTTTCTTCTGAACATTGGGAAGTTCGAGAATACAGTATATGAAGGAATGTGCACCTATTAAGAGTTATAATTAGTTATAGAAAACCACAAAAATTCCAAATGACACAAGTTCCACATTAAGTTCCAATACTGAGTACTGGGAACACACTGCAGTGCTAGTCATTTTAAGTCACTTGAATAACTACATTAAGCACTTTTTATAAGCTTCCCACCAGTTTTACTCAGTAGTACCAATGCTAGCCAGAGTTCTAACAAGAGGTGCAAAAAATTCAATTTGTTGCAGGCAAAGCCATATTTACCACAGTGAAATACAGTTAAAAAAGAAAACAGTTAACAGTTAAAAAAAGAAAAACATTAAGAATTGAACTAGATGTTATCTTAACTTCAAGGAAAAGAGTGCTTTCTTACAGATATATAGCATTTGCACATGTCCTGATCTGCTTGCCCTCACTGATGCTTTTGCAGTGTATGTATCTGCCTATTACCTTCATGTCACTGAGAATACTTTTTTCAAAATAGAAGAAGCTTGCACTAAGCAAAGCTGAACATACCAGTTTGACAGCCTCATCAGTTCCTTTGGAAGCCACTGCCAAAATTTCTGTTGTGGGATTGAAGGTCACAGAAGTAGCAGCTGTAACTAGGTTCATTATGGCTTTAACTGGTTTCGGATTCTTTTCTCTGAGACAGACATCGGTCGTATATAAGTTCACAACTCCTGAACTTGAGCTAAAGAGGATAGATTAACACCAGTCATATCAATAAGGGGCATTTACAGTACACATTACCTTGTAATCTACAGCCACCCCTAAAAACAAAAACAAAAAAAACCCCACCGTACTTCCAATAAACATTTAATGCGTTTTATAAACCACAAACAGAACATCTGTGTTATTTTTTTTTTCCTCACATAAAGAAAATTTTCATATAAGTTTTTCATATAAAGATGCACTTTTACCAAGGTGATCCTTGGTAATTTTTTGCAACTAAAACTTTGGAACATACAGACATTAAAACACCAATTAGGATTTTTTTTTCTAGTGGACAAGCTACTACAATAGAACATACAAGGAATTCAAAACAATAAGAACTAATATCAGTGATTGAGGGAGCTAAAGTTCTACTCTGTCCTCATTACAGCTCAACTTATTCCACATTCTACCCTCTTACCAGCCATGACAGTTTACTGAAAAGCTACAGAACAAGATATTAAGAAGTTACAACTGGTTTAGTAACTTACCCACATGCCACATACTGGTTATTTCTTGAAACAGCAATACACTTGCCTCCCAGAGAGCCTTCATCTTCAAATCTGTGCAGACACTTCCTACTTTTCACATCCCAAATGAAAACTTCACCCTCCTCTGTTTGTGAAGTAAAGTACATAGTTACATACAAACCACATAAACAGAACAGTGACTTGCATATTTTGTTAGGTTTCAGAAAAAAACAATTTAATGTGTTCACAAATGTGAAATGCAGGGAATTAAACAAAAAGCATACTAAGCATAAAGCATACATTTTGATGCACGACCGCTTTTGGACCAGATAGAAAATGAATTAAAAGACTATGACACTAAAACACTGACTGCTTTGCAAAGAGTTCAATGATTTAAGAGAACTTCGGCTTAGTGCTACTAACAAGAACACTTACTTGAATATGTATATATTTTGCTGCTGTCTGGAGTGAAAGCAGATGCAGTGCACCTTCCATTAGCTTTCATAGTGCTGATCAATTCCTTTGTCTATAAGGCAAAAATTTACAGCAGTGAATTAAAGATTCTTCCCATTTTGACATTCTCTTGACAGAAGTGTTCCCAACTCCTGAAGTACATTTATTGAAGACACATGAGAATTCTATTATCCTCTCCTTTTAACTGCCTAGAACTTAAAAGTCATGGCTTAAAATGCAGCACTCAAAGAATACTTGATGCTCACAGGTGTGCTGTGACACATACAGAAATAGACTCAGCAAGAACACTGCTTCCATACTCCTGTCCCACAAAATTCATTGCTAAATTGGCAATAAAGAACAGCATTAAGACTCCTTCAGAACCAAGTTACCTACAGACCATGGAGATCCACGTACAACTCCTTTTACAACTAGAGCCAGCTCACCAAAGGTTCACAGGCTGTCTCACTGGGAGAACGCTATTGCACAATAAAACTGAATACTTTTGGACAACAGACTTTTTCTAGTGAAAACTTGAAACAAATCCAGCTGTTATCAAGCAAAACTTGGACATGACTTTCCTAAGGATAGCTTAAAAAGCCTACGAACCCTTGGCTTTAGCTCCAGCACTAGTCCCATTATATTTTCAGACACCCAAAAATCATTTTCTGAAGCTGACAGTATATGTCATATTTCTATTTTCACCCAAAAGCCAGACAACTTTTCAGATTAAAGGTAAGCAGATTCAGGCAGAAAAGGGTACCAAGACAATGACACCAAGTGAATCATGATAAAAAGCCCCTACCTTCATTGAGAGCAAGTGAAGATAACCTGAAGTCCCAGTAAGAAGCATTAACGATCCATCTGGAGACACTTCAAAATCTCGAACAAATCTTTCTTCCATACCTTTAAAAAGAGATTCAGAACCTCAAGTTGTCATGATTTATTCTTTTGCTTCAACTTTCAGACTTCACAAAGAATATGAATAAGACCTGACCCCATTTCAACTCTTCAACTCAACTTTAAGCTGTGTAATAATTACTCAAACTAAAACTAAATACATTTTTCACAAGTTAATTTGTATGACAGCTCTATTCGGGACAATTTCAACTATACCCAGCCTCTTAAAGTACTAACACTAAAGCATACCTCTTACTTGATGTACAGGAATTATACTTCCACCCATCATGTCATACACATAGAACATTTTATGGTGGGTACCAGTTGCTATAACTTGTTCTCCATCAGCACTGAAACAAGCCTTATGGATTGGAAAACTCTCTAAATAGATGCTCTGTATTTTTGGATTCTTTATACCATCAACCTTCAAAAGAAAACAAATTTTTACATTAAGGAGCATATAAAATAATTTTACACACAAAGTTAACCTAGACTAGCCAGTACAAGAAACTAAAACAGTAAATAGTATGCTCTTTTTAGGCATTTATCTCTCCCTATCTTCCCAATCTACAAACAACTTGGCTCTCGCTCCTTGTCCTCTATCTTTGTTGGATAGGTTCCAAATCTCTCATCCTTCCTCTCATTTCTATTGTGTATTTTTATTGATTCCATATGGAATCATTTGCTTTGCCTTATTCTTTCTTGCAGCCCTGTAAGTCAAGCTTGACTTGTGCCTTTGACCACTTCATAGGTCCCTGTATAGAGATTTATATTTCAGAGAAACAGAAAAGTCGAGTCTCTAGACTTGCAGCACAGTCTCTAGACTTGCCAAAATGCTTTGAGCACTTGGCTTTCATTTAAAACTATTATTGTTCCTCATTCTACTCCTACCTTTTTTTTTTTTTAAAAAAAAAAAAAAGGAGAAAAGTCTCCGTCTTGGTCACTACAGACCTTGAAGTCAAATACTTCAATAAAAAAAGCCTTCGCTAAAAACCTAAAAATAAATAATTGACTTGCACTCTAAGAGCAGTTAGCATGAATTTACAGATGAAGGAATTTTGTTGGAATAAAATTTCAACCAAGCAAGTTGTGTGGACACATGCAATCCCTATAACATGGATATGCCATCACAGGAAGGGAGGAGGAACACAGAAAGAAAAACTCCACCCCACCCAAGGTATTTTTAAAAAGTCAATTGCTATTTTCATTGCATATATTGAAATTTTGCACCTGAAAGAGCGACACACATCGATCGAGTCCAGCAGTGAGGATAACTTGAGCAGAAGGATGGAACTGCACTGTTGACAGTTTTCCACCAGAGAGGCGTTCCTGATTAGCAGGCAAGCAGACTTTCACCTACAATTCAGGTCAAGCAGTTAAAAATACCGTATTTGCTTATGCTGATGAGCAGTCAACCAATTTAATTGCTCTTTGTCTTTCAAAAGAACAGACCTCGCACATTAGGCTCATCTTTCAGATAACTCAGACAAACAGAACAAAAAATATGTCAAGAGAGGCTGCTTTGGTTCAGACATGGGAAGCTAATTAGCTGTTGTACTGACTTCCAAATTAATGCAGTCTATATAAAATTAGTCAAGTTTCAATGAGTCTGGAACACAGACCAGATACTATATGAAACTCAAAGCTGTCAAATCAAGTAGGCATTTCTCACTCTACCAAATACCATTTCAGTGGCTTCAGAGTTGCGAGAAAATGCCATCCTTCCTAGTTTCTGCAAAATAAATATTTACGTCTTCAAGTTACAGGGCAAAAAGGAACAAGAAATCCATACAATCACCAACAGAAATAACACTGCTCAACCAGCAGAGTGTGCATACGAGCCAGAAACACGGTAGAAGCTGCCTTGCCTTTACCTGTATAGTACCTTTTGGCAGGGACTCTGAGCTTGATATAAAATTACCAGTTCTGCATAGCAGATCATCATCTTCATCACTATCCCCTAATTAAAACAAAGCACATAGAAAAGACTCATTTCACAAACTTACACATCATGTCCTACAAAATCCCTACAGAAACAAAAAACAAAAGCACACTGAAGGGATCGAGCTGATTTACCCAGCTTGTTATCACCAGAAACATCAAAAATTTTTTATGAATTGCCAAGCAGACAAAAACATTATTAGAAACAAAGCTTCATAAATATAATGAGTTTCTTTACTATCACTTGCAGTCCTTTTGGTTTTCTTCTTATTTTCTCTATCAGCCCAGGCAGGAACACCACCCATAGCTCGCTGAAATCTAGCAAGAAAAAACAGGAGACAGGGGGGAGGCTTTTTGAGAAAGCTGCTTCCTTCTGAGGGTAACACTTACATGACAGTCAGTCTCGATTCAATTGAGATTATGCGCATTTAAGCATGCAAGCTTTTCCTGCCCTCACAATTTCACTCATTCTGGTATTGATGTATTTTTGGGATTCGTAGAACATGAAACTGAAGCATAAATCAGAACACGACAGCCCCGTTCTTCGCAGTTGTGTGTGTGGAGTTGTGGGTATACCCATATTCCAAGTCATTCTTCCTTGCATACCTTAATAAATAGAAACCAATCACCTAAACTAAGCTACTATTTTTCATCATCCTATTTAAAAGACCTTTTCTGACATAGCTCCCTAAAAATAGATAATTTCACATATCTCTACTAAAACAAGCACTAAATTAGTCAAGGGCAAGTTCATTCACAAGCTTTTTGTTTGTTATTAGTGTTTCTTCCTAACTTTAAGACATTTCTAGAAATTCAAGACAGCCAATAATGCTAGAAATTATAAACTGTCCACAAATTCAGCAGAGAGGAAAAGCCCTTTAAATGTCACATACAAATATCTCATCTTAGCAAAAGTATCTACACAAGTGTTACTGAAACTCACTCCTCTTGAAGTCTTCGCTTAAGTTTTTCCTTACTAAGTATCTTCTCAGCATCACCTTTCATCATATCTCTCTTATATCTGTGGGTCATATCAATCCTAGGGAAAAAAAATGGACGATGAACTCAAGCCTTTTACACTGGTTCTTTCAGGCATCATCCTTAGCTCCTGTATATGATCTCCAGCTTACATTTCCTCAGCTTCATCCTCATCGTCCACCCAGGCAGGTTTCTTGGGTGGCAGGAAATCATCCTTTGCTTCATTCTCCACTTCCGAGTCACTAGAATCCCTCAGAAAGCTTCCCCCGTCAGTACTGTGAGGCTGAGAACAACCAAACAAGCCACATTACCCCACCAGAAAAGACCGTCGGTTTTTCCACATGGGAAAAAAGGGAAATGAGGGCGATGATGGGGTTTTCCTCCCACACTCCATCCCCGGCCTACCGGAGCGGGCCCCGCGAGACACCGTAGCAGCTCGTCCTCCTCGGCTGCCAGGCTGTCGCCGAACACCAGTTCCTCCAGCGCGCGCTCCGCGCCCGAAGCCCCGCCGAGCGCCCGCAAGTGCCGCTCGCGGCGCGAAGCCTCCTCCGCCTCTTGCTGCGACGCCGCCTTCTCCTCCGCGCGCGGCTGCAACGGCTTCGCCATCCTCATTTTCTGCTTCACCATACTCGTTTTCTGCTTCGCCACCTTCGCTTTCGGCTTCGCTGCTCCCGTTTTCCTCGCCGCCATTTTGGGGCGCCGCGGACCCGCGCGAGCCACCACCGCGCGCCCCATGCCGCCTCACAGCGCCGGAAGCAGAAGGCGGGGGCGGTGCCGCGTGACCCGCCCCGCACCTGATTGGCTCGCGCGGCCACCCCTCCTCCTCCCGCCTGACCCGCCCCCCCGCAGGGCGTGTCACGTGGCCTCCTTTCTTTGCCTTCCCGTCCTCCTGCGCCCTCCCCCGCGCCTCGCACGTGACGCGCGCCGCGGCCAGGCCGCTCCATCGCGCCCACGGCGGGGGGGAACATGCCCCGTGTGACAACAGGCTGCCCCTCAGCGGCAGCCCGAAGGCGTCCCAGCCCCCGCGCGAGGATAAAACAAGCCCCTCCCCGGGGCCGCTTTCCCCTTGAGGGCCGCAGTGTGGTGCAGACGACCCCCCCACGTCCTCAACGCAATGGTTCTGCCCGGGGGCGTACGGCGAGCGAGGGCGCCCCAAAGAGGCGAGAGCCCAATGAGCGCGCGCGGTGGGTCGGGTGCTGCGCGTGCGCACTGCGGTTATGCTAATGTTGTTGATGTTCCGGCGCAGGGAGTCGGGCTCCTTCGGGCGGCGGAGGGAGCGGCTGAACTTTGCAGGCCGCCTCCTGCCCCCGCTGGGCCCGGCCCCTCGCAGGGGGAGGCGGAGGGGGCCGAGCCGCGGGGAGGGGGCAGAGGCGGCGGGCACCTCCTGCCCATGAGGGCCTGATGGAAAGCACAAAGGAGCGGGTGAGTCGCGGAGGGGCGGGCGGGACGGGGGCGCTGCGCGGGGGGAGGAGCGGCCCCTTCTCCTTCTCGACCCTGCGCCGGGCACCTGTGTGGGAGGAGAGCGGCGCCGGCCCCGCGGGGCGGGAGGACGACAACGAGGAGGAGGAGGAGGAGGAGGAAGGAGGGGGGTCTCGTAGCGGGGTCTCGTAGCGGGGTCGCGGCGGGCGGCGCTGTCACCCGCGGGCACGTGGAGGCGGCGGCCGCTTTGTTGTGATGCGGCTCCCCCGCCGCCTCCTCGCCGCGCGCCGCCCGCGGCTCCTCGCGCTGCCCCGCGAGCCGCCCCGCACCGCGAGCTCCCCCGGCGCCGCCGCTTGGGAGCAGCTGCCGCGGCCGGGGCAGCGGCCGCCTCCTCCTCGCAGCCGCCTGCCCCGTCGATATCCTTTATTTGTTAGATGGATTCTTGGTGCCCGTGGATGTTTTGACTCCTCTCTGGACGCGAGCGGTGAACTCGCGGAACCAGTTTCACTTTCAGGTTGGCGGTGAGAGTGTTTTAGTGGGAAGGACTCTCTGTCCCGTGTGTCTTTAAAAATTTACCTCGCTCTAAAGCGTCCGCTGACTGCGGTAGAAGCTGCTGCATGTAGAAAAGTAATTCCTTTTAGAATAAAACTGAAATACGTGGGTAGAAGCCCGTGTGATTTCTTTATTTCACTTTGAAAGCAAGTTGCAGCTTTGCAAGCTGCAGGGAAGTTCTCTCTATTTAAAGTTAAGGCTGTTTTTCAGGTCAGAAAGCTGTATTAATTTGTTTACATCTTTTTTTGTTTTTTAGTCATTTATAACGGCCTGTTTTCCTTCTATAAGGAATGGAATCATAAATTTAAGAGAAAGTCGTCTGGAAAAATTAAATGGGACTTAAACCAGTGATAGGCTTTACAGAAACAAAAGGCTAGTGTGCTGGGTCAGTGATGTTCAGTCGCGGCTTCTGCCTAGGGCTCGCTCTGAGGAACGAGGAGTGTCAGGCATGGGGAAGCGCTGCACAGCTGTGTCCCGTAGCCTAGGGACCTGGCACAGTCCTCCTTTGCACTGAAGAGCAGTTTAGTTCTTAGTATGGAGCGTGCAGCGCCAGCGCAGCAGGGTTGTCAGCTGCACGCGAGGGCTCCCCGCGCTGTGGTTCCCAAAAGAACTACATGGCAGTAGTGGTAAAGATGATAGCACAAAAGTTCCCTTGGCTTTCATTTTTCTTACCTTTTTAAAGTTTGGTTTGATTCTGCAAGGCTCTTGATACCTTCTGCAAACTGCTACCGCATATCTTCATTTCTCAGGTAAGTCAGTACATGCTGGGCATGGTGATGTTTTGCTGAATCTGGTCCTGGGCATGTAGACGGAATTCAAATGTTCCAGGGGTTGGGGATTTTGTTTTCTTCTATTTGTTTGGTTTTTTAACTCTTTTTTAATGATAATGTGTTGTTTAAAATAAAAATATTTGACTTCTAGACTTCATGTCTTCCAAATACTCCTGTGTGTGAGAGCTTTGTAGAAGCGTAATGGAATTTGTAACAAATCTTGAGTTTTCTCAAAACTCAAATATTTCAGATATTACATCTCCTCCCCCCTCCAAATTGCCTTCTAATTTGATATATTTTTTTGTAAAAGAGTCTCCCCTCTTGTGTGAAACCCCCTGGGGAAGAGGCTATGGACAAAACCATTGGCAAACAGCAGAAACTGGCTTCAGACAAAATGCTGTCATACATAGCAAATGAAGAGACAGGAAAAAACATTTCTGTAATTTTCCAGCTGAGATTTTACTTGTAATAAGAGTGGAAGGCACATTTCCAGATAGAGGTGAGTTACTTCTATAAAAAGTAAGTTTGGTTGGTTGTGATTTCCAGGAATCCCAAGATGTTTAGGTCTGGGGTGTTTTGTTTGTTTGTTTTTAATGAAAACTAAAAGTATGTTTTCTTTAAATTGGTACCATGTTTGAACTTTCCTTTTTTTCTTGTACTATAAGATGCAATTAGTTCTTCAGTTCCACATCGGCAAGGTAGTATTACTACACTAAGTTATTTTGTCTAGGTGAATTTCTGAAGCGTTTTAATGACTTAGTTCTGTCATCTCAGTGGCTTGATGATGAAATATGGAGCTGAAGCTAAATTTGCAGCATAAAGGACTAATGAACTTCTGTAAGAGGAAAAAAAAAAAAAAAGGGCTGTGCATCCAATTTAGTATTAGCTTGGAAGTACATGTGTGATCTGATAAGGATGTGTGATTAAAGTAAATGTGTCTTATCATGTACAATTGACTTGAAGTTTGTGATGACCTCGTTGTTGACCTTGGCCTCCAGTGCCATCTGTCCGCACTTCTGTCGTGTTCCTGGGCTTAGCTCCAAATACAGCAAGGGACGCGTTGCCTGTCTTCGAGGTGCTCGTGGGCCTTTGTTAAGCTGCTGTTCTTATATCTTGTCAAAATTCTGATTTGCTGCCTTTCTGAATTCAGCTGCCAAATTATAATAGCAATAAGCATTTTGAGCAGGTTGAAACCTTCCAAAGACCATTTTGTATCACCCTCCTTTGGCAAAGATGCATTTACTTGGAGGCAGGGAATTTAGTTGCTGTGTAATGAGGTATTTTCTCTAACAAGTTCTCCGCTGCAAAACATTTTGTCAAAAGTTTTGCCAATACTTGAGCAGTCTTCATCAAGAGACTAAGGCAGTTTACTGAGTAAGTATTTGATGTTTTATTAGCATTAAAGTGTTTTCTGTATGTGTGTGTGTTGTCGATGCATCATTTATTCTGCTTGTTCAAGTTTTTACTCCGTAAGAGTAGTTGCTAAACTCAAATAGTATGTGATATAATGTACTAAACAAATTCAACTGTCTGTACAACACTATATGCTAAGGGAGAAATGAGAAACAATTTATTTTTCCTATCTGTTTAGAATTGCCTTCATGATTTTAGGGAAACCGGTTTCCTTAACTATTCTTTTATCGTTTCATTTACTTTGTGTAATACCTTAAAAGTATTTCTTAAAAATACATTGTTGCCAAGTATTCACAGCGGGGAGAGGAAGAACTGGAAAGTGGGAGTTGGGCAAAATAAGAAAGGAGTTCTTAAGAGTTCCCTTCTCCACCCACCCCTTCAATAAAGAAAACTATGCAAGAAAACCCCCAAGCAAGTAGACCTATAGACTTATCTGCCAGTCTCACTTATACTACTTTCTATTGCTCTTCATAACAGTCTTTCCTGTTGAGGAACTGGTATTTTCATTGGGAAAATAACTCTTAGCTGGTATGCCTAAAAGCTTGGCTTGACTTTTTGTTTGTTTGTGTATTGCTTCTTAATGTAGTAATAGATTTTCTTTTAGCAAGAGAGTTACTTAAACTACTGCTCATTTGCTATTGACCAGAGTTACACAGGTCTGAGTATACAGATCTGTACCCTGTGACAGTCTCCTGCTCAAAGCATATTTTGCAAACAGGCAGGATGCTATTTCTTCATCTGTTAATTGGTGAAGAACACTGATCTGATTCAGCTTTGAGGGAAAGGTAATCTTCTCAGTGTGGTTTTAATGCTAAGTCCAGCTTCAGAGTAGGAAGCATTGTATTTGTTTTTCTTTTTCTTTTTATGCATTGCATTGCAAATTATTAGATGGGCCTATCTTTACTGTGATGTGAATGTTAGAGCAAGTTACTACTGCTGGTAGTCTCCAGCAGGAAAAAAAAGGGGATTTTTTTTTAAAGGAACTGTATCAAATGGTGATTATTGAAGTGTGTAAATTGAAAAATGTGCTTAATCCCATCCTGCTAATAGTCATAACCCCCAGTTTTGTAGTTTTGATGGGACACCGTCATACTTTTAACTATGATGTAGCTTTCCGGAGGGGCTACGTTCTCATTAGCAGCATGTCTCAGAACTTGCTAGGACATCTGTTTTGCACGTAATAGCCTGACCCTTCTGAGGCTTGGTTCCTAGAGGTCCTGCAGGTGCCCTGGTTAGGTGCATCCGTGTCAGGGAGACAAATGATTCCCAGTCAGCTGATGAGGCAGCCTGCTGCTGCACGTGGCTTGTGCGAGCTCGGCGGGGAGCGCAGGCTGCCGCTTTGCAGCAGCAGCTGCCTCCTGTCTGCTTTGCTTCCGAGGCAGCGGCCGCAGGGACTCCATGGGAACCAGATCCCACTGTCTTGCAGAGAAGTATTTGAGTGGGTTTTTCATCTTCCACCCTTTGCGTAGGGTGCAGTTTCTGACCTTTGAGCGGCACCCCTGCTTTTTTCCATGTCAAACATTGGACAGGCTTTGCAAGTGGAATAGGATCTCAAAGGACTGTGGAAAGTGTTGCCAGAGAATCAAGTTGTTAGCTGCTTTCTACCAATGCTCTTTCTCCATGTGTTGGGAAGAGCCTTAGTGACCTGGAAATGTTTTGGTCAGCTCTAGCACAATTTCAGCTTATGTGTTTATATGTTGCCTTCCCTACATTGCACCTAACTCTGCACACAAAATGCTTTATAATTTCAAAGTCAGTGGGTGTTTTTCTGTTGCAGGACTATAACTTTTTTTCAAGTTTCCTAATATGTATCTTGAGTAATTTCCTAAGAATTACAATTTGAATAATAACTATAAATTAGCATTAAGAATGCCCAAAGTATCCTGTAAACATGTGTGTTTATGGTTTTTAATAAATTTTGCAGCTTGATAAATGTTTTTATTCAAGCTTTTGCCAAAAGAGAAAAACAAAGCTACTGAATTGCTCATAATTTAAATTAGGACTATTTGTCCAAATACAAAGTTAATGAAAGAATGGCAAATGAGACCTCTTTCAAGTGTTTATTATAGCTTTTTTTCTTTCTCATCTGTGGATATTTTGGCAAATAAGGCTTGGCAGTCCTACTTAGTCTCTAAATGTCTGTGAGAAAGAGCAACAACAACAAAAAATGGAGGCAAAAGTGCTGTTGTGATGTCTTCAGCAGCAATCTCGCACCCTGCTTCAGCGTCCTTAGAGCATGTACCATCCATGCCACGGTTCCTGTTCCTCTCACCTCCATCCGTCCCTTCCCTGTTCTCCTTCCCCTTGCAGCGGAGCAGTGCAGGCTATAGGGCTCCCTGCTCCGGCCCTGAGCAGGGAGCACCCTGTGCTCCTTTTGCTTTCTGTGAGTTGGTGGCTCTTCGATCTCTAGCAGTGCAGCAGGTCAGCAGAGTGCAGCAGATTGCTGTGTTGGGTCCAAAGTTCTCTAGTCTGCAGCAAGAAAGGGAATTCCCCAAACTACCTGCTGCTGCAGCTTCCTCCATAGCGTTGCGTCCTCCTTCACATGACATGGGATCCTCATCTCTCAGTGAGGTAGTTATTCTCCATGGTGAGTTATTCTCTATAACTCAGCTGAATGAAGAAGATGATCACGTTTGTAGACTCCAAAACCCCACAGTGTAGGAGGAGTCGGGGTGTTCTGGTGTCAAGTGGTTAATACAGTATTGCATTTCATTACTTAGCAGAGGCTGTATCCTCTGGTCAATGAAAGTTGAATACTGGGAGACATTATGGAGCTTATGAAATGTTGAGGAAGCCAACTGGCCTTCTGGCCATGTTCTCATCTGTACATTATTGGTACTGGAAGCAGGACACTGTATCCACGGCAATGTTGTGCTCAACTTCTAGCTTAAATGACACGCGTTGCACACACCAATAATTCATCCTGCATCTTGTTGGCTTGTAATATCAGTAATAGTGTACAGGTGAGACTTGCTAGCAGCGCAGGTCAGTGCAGAAATCAAGTTTCCCATTTGGCTATGAGGAAATCCTTCTCTAACAGGATTTAGACAGATTGCAAAGGAGAATAGAGAATATGCTACTAAAGGGAGAGTATGGCAGAAAAAGGCTCGAATGAGATCCAGCAATAAAGATGTAGAGACATATACCCTCTAGGAAAGGGATTTGGGGAATTATTGTGACAAAATTTTTAAAGCTGTGAATCCAAATGCAATTTAAGAGGGAAAATTTTGATCACATTATTTTTCTGTCTACAACGTTTTTTGAAATAAAATTAGCTTTGGGGGAAAAAGGTAGAGGTAAAGGCTTTCTTGATACTTCTTTTTGGTTTCTTGCTGTATTTCATTCTCCTAACTTATGTTTCTGTGTTTAAATTTTTTCCTATGTCTTCATTTATTAACTCCTCTCAGTCTAAGTAGATATTGGTCAGAATGATGGAAATTCTTTGGGGGAAAAAAACAGCTTATTGCAGGCAGCTTGCTTATCTAGCATCAGTTTTGTTTCAATAGAGGTGTATAAAATAATCATCATAAAGTGAAAATGTCACAAAGCGCATGTAGTGAGTTTGTATCAGAAAATGACATCGGAACATTTATTGTTTATGCACGTACAATGTCTTGACTGGAAATTGCTCAACATGTTCTCCAAAGTTGTACATTTTCACTTGACCTCTGATTTTTGGTTATAGGAGAACTCTTTTATGTAACAGTGTTTTTTTGGTATGTGACAGTAGCAAATTAGTCACCTTTCTGTCTTTTGGTATTTATACAGACCCTATTGCCATAGTAACTGAGCTCCTCATAATTGTTAATGTATTAATCCTCAGAACATCCGTGTGAGGTAGAGAAGTGCTCCTGTTCCTCACATGCGAAAAATCTCCTACCTGCCCTACGATTCAGTATCTATAAGCCCACAGGCCAGTGAGAGTGGGGTTATACTCTCATTTCCTTGCCCCTAGAATAGTGTATTTTTTTTTTGAACTGTCTTTTTTCTGCACAGCTTTGTCAAATTAATGAATTTTAGTGAAATTAGCTGCAGCCATCTGGAATATGCTCATTTGCATACAAGTTCTGTGCAGCTGTCATTATTCTGCACATCAGGATTAATGAACTCTGAAGATCCAAGAAAAAGGAATGTATGGACTGTTGCTGCATATTCTCAGAGGATCATGAGATAAATTTTTCTACCTATATATCACAATGCCAACCACTGGCTACTTCTGACTGTACTGCTGTGGAGCATATTAATTGGCAGTATGTGGTTCATGTCTCTGTGTTGACAGAGCAGACCCCTGTTTGCAATACATCTACATTTGTAGGCTGATTTTGACCTTTGAAAAAATCCAAGTTTGTTTTTTGAAATTGTGCCCTTGGAATGCTCTGCTATTGTTTTTGTGGTGTTTTTTTTTTATTTTTCTAATTTTTAGGTAGACCTTACTTCACGAGCAGAAAGGAAAAGACGTGATTCATTCGGGATGTTTGACGGTTATGATAGTTGTAGTGAGGACACCAGCAGCAGCTCCAGTACAGATGAAAGCGAAGAAGAAGTTTCTCCTTTGCCATCCAGTCTCCCGATTATAAAGAATAATGGACAGGTCTATACTTATCCCGATGGCAAGTCTGGCATGGGTAAGTATATGGCTACAAAGACTCTGACGTTTATGTTTTTTCAACATACGTTAAGAATGTGGATGAGTCGAAACCCAAATGTCGGACAAATCAGCTGACGGTTGGTGGTGGTGGCTGTTGTTTGATTTGTTCTGTTCTTTGTTTTGTTTTGAGAAACTGAAATAAGATATTTGATGAGGGGTATCAGAATTCTGCATTTTGTAAATGAACATGACATAGGTGGATCACAAATATTGTTTTATTCAGTGGAGAAAAAATCAGTGGCAGATGCTGTGTGCTTAAAAAGCACGTGCTTACAGGTTAATGAGGCTATTAATGGGCTTAGGATACTTCAGATTTTCACAACAGAGGTCTGGTTTTATTTCAGTTTGGAAATGTGGGCAGGCAGGCCTAGGTTCAAAAAGTTAAGAACTACCATGAAATTATAGAAATTGGATCTTGATGATTTGTTCACTTCTACTAATGGTAAAAGTAAGAGGGAGAAAAAAGGAGAGACCATTTCACTTATGAACTTGAGATTCGTAATGTTTTACTGACCTTAGTGGAATTTTCTTAAGTTATTTTTCTGTGTAATTCTCTTCAGCACCAAAACCTAAGAAACTGCTCAGCTTGGTGGTGCCACCTACAGGGCCTTTTGCCTGTCACCTTTGTTCTGATTTTTTCCTGAAGTCCTTATCACCCTTCTAACACTCTGCTCTTTCTCTCCTCTGATCAGCTACATGTGAGATGTGTGGAATGGTTGGTGTCCGCGATGCTTTTTACTCTAAAACGAAACGCTTCTGCAGTGTGTCGTGCTCTAGAAGCTATTCATCAAACTCCAAGAAGGCCAGCATTCTGGCCAGGCTTCAGGTAGCGGTACAGAAACCACTTTCTTTCTATATTTATTGTAGTCTGTGTGACCACATTAACATTTTCACATAAAAAAATTTTGTATGCTGACACTCAAAACCATATCATGGAACAAATTCCTTTGCTCTGTAGAGCAAATTACAGAGAATATTGGCTCATTATTTTAGGTCTGCAGCAGTGGCCCACGTGCATCGGTAAGAAAAATAACATCTGTATGTGTAGTCATTTGGAAAGCACATACATTTGAAAATATTTCACCCTTAAGATGCTTTCTGGCTTTAGAGAGCATAAAGGTTTCTTTAGCATTGCAGTCTTATGTTTTCTTAGTAACTATTAGCTTTACAAAGTAAGTTCTGGTCTATTCATTTAGAATATCAATCACCTGTGTTTTGTCGTCTGTTTTGTATCATTCAAGGGAAGAAATGGAAGTGTCAGGAAATGCAATTATCTTATATCTCATTGCTGCATGCAACCAATGCCAAGGAATTGCATTCATATGGATTAGATTTAAGGTTCTCCCTTTTAACTAGCTTTTAGAAGACACCTTTTTCAGATAAAGAAGTGAATCTGTATGCTCTTCAAGTTGGAATACTGGTACAAAACTAATCTTTGGGACATTTTCTAGACACCGTGGGTTTTTTTTTCTATGTAAATGAAGTTTCTTTAATATTCTTTGTAGTTTTGTGATATTCTGTTAATCATCTTCCATTCTTTGTTGTTCTAATTTAAGAATTATATCTACCAGGAAAAACAAAAATGCTTGGCAGATAACTTTGAAATTGCATTTTATAATTTATTACAGTGATTTTTCACAAAATAGTGTGAGGGATATAGCACAGACCTATAGATGTTTCTAGTGGGAGTTTGGGAAGACTTTATTTATTTAGCTTTTTGTTATTGTTGTTTTAGGGTAAACCTCCAACAAAGAAGGCTAAAGTTCTACAAAAACAACCCTTAGTGGCTAAATTAGCAGCATACGCTCAGTATCAAGCAACTTTACAAAACCAGGCAAAGACTAAGGCAGGTAATGGCGTATAAACAGATTTTTGATAGTGCAAGATTTGTGGTTTATTAACAGTTTCCTAAATAAAATAACTTTCTCTTAGCAGCTGTCCCCGTGGAAGGTTTCAGCTGGGGTAACTACATCAATAGCAATAGCTTTACAGCAGCTCCTGTTACGTGTTTTAAACATGTAAGTATTTTTCATTATGTTTATTCTCTGTGTGTGTGAGATTTTTTTTTATATATATATATAATATATATATATTCAGGAACAAAAACACTGTGAATAATACTTTGATTCATTTTTGGGATAGATTCATATCCCAATGTGCTTTATAACCTTGGAAATTGACTTACATTGTGAAGTCTGGTAATATGACTACTTTTAATCTAAATGTTTTATCCTGTCCTTTAAAACCATTCTGAACACCATCATATGCTTATCATACATACTTCAGTTTAAAACAAAAAAAAAAAAAAAAAAGAGGAGGACTCTGAACGTGTGATTTTTTTCCCTCCACATTTCATAAAAAAAAAAAAAATCAAAAGTGAAATAAATATTTTATTCTCTGTATTAGTATTGCAAAAAAACCTAACAGAATTCACAGAATGCAGCTATGGGACGAGGAAAATATTAGCAGCATCTGTCTTTAAGATATTTGTTAAAACCCATTTCTTAGATGTTGTTTAAAATATTGACAGTACTTTGATATAAAATTGCCTTAGATTAAGGAAGAACTTCAATAGAGAAAGTTTTTTTTTTTTTTCAAATATTTATTTATTTACAAAGCTGAACTGTTTCAGCTTCTCAGTTCTAAGTTTTATTTTGCTGAAAATCATCTGCTGAAAATTACGCTGGAAATAAATATTTTGCTTCATAGAAGTTGTCTATAAGGGAGAAGAGAAATTTCTTTTTTGCCGAGCGCTGGAGCCGGTGCTGAGCCCTGTCTCGTAAATCAGCCGGAGCTGAGGGCCCTTGGCAGTTGGCGCTCCCTGAATAGCCCCCTTTATGCCGAGGGGCCTTGCTGCTGCCGCGAGCAGCGCCCTGCAGCAGCGCAGCCTGGGGAATGCGGAGTGGATTCCCCGTGCCTGAATAACCATGTGTGCGCTCTGCTTCCACGAGCATGTACACGTTATAACGAGTAATTTAAGTGCATATCAGAAGATAGTGTTTGATAAGATAACTGTGCTGTTGTAACAACAAATGCCTCGTGGTGTCTGTTGCACTTCATTAGGACGCAGCAATTATGCCACTTGTATTCTGTATTACAACACTGCATTATTAGAAGGAGTTCTCTCTTGTTTTCTTACTGTTTCATTCATTATACTGGATAGTATATTAATAACAAGAACAGATATAATACTAACATTCATATTTTACCTTGAAAATCTTTGCAATCAAGACGGCAGAAGTGCTGTTAAATCTGAATCTTGTTTCTTCTCTCTCCCTGCTCTCTCTTTCTGTAAAAGTTTATTGTTAGTCCTGAGTCCTCCTTTGGTTGTTTCTGTTAGTTAGAGGTATGACAGTGTGATTTATATTTAGTTTTACTATAATTATTTCTTCAAAAAATGTATCATTAAACCATTCAGAATCTGAAGGCACATTACTTCCGTCTCCTTTTTTAGATCATTCTTTTGTTCTCTCCCACTTTCTCTGTCCCGTGAGAATTAAAAGAAGCAATTTTCTTTTTGTCTATCTGCAAAAATTATTGATAAGTTTTGTATGTATTTATATTGCTTTTGTAACACTGGATGCAGTTTTGTTTACTGTTCATATTATGAATTTTATGCACACGTTCTGTATGTCTACAAGATCAAATACATAAAGCTTACCCTGCCCAAAATACTGGTCTAGGACTGATAGTACAGGTCAGACTTTCTCAGTGGAGTAAGATAACTATGTAGCTATCCTTAAATTTGTTAAGTAAGTGTGCACCTGGTTACACTGGCTCTATCTGCATGTATATTTTATAGGGAGCATTGGGATCAATATTAAAGAACATGTAAGAGGATTCTGAGATGTGCGGTTTGGCTTGCTTGACTTGGTAAAGCACAGCAGATTTTGGTGTTTCAGATCTGTGCCTAACTTTCCCACATCACATGGCTCTTTGCTTAGTGTGGGAAATTATTCCTGCTTTAATTTTAATGTAGACACATTATGAAGCAGAAATATTTAAGTCTTAAAATTCTTCTCTAGTTAATTTCAAAGCATTCTGATATTTCTAAACTGTTCTTACTTTTTTTTCTCTACTTGGTTTTAATAGCTCAAATTGTTCTGGTAATGAAAGCAAGTACCTTGTGAGTCGTGTCAGTACTTAATGTACTACTTAATGCCCATCGATAGCACTAATATTTTTTTCACCTGTTGCTAGTGAGATGCACGTTTTTCTGAAGCTGTGCATTTTTTCAGTCTCTGTTTCAGTCCAATTTTATTGAGCTGCAATATTTTTACTCTGTTTCTTTCGTAACAAAACACTTATAAATTCCTATTTCTCCAAGGGGCCATGTCTGGATTTTACACTAGGTGGCAGTGCTTTGCCTTTAACTTTGATTTTTTCAGCTTTCTCCTTTGTCTTCCCTGATGATACCCTCTAGGAGGGTGCTATATACACCCAAGATAACAGCACAGTATACCTACATTTCAGGAATTGGTAGTATTTCTTTTGCTATTAAATGCTTGATTGAAGCTGCCTCTCTGAAATCAGGGCCATGTGGATAGCTTTAGGAATAAGTTATTTTCCCCGCCAGTTCTTTGTTCAGCTAGGCAGCCGTGTGGAGGTACTTGGCCTTTAGGCATTCCTGTCAAATCCTGTCAAACAGGACCTTCCTGATTGCAACTTACCTTGCAGAGAAGGCAGCTGCCGCTCACAGATAAACCCTCCCAAGTCATCTCCTGGCTCAGGAAGCGATGAACCAGATCTTCCTTGTTTGGGAGTAACGTGAAGCGGATCTCTTCGTCACGAGTCTGAAAGGTAAATTTGTTCTTACCTGTAAATTATGGTTCTGCTAGTTCATACTATGCCAATCCAGACTTCAGAGTTACCCTTCTAGCCAGCTCTTGAATAAGACTTAGCACTTACATAGTGCTTTGTGAGTTCTTCAGAGCACTGTGCAAACATTGATTAATTGCATGAAGACTGTAAAGAAGAAGATGTAAAGGAAGGTGGCTGTCATAGCCCTGGTTTATCCAGTCTTCCTACTTTAAGAATTTATGTAAGGAGTGGAGAGATATACGGTATACCAGGTATACTGTAAAGCATCATGTCAGGACAGTAATGATATCTGGCTTTTCAGTAGGAATGCTACCCAGGATGGCTTCCTTCTTCTAAAGGGTGAGCTATGTGGATTGGTGTAGGAGAAACTAGCAGAACCAATATTTTCACAGACAAGGACAAATTTAGCTTTCTGCTATTTCCCTCTATACCAATCCATGTTTTAGAAGTAAAAATATTTGTGACAATTCCCTTATCATGGAAGGAGAAGTGCTATGATACACTTTTCTCTCTGAATTAACTGAGCAGGCAGTAAAATATATTTCGATGAAGTGCCGCTGGATTGTGAGATCATTCAGCCCTGCTATTTTTGATTGTTTGGACTCATCTGTATTTCTATACAAGGCAACAAGAGTTACTAAAATATGCAGCTTGAAAAGTTTATTTTCCCATTTCAATCCAAAAAGCTACAAATGTCAATTTAGAGATGATAATGAATATGTAATGGGACTTTATTAAGATGTTATATCTGCATATTTTGCGTATGGAAATAAGTCATCTATAAGTTGTTTTTAACTCTGTCTGCTAGATGGCAGAAAAGAGCTCTACAGTCTAGAGCGGTGTAGATGGGACATAGCAGAACATGAAGAGACCAGGCTTCCAGAGTACAAAACTGGCATGCTTGCAGTGGAATTATTTCCTTTAATGTCTAAAACTTGTTGCCTAGCATCATATATTCTCAATAGTTAAAAGCATCCCCTTTTAAGATAAATTTGGTTTACTGCTGCTAATTGGCCTTTGCTGATTGCCGACAAACTTCCAGCATTGTAATTGCCAATCATTCAGAATTAATGAAACTATTTTTCTCCTATGGCTCCCCACTAAGAGTCTAAGAATTTGGAGGCTGTTCTCAGTGAGCTGTGTAAATGCTGTGTTTGGGGAAAAAAGCCTTGTAAATCAGACATGCTTAGAATCCTGACTGCCTATTACGATACGGAATCAAAGGGTCCCTTCTGCCTCCTCTATGGTACCTGAATGCTCTCTGCACTGACTAGAATTTATTTCTCCTAAAGTACCTTTATACTCGATATGACCGTTGTTCTAAACTATCTAAAATCTGAACCTTTCACTTGTTTGTGGCTTCTTGTTGAATTTAGATTCTAAAGCGCTGCGTATTTCTGATCTCTACAACATCATCTCTGACTGTCTTTTCATGATGCTCTGGCCAACAAAACATTCTTCCTGAGATGGCAAACTAGATGTAATTTTTATCTGTTTCCCCTAAATCCTTAAGAGTTCATCAGACTTGTATTTCTTCTTGTTACTAGAATCCTAGTTTAAGCTTTAGGTACAGTGCATGAGGAATCTAGCTATGCATTTCCCTTTGGCTTTTGTTAGAAAGATGCAACTTAGATTTTTTTTTTGTTTGCTTGATGGAACCATCATTTGTGGGTGATATGAAGGCCAGTTTCTCTGAGAGGTTGTGAATCCCTGAAGCCGTATGAGATAATCCTTTTCCTAATAAATCTTCAGGATACATTCAGTAAATAGCTCTTTAGCATTTTCAGGCAAGTTACAAAAACAGATCATATACTGGATTTTAACGTCTGTGACAATGGTATCATTTTTAAGTACTGTAAGTTCCTTGAAAGTAGGATTGTGGGGGAAATTATACCATTCTCAGTGAAATCAGTGACTAGCCTCTAGTTGAAACCTCATGGAATAATGCTGGCCTGTGAGTATGTTATTTCTACTTGTGCTTTACAGATGTTTAACAATCCTACGGTTGTTACAAGAGATAAGCAATAGTAATTGTATATTATCAGTGCACATAAACTGCAGAGCAAAGCAACAATGGTTTCCAGAAAGACCAATATCCAAACATATGTTTGTCTACCATGTATATCGATTTTTGTCTCTTCTTGGAAAGTCGCTCATAAAGCATCACTGTAACAAAAATAGTTATTTTTGTGTGGAGTAAACAGAATGGTGAGCTGGTCTTGTTTTTCCCCATCTTAAATGACAGGCACCTATGGGGACATGCTGGGGTGATATCTCAGAAGGTGTGAGAGTGGAGGTTCCAAACACAGACTGCAGCCTACCTACCAAAGTCTTCTGGATAGCTGGAATTGTAAAATTAGCAGGTGAATATCTTTTGGTTGAAATTATTAAAACCATTAAAATAACTGTGGAGGGAGCTAATAACTTAGTGGCTGTTAATGACGGGAGCAAGATTTTTTTTAATGTTTTATCCTAGGAAAAACAGAGTTATATTTTTTACATTTGAAGGAGAGGTCTGAATACATTTGTCATCTTGCTTAATTTTCTATTTTTTTTAAATGGGCTTTTTTTTTTTTTCAGGGTACAATGCTCTGCTAAGATACGAAGGCTTTGAAAGTGATTCAAATCTTGACTTCTGGTGCAATGTCTGTGGGTCTGACATCCACCCAGTTGGTTGGTGTGCAACCAGCGGGAAGCCCCTAGTCCCTCCTCGATGTATGTAAATATTCGCAGTGTCGCTTGATTGAAATAATTTAAAAGTCTCTTCTTGGTTTAACCAAATTTGCTTATGATTTGAATATTTCACCATGGCAACAGTGTTTCTTGGAGCAACCCCTGCTATATCAAGGTGGAAGCAGTTAGACTAATCAGTGACATAAATATGCAATGGTCTTATTTATGTTTTGTCATTAAATTCTTTGCCCTAACATACACATGAATTTAAACTGGGGTATCATTCATTCTCTAAAGGGATTTTGTCATTATTTTCATCCAGGCTTTTTAACAGTCATGTAGGTTTTCTTCTTTACATATTCCAGGCTATAACATTGTCTCTAATGGACACATTTAAAAATCAGTGGCTTATTTTTTCCCCTTCATTTGCAACAGCCATCCAACACAAATACACAAACTGGAAAGCTTTTCTAGTGAAACGACTTACTGGTGCCAAAACACTTCCTCCTGACTTTTCTCAGAAGGTAAGGCTGATGCAATATCAATAATGTACTATAAACAAAATTGCAGCACAGTGTGAAGAGCTGAAATATTTTACAATGGCACATTACCCCTTTTATAGTGAAGATCTTCTAATAGTTTTCCATGGAATCTCTATTTTCCATTTATCTCTGCACGTGTTAGAATATGATGCCATTTGAAAAACACTTCTTTGAGAGAAAAAGACTAATTTTAAAATAACCCCAATTAAAAAAAGTGCTAAAAAGATGCCCAATGATAGATAGTAGCAAAAAAGTAAAACTAATCTTGCTAATTCAGGATTTTTTTGTCATTTTTTTGTTAAAACAAGCTAAACACAATTTGCTAACACAGCATATGTCTAGATGCAGTAAAATACCTAATTTTAAATGATAATATTTTCATCTACTTTAGGCTAGATTGGTTTTTGTCTTTTTGCAGGAGAGGAGGAGTATCTGTTGCAAGATGGTGCACAGATTTTCATAGGAATATAAGGAGTCCTGTATTGTTGTCCTACCTGCATACTAATATTCTAAAGACTTTTATTTTCTGCACATGTTCATTTCTATTTAAAACTTGGCTCAGTTTGAAGCCTAATCAAATTTAAAAGGTTTAAATGCTTTGGGGAGTTGACATATACTGTGTTTAATTAAAAGCATGTTAAAAAGAATACATGTTCACAAAGCAGATCAGTATTTCCTTTATTTTCTTTTTTCCTTAGTATTGTGAAGAAATATGTCTCTGAGTGGTCAGCTTTAATTATGTTCAAGCATTATTTTCCGTATTTTGATCCTGTTTAAGTGCTGTATTTTGAGTGGATGACAAAGCATTTTTTTTAAAATCTTTATCATTAAAGCTAATTGTTTCTCAAGGTCATTTTTATCCATTGCTAATCACTGAACAAACTTTCATAAAATCAATGGAAAATTCCTATAACCTGTGTGGGAGTCATTTGTACTGTTGTAGGATCTAGTCTACAGAGATTTGTGAAATGTTTCATTTTGTCACGTGTACAACAAAACGTAAAAGAAAGCATTCTGTCACTTTTGCAGGTGGATTAGCAAGTAATTGAATTAAAAGAAGTACTTTGGTTGCAGAAGACAAATGACTAGGCAAAAACAGAATGTATTTTTTACAGATTTTTTCCCTGTTATTTTAAGGTGTCTGAGTGTATGCAATATCCGTTCAAAACTTCCATGAGAGTAGAAGTTGTTGACAAAACACACCTTTGTCGAACACGAGTAGCAGTGGTAGAGAGTGTCATTGGAGGACGGCTAAGATTGGTGTATGAAGAAAGTGAAGACAAAACTGATGACTTCTGGTGCCACATGTACAGTCCGCTCATTCATCACATTGGTTGGTCTCGAAGTATAGGACATAGATTCAAAAGATCCGGTAAGCTTGTTGTGTTTCAGAGGTATCTTTGTGGGCAGTGTTGTCTTAGTGAAGCTTAACTTAAGCCATATTGTAACTTCATATGCTTAATTAAAATAGTTAATGTAATTATTAAGTATATTTATTTTAAGCCTAGATGTCCCCTACAGTTTATTTTCTAACACAACATAGAAGAGTGTGCAAAATATTTCACTGGCAACTTTTTTGCAAAAGCCTACATATATTGATAGCAATTTTGTGGCACAATCGTGGGAATAGTGAGTTTTTTCCTCAGAAGTTAAATTGTATTTTAGTAGCATTTCAGGTAGAATTAAAGAAAAATAGATCACTAGGTTTTTGTGGTAGTTGTCTTAAACTATGGACCTGCCACAGTAATAATGCTAATGGGTAGTACCAGATATTTCCACTGAACTCATTTATAAATAAGTGTAATTGAATTCAAGAGTGGTGCTGAAAGTCACTGAAAGGACCGTTCAGAGCATGTCGGTATATGGGAACTTCTAGCTGCCATATTTAGGAAAATGTACTGTCTCTTTCATTAATAAAGTCTCTGACAAGGATGCACCATTTTCCCCTGTAGATATTACAAAGAAACAAGAGGAACATTTTGATGCACCCCCACACTTATTTATGAAGGTGAGTTTGCCAGCAAGAAAACTGTTTTCTGCAGTTGATGAGGAGCTCTGATTCCTGCTCTGCATGAAACAGCACTGCAACTTTGCTAAAGTTTTGAAAACATGCCCAGTGTAAGTGTTGGGTTTTTTTATTCGTATGCTTAACCAACCCGAGCCTCTTGACATATGAAGAGGTTATGACAGGCGTTTCAGTCTTTTTGTGTTGATAGTGTGTGGTGATGTATCGTTCCAGCCTCACTGATTCTTAGCTTCTGGCGCTGTTTTTTCTCTCTATAGGTAAAAGAGGTTGACACAGCAGGGGAGTGGTTTAAAGAAGGAATGAAATTGGAAGCTATAGATCCCTTAAACCTTTCAGCAATATGTGTGGCAACTATTAGAAAGGTAAGAAAGCAAATGTCTATTTAAGAAGGTAGATATGAATCTAATTTTTAACTCATTTTTATTTAGTTTTGAAACATAAGAAAAGGCTTAAAGAAAATAAAATGCAGTTCATTCACACTGCATATCCATTGAATCCTCAGTTCTAGCCAAGTAATATAGAAAAGCCATATACTCATGTAAGTTCTAATTTAATTTTTAATGCTTGAAAATTCAATGTTATTGTTGACTAAGAAATAACATGCTTATGAGATTAATTTGCAGGCCAATCTTCTGCTAATTATCCCAAATATTCTTCAACCCTGTTCTAAAAACCTCATCTTGCTTACCTGTGGAAGTCAATGAAGATTTTTATATATACGTATATATATATGTGAAGAATGTACCTTTTTTTCCTAGCTGAAAAAGGCACCATCTATGTGAAGTCTATTTTAAAAGGAAATGTAAAGAGTTGCTTAGCAGCCTCGCAGAACCTTACCAATGAGTAAGGTTGTTATCTTGATTTTTTTTTTTTCCTCTTTACGTAGTGCTGAGTATCCATGCAAGATAAAGTGTAAACTAAATTATAAACCTTAAAAAGCTCATGTTCACCAAAAAAAAAAAAGAAGGATATTTTCCCCTCTCAATTTTGCAGTTAACTAAGGTACTCTTTACAATAGTATGCAGAAAATCATGGAGACAGGTATGACTTGTTTTTTTTTGTTTGTTTGTTTTACTTGAATGTCCTTATAAGTATTGTCTTTAGCATACAGTTGTATTTACTCTTTTGAAACATGGCATGCTTTCTTTCTAGCCTTATCACACAGTTAAAGGAATTTAATGTAAAATTTTGTTTTTCTTTACAAAGGTTTTAGCAGATGGCTATCTTATGATTGGGATTGATGGCTCAGAAGCAGCAGATGGGTCTGATTGGTTTTGTTACCATGCCACTTCCCCTTCTATTTTCCCTGTTGGTTTCTGTGAAATTAACATGATTGAACTAACTCCACCCAGAGGTACATATAGCATTCTGACCACATTTTATTTTTAATATTTTTCAGTGATATTGTATATGCCTTATGCTTTGTTTCTTAACTCAGTCTACAAAGTTCTTGTCACTTTTCAGGACTTTCCCGAGTCTGAAACCAATACTACAACGTAACATCAAAGTAATCTAAAAAAGTTACCAAACCTTTTCATACATAAAAAGACAAACAACATCTGATTGGTTCACTGACTAAATTAATTTGCTTTTACTATCAGAATTTGAGAGATTAACAATAAATTGAATAGTACAGCTATTAAGTGAACAGGAAATATAAATATGCAAGTCACTGTTCAGAATATGTCAGTACTTGGGAAGTTCTGGCAAGCAGAGGTTTAAAGAACATTTTAAAAATGTCAGACTTGGGCTAATTAATAACAACGGTAGTTAATTTATTGAAATAGATTCACAAACTTGATTTTTGTAGAAGTTGCTATAGATTTATGCATGGCATAATCCCTGCTGTAAGAAAAGCTGTCTGTCCACTAGCATATATGCCTACAGAAGACTCTTATTGCCTTCATCTTTCTACTTTACTGTCTTTGCAGTTTATTGTACTTTGTGTAACAGCAGATGATCGTGGCTTTCTGTAGTTTTTTATATATGTTCTTATTCTACCAGACTTCTGCTAGACTTCTGCTTGTATTTGTTGAATTTTTTTTAACTATTACACAGAACAACAATACAACAAGAAGATAATAGTTTCATAGCACTTCCTTAGCACACACTAATGAATCTGTCACCTTTGAGCATGTGGAAGGTCTGCGGTTGACAGATTTACTGTTATTTTTTCAGTCAGCTCATTTAGTGAGCTTATTGCCAAGAAATTCATGGGCCTCATCTCAGTATCAGAAATATGAAGAGTGGAGGGGGGGGTTGTTGTGTGGGGTTTTTTTTTTGTTTTGTTTTGTTTTTTCTCTCTTTCTAAACCTGCTCATCTGTCAAAAAATACCTGGTCCAAGATGTTGTCCAACATTATAAAATATGTAGTCCAACATCAGTAATTGGAGGATGCAAAGAAAACACATATTTGTACTAATTAGTTCAGACCCAAAAACATTAAACAGAAGGGAATTTATTTTCTATTTTATTTCAATGATGCAACTTCTCCATTTTAGTCTTCAAATAGTATTTATACAAGAGTGTTCAAATTTTACTGCTAACACCTTTATACTACTGTTTTACAGTACTGTTTTATACTACAGCTTTTCTATATTCATATATATATTATCCCATGTATTGCAATTTTCCATAACAAGCCTGCATCATCCACTAAGAGATGGTTATAAATCCTATGCAATAATCTAAAAGTCATTTGAATGGAGAATTAACTGCAGTAAAATACAGAACCTAATGTACATTAATATACCAAATGTTTTATTACTGATATAAATGGGTATAATGACCAAAGATCCATAGCTCTTGAGGTGACTACTGCCTGAATTGTGGCCTTGAAAATGGACTATTTTTTACTTCTGATTACTGTAGCTAGAACCGTGTGCCCATGTCTTCAGTAAAAGCTCAGAGAATTTAATAAAACAACTTGAGTACAAATCGGCCTATGCAAAAACAAGAAAAAAATCATTAATATGTTAAATTAATATGTTAGTATCCATATCACTTGTTAGTTATCCAGCTGATCTGTTTATGCAGATATGACTTACTTCACTTTGGATACCATTTCCAAATTACATCTAGCATTATGGATAGTTAAAGTATATTCCTGTGAAATCATTGGGCTTTTAGCTTACAGGCTTATTCTGTTTGAACATCCTAAGCACTTGCTGAAATCACCAGAAGTTGATGATTTTAGAAACTTTCAAGAATTTGATTGCATTTTGGGCCCAGTCTTAGCTACCCATTTGAGTCCTGCCCTGCAGTACTGAGCTGCAGCTCAGTGGGAGCTCCATACTGTGACTCCAATGAGATCCAAGCAAGATCCATCACTGTGCCATGCCTTGATAGTCTAAGCTGCTTTAAGTTATCCAAAATAAAAATAGTCGTGTGTGGGTTGCTGTTTTGTGTTTTTTTGGGTGATGTTTTTTTTTTTTTTTTTTTTTTTTTTTAAAGAAATCAGTAGAAAGCAAAAGCTAAATATGGTTTTCTTCCCTTTATTGATTTTTTTTCCATTGGTTTTAAATTTGAAAAACTGCTGTAAGTTACCCTATTACTGCTGTTTTAACCTCTTTATTGAAGTCTGAAAATATCCATGCCTGTTCTTACCAGCCTGTTCCTAACAAATCAAATTTTTCAATAGTGGAGCTCTTTCCCCGCAGGAAAGACGCTGGATGTGCTTAATTACATACTCTGTTCTGGGTGATTTGTGTGGGGCAATGTAGAGATCATGGATCTACGCGGACAGAAAACTTCAAGTATAAAAAAATAATTTTGAATTACAGTTTTTGTATTATCTAGAAGTTCTTTCATCTTGATTGTTGCATCGGGCTGTGTCCGGTGGACTGTCCTTGTCCTTTAGACCAAAGCTCAGAGTGGTGGAAGTTTCTGATATTAATATCTTGCTTCTTTGTCATCTTTTTAGCAGTAGCACAATGCCAATATACTGTTCTTGTAGTTTTTATTTATAAAGCTTGCAGCTGATTTGTGAAAATGTTTACAATTCACAGGTTATGCAAAACTCCCTTTCAAATGGTTTGACTACCTCAGGGAAAGCGACTCAATAGCAGCACCTGTAAAGCTCTTCAATAAGGTAATAAACATCATACATGCCTATTTAGAATTGTTTTAATTGGCATGCTTGCTTCCTGATTTTTACCCTCTTGATGTGTTCCCTTTTCCAGGAAGTTCCGAACCATGGGTTTCATGTTGGAATGAAACTGGAGGCTGTAGATCTAATGGAACCTCGTCTAGTGTGTGTAGCCACAGTAACCCGCATTATCCATCGCCTACTGAGGATACACTTTGATGGATGGGAAGATGAATATGATCAGTGGGTGGATTGTGAGTCTCCAGACCTCTATCCAGTGGGATGGTGTCAGCTAACTGGATATCAACTACAGCCTCCAGCACCACCACAAAGTAAATTTTTGTTTTTGCGAATAGCGTAGCAGTTGCTTTCTGGTCCTTGTTATTCTGTGATTTGTCCTAACTTCAACTCTTTTTTTTTTTTTTTTTTTAACATTTCCTTTTCATAAAAAGGACAAAAGTTATAACAAAAATAGAAGATATTGCTTGCTTCATGGTTCTAATCTCTTCCGTTAAAGTACTTCTGGTCATTTCTGTGTTTACTTACTATTTTTCTGTTTTTATTGCCAAGAAAAGTTTACTTTGTCCTCGGGAAAAAAAAAAAACTTTATGTACTGGTCAGTTCTGGATAATACCTGATCCTTTAAGATTGCAAGTATATGCTTTACATACTAAATTTGATGGAACTCAGCGTGTGCATAGAGTTATTCATGTGCAAGATATGTGATAATAGGTAACTATTTCAGTACTTGTTAATAGGATTATAGTTAAATAGAGGGAATTTTCCTCAGAAAAGTTCTTCTTCCACCCTCTTTCAGTCATTAAAGTTACTGCACAGGATAGAACATCTCTCTAACGCATCTGAAGTGCTTTTCCAAAATACCGAGCTTTAATTCTGCTTTTGAAATTTTTTTGCAGCATCAAGAGATAGCCAGTCAAGTTCATCAAAACAGAAGAAAAAAGCTAAGTCACAACAGTACAAAGGACATAAGAAAAGTGGGTGACAAAATACTGTTTGCATTTTTCTTCCTGTTTTGAAAAGTTTGTGGTCTCTCCCTAAGTCCCTAATCTATCTGGAAGTGTTGCTTGTGTGTAAAATAGGTGTTATGCTTAAAGGTGCAGTATGCCACAAAAGGAACTTTTTAATTAACTGAGAATATCTATTTTTTATAACTTGTGACAGAGTTGATATTGTTAAATATATTTTATATGAATTGTAGATGGACAAATGTTACAGTATTTTTGGTATTTGGAGATTGTTTTAGTTACGGAATATATGGAATAACTAGGTATACTGCCTTAAACTGCTCAGATATCAGTTAACAGACTTTTACCTCTCTGCTTATAGTTATTTTTAACACAGCTGTAGAAGTAATTAAGTTATTTGGATCAGAAAGAGAAGTAGGAAATTTAAGGCATTATCTTGCTGTTACCGGCTCTGGTTCCTTTTGAAAACCAAGCGACTTGTTTGCCAGTTTTCTGGGTGAGAGACATCTGTGGGAAGCTGACAATAAATAGCATTGCTTTACATGACTATTCTTGTCACAGTAAAACATAGTAATGACTGTTTTTTAAGAATCTGAGAGTTACATCAAAGCTACTCAGATTGTTTACATAGTAATTGTTTCCCTCAGGATAAAGTTTTCCTTAAAATTCACAACTGATTTGAATTTTAATTTGGACAAGTGCAAGGTCCACATCCCTCCGTGGACTTGACTCTTTTTTTCCCTGACTCTGGCTGTTTAAACTAGAAATCTGTTTTGAGTGAGTAAAATAAAGGGAGTAGAGGCAGTCAGTTCAAGAGGGCCTTGTGCCTTCTCTCATCGTTCTTCTCTAGAAATGAGATCCATCTGTTTTCTCTCCTCTGAGCAATATTGTAATTTCATAAAGCAGTTCTATTCCAAGCAGTTTTAAGATAATTCTCAAATAAATTGGCAGTTTTGAAAGGTAGCTGCCTCTTGAGTCAAGAGCAGCAGCAACCTTACAGCCATTGCTTGGGAAACGTGTGTGCGAGAGATGAAATGGTAATCATAGGAATACAGTCTTATCCTGTATTCTTAATAAGTTCCACACCATTTTTAATCATGTTTAAACTGTTTATTTTACAAGATTCTCCAAAAAAAATAAAAGTAAATGAGAGGATTTTTTTTCTGTTGCATAAGAATGAATAATTGTCTTGATGGAATTTTATGCCCAATATCAAGACAGCCTAACAATTTAGTATATTTGGAGCACATCAAGCCTCACTGACTCATTCCCTTGGTATTTCCTTGAAAGGGAAGGGGAGTTGAGAAGAAATTGCAGTATTTATGCTGGAAGTAAGGAAAGATGAGCTGCAGAAGAAGGTCTATAATCTGTTGTATGGACTTTGTGCTGCTTCTAAGACAAAATATTTTTTAATAGAAAGGTCTGAGGGACAATTCACTCAACAGTTGATGCGGAAAGTAAATTTGCCCTCAAGTCAACAAACTTAACTAAAGATCTTCTTAACATTCTTTAATGTAACTTTAGGAGAGATCTGATGTTCTCAGCTAGAACAGTAGAATCTATATCATCTGATTGACTTACTGAGACCTCTTTCCAGAGAGTTTCATTGCTGTGGCTGCCTTTGGCCACTGCTCTTGCGTTGAGGATTTCTGAACAGGTGTGGGAAGAATATACTGTCGAACTATATTTCATAATAAGCTTTAAACACAGTTTAGGAAAATAATTTAAATGAGTCTAAAAGACATTGTAAATAAATAGACCTATTGCTAGGTTGAATAGTAGTAGGAGTTGAAACAACAGCATCTAAGAAAACCGTTGCATAAACCTTAGAGTAAACATCTGTAGACTGATTCTGATCTCCTTCAAGTATATGCTATAGCCTACCTATGCCAGGCTTTACCTTGTCCCTTTCCTCCGTCCATTAGCTCTACAAAAGTTTCCTGATCTCTTTCACACTGCACCAGTGACAAAGACACTGGAAAAGAAAATCTCTTTATCTGCTGCTATAGGGAGGAGATTTGTTCCAGGGGGACTGGTTGTTCATCTCTGCCCTGAAACAACTTGTAGTATGTAAAAGGGGAAGAACTTCTGAGTACTTTTTCTGTTGACTCAATATTAAGAAATCGAGTTAATGTTATTTATCTAGAGGAGATGAAGACCTCTTCATGAAAATACCTTATAGTTGGCTGCCTCCCACGTGTTCTAAATAGACTGTAGCAACAGAAGTGCTGAGTCACAGGAAATAATAATTTGTTATCATTACTGTTTAAAATGCCTGAATACTTTGGTTTGGTGTGATTACTGAAGTATAGAGAACAAAATAATTTTATTAAAGGCTTAACAGGCTTTTTTGAACCAGGAGATCATACATAGAGGAGTAGAAATCAATCGGCCTTCAGTAGGCCTCAGTGCTCAGTGAACAGTCTGAGTGACCTAATGCACTTTAACCCAAGCGTTTATTTTAGTTTGACTTGATGTTTAGAGAGGAAGATACCAGTTGGGAAGAAACCTGTCAGTTTGTCCAGCCTACCCATGACAGGTGGGGTGCGGAGGAGCTTCTCTGGGGATGAAGAGTTGACTCCTCCATACCGAGCCCTGCCAGCACAGACAGCCCCGGAGGCCTTCCCGCCTCCCAGGACTAGCCGAGAGTTCAGTCCCAGCCTCAAAACAGGTAACTCGCCACCTCCGTCTCTGTTCCTGCAGAGGGAAATGATGGACAGGGTGGGCACATAAGCATGATGTAGCACGGAATATGCTGACTCATCAACTCTTTCTTTTTTCTCTTTTTTAATTTTTGCTTTTTTGTTTCTTTTTTCTCCTCTTAGAGAGCTTTTCATTCTCACTGATGCACCCCATCACTGAATCAATCTTAGGGAAAAAGGATTCCAGCCTTTTCAGACCTTCATCTGAGGCCAGATTGCAATAATGCACAAAGGCACTGTGGAGCTGCAGTGATTTTAAAATGCATTGAGTTTGACTTACTGAATGGTAATGTGGGATTGGGAATATCTGACATGAGCAGGAAATTAGTGTGAATTTTCTCTTTTTGCAGAGAAAACACCAGAAGCAGAAGATAGAAAGATTTTTTACCTTTTTGTCAGGGGAAAACTCACTAAAGCTTTCATTTATTCATAATATTGATCAGATTAAAACCTTAAGGTTTATTTAAGAAAGGTTTATGTAATGTAATCTTTGATTTTCAGACGCCCGTTTCAAGGAACTGATAACTTCTCTTCCTATTCCTGATATGAAGGCCATATAGATTCTTTTTGATATGATGTAGTTATATGATCTGTCAGACAACTGAATTGTGGTTTCCCTGCAGGACAGTTGCCAGATTGATCCATTTATTTCAACTTTCACCCTCTTAAAATTTCTTTCTGTATGAGAAGGCCACAGGATTGGGCTTTTTTCTTTTCTCTCTCTTCTCTCCTCATTGATTATGATATATTCAGAACACAGATTCTCTTGTATATTATTTCTTTATGTTATAGAACATTATAACCCACCTGCTGCTTTTCTTGGACCCTGAGGACAAATGTCGACTCTGCTTTGCATCCCTCAAGGTGTCTCAACTTATCTTGTTTTTTTGAGGTTCAAATACTGTTGTATCTCTTCAGGGATGAGTTGAAACAGAGCTGCACTGTTTTTGTAAAAGTATTTAAAATTAATTACTTGTTATTTCATTAGCACAGGAGCTATAACAACAAATCACCTGTACACTTTCCTTTAGAATTCAGCTTCTTTGCTTTTCCTGGATTCATGTCAATGTCTCTTAGAGTCCTTGATACAAGACAGAAACATTACACAGGAGAGGAGGTTCTCAACTGCATTTTCTGCACAACTGTCCTTCTTCTATGTCAAAGCTATAGTTAAAATGCAAATATTTAGTGCACGTATATGCATAGACTGAATTTTCTGAGGCATTATAGCCCTGTGTTCCTACAAAAAATTCTTCTTTACCTTGAGATCTGATGCTTTCTATTATCATCTTTAGAAGCTCTTCAATTTTCGAGTTTTTGAGGAGTTGGGCAAAAATATTTTAATTTACAATACAGCCTTTTTATTATGCAAAGTTTTTTTATTATTATTTTTTTATACCTTTTAGCAAGACTACATATTTTCTGTCTGAGGGATAGGGGAGGCATAGCCCTGATGCAATTGTCTCAAAAAATGCATTTGAGAATCAACAAAGATTCCTAGATTGTGTATGTATTCCTCAGCATATCACAGTGCTCCACACTTCAATAATTACAGCTAGGATATAGGCACTTTGCAGAAGATTCATATATGGCTTTGAATGAAAATGGTGAAAGGTTATTGATGAGACAGGCATCTAATCTAAAATATCTATCAGAGATCTTAGTCAGAGCACTGAGGAGCTCTTTCCACTCTTATACCATCATCAGTAGAGGAGATTTCGGTGGTGCTTCTTCATGTCTGGAAGAAGCGTTCTTGTTCTCCAACCAAGTCATGCCGCTTCCTTCACATGCCCAATGTTTTGAATCTCTGAGTCATGTGAAATGATCTTTAAAGCAGCTGGTTTCCATGGAGAACTGTTAACCAGCCTGCTGGGGAAGGAGACTGCTCTGGGTCACTCACCTTATTTGCTGTGCACGTGGTTCCCTCTAAACCATTGCTCTTATTGCTATAATCATGTTCCTGGGGGCAGGAGGAATGACATCAAACAGTTTTTCTTTGTCTCTAGCAAAACATGCTTAAAAAGAGAGTACTTCTCATGTCTCTGTCCCTTTTGCTTAGATCATCATCAGTCAGATGACTTCGTAAGACTTCTTATTTTTCTTTCAAATAACCATTTGGTTGTATGTTTGTAAGTAAGCTTTTCTTAGCAGGAGTTTTAGCTGAATAGCAATATTCAGCTATTCAGCTAAGTAGCTGAATAGTAGGGACAAATGAACTAAAGTATCATTAAATATCTAAATGTAAGGATTCGGGTTCTAATTACCCAGATGCAAGCCAAATTGTGGAGACTGCTCTTGCTCTCATACAGCTCTTGTTCTTGCTCCTGCAGAATTAAATACAGAGGGAGAGAAGGAAAGGCACAGGCCTGGTAGAGTTCAAGTGATATTCCTAACTTTTATGTAGCATTTTCTTAAAGTATTAACAGCATATCTAAGTAACCAATTATGTTTCTTACTATTTAGACAGTACCTTTGTTGTCCTCTACAGAGGACCCAGACCAAAGGAAATGGGGCGTTTCATCAGAGTTGGGTATGAGGCAAGGAGAAGTGAAAACAAGCAAGGGATTTTGGACCAAGCAGATGGGGAGGAGGCATCCATTAGATAAATTAGCAGAGCTTGTGTCATGCTTCATTTCTGGGGATACTTTTAATATCTTGATTTTGAAAATTTGTTTATGTTTAGCAGAAGATGCAATATAGAACCATAATAAAAGAATGATCAAAGGCCTTGTAATTATAACGGGACTACAAATAGCAACAAGTTATGGGTTTTATTTTTAGCTTTCACCACATAATATTTCTGCATTTCAAAAGACATTAATATGCATATAAGTTTTGTATTCAGTGGCTATAAGTTTCAATACTTCTCTCATTCATTTGGTCATAGAGAACCATTTATTTTCGTATAAATCAACCTTTTAATGTGGGTACTGCACCTTTAATGAAAATGTTGACTTATTTTGTTTTCAGTGTTCTTTTCATATGTTATGCTCATTTCGATAATTATCACTATTCATTAAGAAATTTGGAAGGTAATTATGACATTACTGCTATTCATAACATCATTCTTTTTATGTCTTAGATCTCATTTCTGTTTTATTTTTACAAAAGAAGGAAGAAGGAAGATTAAAGCTACGAAAAAAAGATGTTTTGCTTGAATGAAACTGATCTTTGGAATCTTAAAATTTTAGTGATATATTGGGAAGTCCTTGTCAAAGTTATTTCTTGTCAGCTAAAAGATTGTTTAAAGCTAAATATGGTTTGTAGATTGCAAATGACCAGTAGCTATTTTTACCTGGCTAAAGAGTAAACAGTAAGTAAGCTGAAGAGTAACCAGTGAAATAACCAGTCCTTTGAGTGATACTCATTACTTTTATTTGCACTTTCAGATACCATCTTAAAGCAGAGTTTTCAACTAATAAATTCTTGCAGAAAAAACCTCTGCAGAGTATTAATATGTTGTTGAAATCTGTTGTTTAAACACAATAATATTAGAGCATAATTTAATGTTCCATCTAACGTCAGAAAAGATCTACTTTTTATGGGATATGGAGTGTTAGAAGAATTATGTTCTACATTTTATTAAAAATTCGGTAATCTGAGATCTATTTCCAATTTAAATCTCGTTAAGTAAACTTGAGGGAAATTTGTTCATGATTTAAATTTTATGGTTCTTTAATGTTCATCTTCTATTTTTAGTGACTTCATTGCAGCTGAAGGAGGAGTTGCTAGATGGAGAAGAGTATGGCTTCCTTCAAGGAGCATCCGATCAGGAAAGCAACGGATCTGCCAGTTACTACATCAAACAAGAACCATAAAGGCGGAGCTCAAAAAAGTGAGGGGCAGAGTATTGGTGAGAGGAAAAGAGCCTTTCTCCAAGACTGACTGATTTTGTTCCCACTTCGACAGGACAGTTTGGATGGCTGTATCCGGGGCACTTTGCTAACTGTAGATGAGTTAGACTCAGTTCAGAGATTTTTGGAAAGGCGGGGAAACTATTTTAGTGAAAAAGATTTTTCAATTTATTAAAAACAAAATGGACACTTTTGTGTTGTATTTGAAGCTTTTGAAAGAATTTTGTAATATTTTCAAGTTCAGATTTATTGTGCATTGTTAACAAGAACTGAAATTCTAATTTTTTGGTAAGATTAAAGTTTAATTAGTAGGATTGTGGGAAACTGTTGGAGGAAGATATAGTTACAAGTACAAATGAACTGTCATAACAAATGAACCTTTTTTGGTACAAGTTGGGAGACTTTTAGACTCTTGTGAACTGCACTGGTCACGCCTCTGATTTTTATTGTGAAAGTAAGGAATTTAAGCCCTAATTTAGAGGCATGAATTGTAGGTGGGAGATAGTTCTGTAAAGCTCTACTCAGTGAGTAGCCCCAGTTGCAATGGAGCCGTCACGAGAGAGATTTTAACTTTTCAAGATGTTTTTATTTAGTTAAAATACTTTTTTTATATAAGATTTTTTAAATAAAGCTCCTTTTGGGTCTGATTCAGTGCCCATTAATATCCGTAGCCTTGTCTCCATTGACCGCTGTGGGCGCTGCATTGAGACTCTTAAGCTCTTGTCTGTACATGAATGTCTGTAGTCTTGGAATGCTCCAGCAAATGTTTACAGAACCCTATGCCAAACTGGACCTTCAGCAAATTCCCCCATTTGGGAGATTAGATTCAGCTATGAATTTAGACTGGCAAAGAAACTAGATGGACAATAACTCAGGCCTGTCTTGGTAATGAAAAAGGACTTCTGAGTGTTCTTTTCATTTATTTGTTTTTCCCTTCAGGAAGACCTAGATATTTTCTCACCATCTTAGGTATTTATTTCTGCGCTTCATCGCATTTAAAACTGATGTTCCACATGGCTCCAGGTGAGCAGAGAAGAACCATGCATTACGGATGAAAAAAAATAGTTTGGTTCTGCAGAGCTTGCTCTTTCTTTTTGTTGCTGGGATAGTGTAATATGGAAGTTAAGATCTGAGAAAAGATATGTTCGTAAATGGCATCTGTTCATTTTTAGGAATCCTTGCGTCACACTTCACGTATCCCTTAGCTCCACCTGCTTGACTGTCCATATGTTCTTTGAAAGGCAAAAATCATGCAAGAGAGTGAAAATGACTTAACAGTAAAATGTGAAGTACTTTAGCTTGAGCTGTCAATGATTCGGATTTTATCCTTCCGTATATTTTAAACTTTTTACACTTTTGTAGGTGGCTTCATGAAGTTGATTAGCAGAATGAATTATCAGCTCTGCAGAGCTGTGACTGGAAAAATGTGCATCAAGAGCTTAAGCTTTTACCAGTAAGGTTCATTAACTAAACTCTCAGGAATTAATTGCATATGTTCTGTAAGTTCTTCTGGGTCTTAGCAGGTCCCCTTCAGAGCAGTACAATGAGCATCTGACTCTTGACCATAGGTTAGGGCTTTAAAAAAAAAAAAAAAAATTAACTTCTGTGTTCCTACAGCCTATGAAATGCTTTGAGGATATCAACCCACAGAGCCCCAGGAGATCATTTTTCTATATTGTTATTTGAGCTTAAGAAAAAGCATAGAAAGTTGAAAACCAGCAATTTCTTTTTGTTTGTTTGTTTTTTGTTTTTCCCCTAAAATATTGCTCCAACTTTGGGTACATAGTATTGGTAATATGCACAGGTTTACCTCATTCTATGCAAGAGGAGTTAATTATGTAAAGTTTTGTATTTACTACTGGAAGTAAAAATCGTCCTGTATAGTGTAGGAATGTCTGGAATTCTTTTCTCCCTTACTGGTAAAATTACTTTAATAATGACCCCTTTTTGACAATAGTTTCTTATATTGACAGAATCTGGTTATCAAGTTATAAATATCTGTAAATTCAGGTGGTAAAGACATTTAGTGCTCTAACATAGCCATAGTAAAATGACTCTGTTGGGGTTGGTAGATGTCAAATGCATTCTCTCAAATTCTTGCCAAACCATTATTTTTATTTTAAATAGCCCGAGTTGGAGGATAGCCAACTGGATAGCTGGGATCCAGCAATAGGATTGATGAGACAAATGTAATCGCATTTTTGTGAGCCTTTATTTACCTGAGCTCTCCATTTAACCCACTGAGAGCAGGCTGGCAAGTTCTGCAAGGATTGGTTTGTGTTGGTAAGCACATCACTGTTGATTTTTGAACTAGACATTTTGCAGATGGTCCCGATCAGCTGTGACAGGTTGGCACAACTTTGCCTTCTTCCAAGTCCTCCATTTTAACTAAGCGTCATGACTTAAGTGGAAACACGACTGTGCAAGTTTGTGTTTCCTAATGTGACTCTGAGCTGGAGAACTAGGCTGGTAATGAAAACTGTGTTTCCCAGTCCAGAAATCTGGATCCCTCGACTTGGGTTGCTAGACCTAGAACTTGATTTTCTGGTCATATCCATTTGTTTTTTTAGGTACAGTCTTCAAGTGTTAAGAGGAAAATTTAGCACTTATGTTGAATACACTTCCTGGGATGGAGAAATGTGAGAATTGGCTTTGAAGTCTGTCAGTCTTCGTAATTCTTGAAAAATAGCTATTTTGTCAGCTAAACACTAATGTCTGTGAGTCGAGTTGCACTCTCAAAATACCCATGCGCCTTCAGTAGGAGCTGCATGCTGGGATTCTTGGATGAAATTCTGCTCATGTTTCTGAGTTCAAAATATACCTATATTGCACAGTTGTCAAGTACAGTGGAATCTGCCCTAGGCAAACCACATAAGGAACTAAAAGAAGTCGTTTGCTTAGGAGAGGTTTGAGTAAAACCTGAGCAAAATGCTACCAGCTGTTTAGAGAATGGTCTCTTCTACAGTGGGTTGCGTCCTGGCTGCGGTACCATAGTCTAGGCTGCACTGTATTTGTATAGCATTAAACAACATGGTTCTACACATGTTTATTTACACTCTAAGCTGTGTTACTTGGCTAAAAGAAGAGCAAGGTGTTGGACGTCTGAAATCTTTAATGGGGATCAAATTAATTTCAGTATTTGGCATAGCAGGTTTTTACAACTATGGGGTACTGCAAGTCACATCTTACTTTGCAGCTACCCTCTTTTATTGCTCAAAATCTGATTTTTGATTTTTATGTTATTTTAAATACAACTCTTTAACCTTTTCCTTGCTGCATCTGAGGAAAGCTAAAGCAGTTATCAATTTCTTGTTCTACGGATACTAACACGGGTTTCAGTGTTTGTTTGTTTTTATTATTGTTGTTTTATGTGATGTGAATACCCTCTCCCGTCAATATTTGTACAATGGTGCTAATATATTTGGTAACAATCCTTTATTGGGAAGGGATTTTAAAAACTGTGATTTAAACTGAATTTTTCTTCCTTTTAATTTTCATATTTAAGAAAAGCCACAGCCGTTTATACAAAAAGGCCTCCCCTTTGGCCCCTGGGAGATATGCTGGGGCGCGAATCAAGATAAAACAAATAGGGTTTTTACATCATTTCTGTATGTATTTGATATATAGATCAATATCTGTACAAATTTAATCTTTTATTTTCTTGGTAATTTGTGTGGTCAATGAGAGAAAGTATTTAAAACTTTCTCATGCAATGTACATAACTAAGTGAAAAAATGCTTTTGGAGAAATTAATGTTACTTTCATTTTTACGAGACTGCAGATTTTCAGCATGGATGTGAAAAGCATTAAAATTATAACTTTGTGTACAAGATGAAAATAATTCACTAAATTTGCCTTTTTTACACAAAATAAAAATGTTAAAAGCCTATTTATGAAGTGATTGTTCTGTTAAACTAAACTACACCTTAGCCCATAAATGTACTTCAGCTTCTCTCGATAGAGAACACAGCTCCAAAACTGATTTGCAGAACCCCTACTATTATATAACCCAGGAGAAACGGTTTTGTGAGTACAGGAGAACATGAAGGGTCTTGAATCCAAGAAGGAAAGAGGAATGGGATAAGTGTGAGCTAGCACTAGATTAGATAAGCATTTAATGGAAGTACTATGGGAAAAACTAGAGGTTTAGGAAGTTTATTTAGACTTAATGGAGTTCTTCCCTGAAAAGCTTAGATGTTTATTTTCAAGATAGTTATTGCAAAGCTAGTTTTAAAAACACATCCCTACCACTCAAAGAGCTTGCACATGAGTTAGTATGCTGATCAACTAACTATTCAAGTGTTTTGTTTAAATATGCTCTTAAATGCTCTTAGTTAGCTTGAGTAGAAGTGTTGCAGGTACAAGCCTTGCACTGGCTTCCCCTCTTTCACAGGTGGTTAATGTTAACCATGCCATAGAGGGAATTTTGAAAGTGAGTAGTGTCATGTTTTTCTTTTGGTGCAGGACAGTGTTGCAGTCATCACACAACTTTTAGTGGGCTTTTCATCACAAGAAGCCTCTCTCCTAGAGAACACAATACCCAGAATTAGTTCTTATCATCCCATTTATTTGACAGTTCTGAAAATGACAAAGATAACTGTGGTGATGATTGCTCCCAGATCAATAGCTGGAATGAGATGACTTCTTAAGAAGGCACAATTCATTGTGGAAACCTTTTACTCATAGATCCAGTCATGTGCGCAGGATTTGTAGTCAACAAGCTCTGCAGGTTTGAACCACAGGTTGATCTCCTTCTGTGCACTTTCTACAGAGTCACTGCCATGAATGATATTTCTGAGGAAAAAGGAAAAACACACTTCATATAAAAATAGGCCTTTAGAAACCTAGTAGTTTTCCCTCTGCACCAATCTAGATGAAGCAAGACTACTGCTTTCAGGTACAATATTCAGCCATCATCCAACTATAACTAAGGAAGCTCAGCAGCTGTCACTAGAGCTAATTTAGCACAACCAATGCCACTGACTGGTCTTACATAAAGCTCTGCAGAGTAGCTGTATTTCAAAATACAAAATTGTGTTTTGGAACAAGCCATTTTCTTAAGTAGCAGTTATGGATCATGACCTGCAAATAAAACATTATCAGACTAGCATTTTAAAATCTGTCAACAACTTCAACCATCCAGAAGAAAAGACTACAGCCAGTAACTTAAGTCTCTGTTGACAGCACGCTAAGCAAGAGCTTTACCTTCCTACTTGAATGCAGAAGTCACCACGGATGGTACCAGGCTTAGAATCTGCAGGGTTGGTTTCCCCTAGCATTACTCGCCCAGTTTTAACCACATTCAGTCCTTCCCATACCTTAAGGAGAGAAAAAAAAAGCACCTATTAATACATGATTCAAAGAGTTGTAGGGAATCATAATGAAGCTAGTATGTTCTAATCACTACACGTGCTGCTATTAAGGCTTTTTGTTGGTGTTGTTTTTTCAGGGGACATATTCCGAATAGTGAAATGAGAGATGAGTTTCAGTGGGAGACAGCACCCACCCCCAACCCCACTTCCTTCCCAAAACAAAGGGCTCTGATGCAGAAGACCAGATTTCAGCAATTCATTTAAGAAAAGCTAAGGATTCTTTAATACACATTTTTTCTGCACAGTATTTCCTTGTTAATAAATAGTAATTTCTCAATTTAGACTATCTGCATTTTGATTTTGTTCTGCCAGTATATCAAATGAGGGTCACTGAAGGGGAAAGTTTTTATACTAAAAGTGTTTAACTGAGTATCTGAGTATTTTAAAACAATATGCAAAGGAAGATAAATAAACGCAAGAAAGCAGTCTTTAAGGAAAGCCCAGCTGCTTACCATGGCCACAACAGGTCCAGAGTTCATGTATTTAACCAAACCAGCGTAGAAGGGCCTGTCTTTCAGGTCAATGTAGTGCTGTTTCAGAAGATCTTCAGAGGCCTTTAGAAAAACAGAGGTAACGGTAAATACAAATTTCAGAATAACATAAAAGCTGTTACAATTACAGAGGTAGTGATTGGCTTTGCTGTCCGTTTAGGTTAGCGGCAGTTGTTGCAACCCCATTAGAAGAGTTAACAAGCAGAGTCCCTGCTGCAGCCCTGACTCGCTGCCCGGCTCCTTTCCCGCTGCGGCCGCAGTGCAGGGAGCTGCTTGGCCCCGCAGCAGCGCTCAGCGCGGGCTGCCCGGAGGATCCCGCTACCCCAGTAACCTTCCAGTCAAGGTCACTGCAGCTCCCTCACCATTCGGCTGCATCAAACCCGCATCAGAGCAGCCCTTGCGGGGAGCGATCGCCCGCGGACGGGTGCGAGAGGAGGCAGCGCGCGGGCCGCTGCCATGAGGGGACCGGACCCCCGGGCGTCGCCCGCCCCCTGAATGGCGGCCAGGAGCCGCCTCGCGCTTCCCCTCGGCGCCGCCGGCTGCGGAGGGGCTCGGCGGGCAGCGCAGGGCCGAGCGCGGAGCCGGCGGCCGCCGCGGGGCCTGGGGGCCGGGCAGGGCGGCTCCCGCCCGCGGCGCTGGCACTTACGAGCACGAACTTCATGGCGACGAGGTGGAAGCCCTTCTGCTCGAACCGCTTGATGATCTCGCCCACCAGCCCCCGCTGGACGCCGTCGGGCTTGATGGCGATGAAGGTGCGCTCGCTGTTGGCCGCCATGGCGCTGCGGGGACCCGCACCGCCACGTGAGGCTCCCGCCGCCGCCGCCGCCATGGCGGCCCCGCTCCACGCGGCACCTCCCGCCTCCCCGCGGCCGCCGCTCGCTCCCGCTTCCCGGCCCCGCTCCCTGCTCAGCCCCCGGCCTCCCCTCAGCGCCGCCCGCGCCTACCCGCTCCAGCCGCCGCAGCGAGAGAAGGAGAAAGAGGAGGAGGAGGAGGAAGGAGGCAAGGAGAAAGGGAAGGCGGCTGCGGCCCGGAGTCCCGCCCGGCGCAGAGGAGGAGCCCGAGGGCGGCGGCTCCCGCAGCCCCCGCGGGGACAAGTGAAATTTTCGGGACATTTAATCACTCGCCTCCAACCTGCCTTGTACCTGTGAGCCCCTGAGACGCGAGCTCTCGGTAAGCAGATTGTCCTGGGCAGTTTGAGCACTTTGAAACACGTTGGGGCAAGGAAATACAGTATTACATCTGCTTTGCTACTTGTTCACAACTAGTGAGTAGCCATTGTAGAACATTTCTGCACGGGCTTAATAACGTCCTGCTAGAATCACACACCTCTACTGAAGTAGCTTTATTATGAATGTATGTCTTTACAATTAAAAATACTGCTAGATATTCAAGAGCAGCTCGCTATGGAGTTCCATCTACTAAGCTTAAGAAGAGCCCAGGTCAGAATGTAGCCGAATTGTTCTTTTCAGGGCTGTTGTCAGCTGTTGGGTTGGAAAAACAAACAAGTTCCGCAGGAACTTAAGGAAAAAATTCTTTCCTGTGAGGGTGCCAGAGCACTGGAACAGGCTGCCCAGAGAGGTTGTGGAGTCTCCTTCCCTGGAGATCTTCAAACCCGCTTGGACGCAGTCCTGTGCCACGTGCTCTAGGTGACCCTGCGTGTGCAGGGGGTTGGACTAGGTGAGCTCTAGAGGTCCCTTCCAACCTAAAGGATTCCCAGATCCTGTGCTCATCCTCGCTCCTCTGTGTGGGGTCCAAGGGCTGCTGCTGTAACGAGGCTGAGCATGCATCCCCCCAGCCCTTCTTGCACATTAATCTTCTTTTCTCATAAATGGCATTTCAAAAACCCTGGCCCATTAATCCTTCCCTAAAATGCTAAAAAATCCCATGTGGGGAAAAAAAAAAAAAAACGAGTTTAAACTATGTCAATCTAGAGAAGAGTTCTTGCTTCAAGCAAACGTATGCTCTGTGTACAGTAACAGCACCTTTCAGAGAGAGAGATAAATACGCTTGTTTCTGTGGTTATTTTGGCATGGGAAGGGGTTAGCTCAATTTCGTAACATTTAAAATCTTCAATATTTGGGAATACTATCAATATATTTAGATACTGCCAGTTGTTCCCTAACACTTTAACAATGTAATGAAACTTTAACATAGAGTCATTTGCATATGCTTCTATTTACCAGAATATTTTATTTGGCTACAGAGTATTTTGGGAAAAATACATGCAGCCTATGTTATTCACAATGATTGTTTTCTGTGTTTTAATTTTATTTTATCCTTAAAAGTAGCTGCAAAGCTTTATAATACAATTCCATTATAAGTTGATAGCTTTCTAATCAAAGCAGCTGCCAACAGTGTTTATATGTAATATTCACAACAGGAATAGCACTGATTTTTGAGACAGTTTATGTGAAGGGCTCTGAAATAACTACAGGAGAATAGCTGTATATCAGTAAGGATATCAAGAGATGGAGGCTCAGTTCTAGTCATAAATCCACTCATGAGCACAGCTTCTGTAATCAACCAGCTCTTCAGGAGTGAACCATAGATTGATCTCTGTCTCAGCACTTTCTACAGAGTCGCTTCCATGAATGATGTTTCTATAAAAAGAAGAATTAGCAATAGAAGTAGTAATTCTTATGAAACTCAAAGCAAAGAAAATATCCTTTCTGAAGTAGCCTCCATTATGGAGAAAAGTCATAAGCAATTATAAAGTAGGAATAGGCATCAAGTATATAGTCCAAGCTTGCTTTCCTTTGAGAACAGGGAAGAAAGACTACATCTCTGCTTGCATCTTTAGATACTAATGTTACACAGCCCTGCAGAAGGGCAGCTCTGTGCACACAATGAAGGATAGAGTGGAGTTCCTATATATATATCATGACATACCACTGGGCCTTTTATTAAAAAAAAGCATTTTAACTTTAAATGGTTTCAAGATTTCAAACTATACCTGCCAACTTGAACGCAGAGGTCACCACGAATAGTGCCAGGCTTTGAATCAACCGGATTAGTTTCCCCCAGCATCACTCTTCCAGTCTTAATGACATTAAGACCTTCCCACACCTTAAAAAAAAGCATCGAGGTTATAAAAAATCTTAGCGGTATCTAAAGTAGCAAGAGTTAATACCACTCAGCACTACAGAGTGCTGTCCATCATGTTATAGCATAAATCACCAGCTGAATGTTCCTAGTGGCAAGACACAGGAGATCTCCAACTTTTCAGACAGATGCCTGAAGCTGCTGGTGCAGCTGTCCCCTTCCTCATTGCCTCTCTGCACAAACCCCTCCCCACCAAGGATGGGAAGGCACCACCTTTACGGGTCTATAGGGTGAACAGCCCTCCAAAGTTTTCTTATTTTGAAGGCTAGACAATTAAATATTATTTTTCTTAGCTGAGCTTCGTTGTTAAAAACTCACCATAGCAACAATAGGTCCAGAGTGCATATACTGCACCAGACCATCGTAGAACGGCCGGTCTTTCAGGTCGATGTAGTGCTCTCTCAGAAGGTCTTCAGAGGCCTGCGAGAAACACGGGGGAAAAAAGCTTACTGTAAGAATGTAAGAGCATATTGAAATCACATAGGATAACAGAGCACTATTCATCTTAGCACATGTGAGCACTTCAAAATTCACCATTTTTAGCAACTTCCTAGAAACACAACTTGGGATTTGAAATTTGAACAGTTCATTTTACCATAGCTGAACTCAGAAAAGCAGATAGATATAGGTGAACCGATATGCGCTGTAGATTGACAAGGCTATTTCCTAGACATAGAATTCCCTGAAAAGAATATTCTCTTCAGACTAAGGACATCAGGATACTAAAAATAACATGCTTAAGATGTCTAAGGCATTTAGCCGGAGTTAGAAACTGGAAGTTCTCCAAAATACCCCAAGCCATTATCAAAATATTATTTATTCTGAGGACGACATTTACCATTACAGCATGCTACTCTATTCTACGGGTGAAGTTTCCATGAAAAGGAGGACACACGAATCGAGGAAGCCTTACGTGTATTAACTTCATGGCCACCAGTTTGAAGCCCTTCTGCTCAAACCGCTTGATGATTTCGCCCACCAGGCCCCGCTGGACACCGTCGGGCTTGATGGCGATGAAGGTGCGCTCCGAGATACCAGCCATTGCCCTGATGGAGAAGAGAAGCTGGTTTGTTAGTCGTGGAGCAGCAGGCGAGAGCCGGCGCCGTGTGTAACACCGGCTATTACAGTAATTAAACCAGCCCCATCCGAAAGTCATTAGTTCACGCGCTGCCCTGACCTAGGGAATCAGTCGCCTCCTGCAAGGGAGGCTAAAGCACAAACTATTTGCGTGGTGCAGGGATGAGCAATTAACAAACGTTAAACCAGAACAGCTCTGAGCAGGATGGAAAAACTGAGATTACTGCAGAGCTGGACAAGCGCTGCCCTCAACACAGACAGGCAGCAACTGTGAATGACCAGCTCCTCGGGACTGATTTGGGTTTTTTACTGGTTTGCCCTAAGGATGTTGCGTAGGTGCATACATTAATAATGTACACGAATACATATGCACGCACGCGTGGGGATGAGGGCAGCGGTCCCCACAGGGCCCCTTCCCGCCGCCGCCGGCCCGGGCAGCCCCGCGCTGACCCCCGCGCTCCCACCTCACCTGCTGGCGGCCGCGGGCGGCTCTGGCGGCCTCCGGGCCCCGGCCCCGGCTTAGCCGCCCTAAGCCGCCCCCGCGGGGCCGCGCTCCCCGCCGCGCCGCCATCTTGGCGCGCCGCCATGCCGCGCGCGGCCCTCCCGTCGCCATGGCGACGCCGCGGCCTCCCCGCCTGCAGGGGGCGCCCAGCGGGAGCGCGGCCGGGGCCGCCGCCGCGAGGAGCCGCCGGGGCCGCGCTCGGGCTGCCGCGCTCGGGGCTCCGCGTGCTGCGTGTCCCGGCTCGCCCGGCCCCGCCGCAGCCTCCCCGCCGTTCCCCGCACCGTTACCTTCCCGCGAGCCGCGCGCCCCGGCCCGCTAATCCGCTAAGGGGATTGGAGGTCGCCTTTCTTTCTTACTCCTCTTCGGTGGCCCCGCCGGACCTTTTTTTACTTTTTATTTATTTTTTTCCCTTCCCTCTGCCCTTTCGCCGTACTTGGTGTCCTAAAATGTTTCATCTGCTTTCATAAGTTTCAAGTTCAAAAATAGTTTTGTTGTTTTGTCCCATCGTCCACTGAATTTCTGCTCTCTGCATTATCAAAAACAGGAATTTCAGGGAAATTCCTCTAAAGCATTTCACTCCCTGTCTGAAAATGTCCATAAGTCCATTATTAGTGGATTTTTTTCTGAATTTTAAGATCCATGTTCTTATTTGGGATTTCTCCACTACAATCTGCTATAATCCTGGAAAGCTAGGAAAATCCAGGACATTATCATATCATGATACCCAGAAAATAGTATCTTTTACAGAGATCTGTATGTTGACATAAGCATCAGTTATATATATAATATACAACATGACCACCATAATATACATATATTCTGGTAGGTCCCCCATAAAGTTGTTTTGGATTTAGAATTCTGAGTATTTTCCTGATATTGTCTGCAATATTCTGCTATTTCAATACCTCCTTATTTAAGCTATTTCAGAGTTTTAATACAAAGCCTAGTGCTGTAATCCTTACTCGGGCCAAATGGTTCTTAAAAATAGAAGAACTCCAGAAACAGGATGCTTACCAAAAAAAAAAAAATGTAGAGTTAAGAGCAGCAACAGGGCATCTATTTATAGTCTTGCTAAAACTATGCCATTTAACGATTAAAGCTTAGCCCTTGCCATACGGTGGGCTCGCACTATTTGCAGCTTCACCCTAAGTTTGCCACGTGATCTTTGCCAAGCCTTTTAACCTCATTAAATGAAGGTCATCTTTGTAAATAATCATTTGATTGTTTTAGTCACCGTCCTTCGTTTGGTTTTGGTTTGATTTCTGTTGTACTTGAAGAAATAAAGTACTGTTAAGCTTTACAAAATTTCTTCGGAGTGAAGTCCCAGTTGAGCTCCTCTTGTCCCAAACTGCTTCAAGACCTAATTTCTTTCCTTGTTTTATTTCAAATCAGATTACTTTCAAATATAAGCTGTTATTTCTAGGGATGGGGAGTAAAACTTTCCATATTATCCAGAAAACTAATTTATTAGGTAATTTTTCTAATGTTTGTATTTTAAAAATATTTTTCTAGATTAGAAATCCTGCAGGTGACTTAAAAACACGTGCACAAGTAGCTGTCATCCTCGTCAGTCTGACTGCAGTTGTAGTGGTAGCAGCTTGCAATTTAATGATAGTCTAGCTTCAGCTGTGTGAAAGAAAACCACATCTATCAATTTTGCTAATAGAAATGGGATAAAAATAGAATATCCTCAGAGACCCCGTCTCTGAAAGACTGTCACCAGACACCTTGACCCATTTTTGATGTCTGTCAGAAAATATGACTTTTGAGCTAATATATTTGTGCAATTTGCCCAGTAGGATGGCAACATCTATAAAACTTTATGTAGGAGAAAGAATCTTTGCTGCAACTCAAGGTGATGGATATTTTTAAATCTTCATTCTCTTCTGAAGTTGTTTGGAGCTCCTATCACATTATGCAGTAAGGATTACTCATGATAAACGTGGCGAAGCTTGGGTTAAAAGTCCACTGCAGCTAGGTACGGCCTACCAACTTTGTCCTGAGATCAGAACAGAGACACCTCACCACTTTGACTGTTTGGCTTGTCTTCCTACACGATTTATTCGGGTTCACTAGAAAAACACAAGGCAGGGACTCCTCCCTAAAGGCTCTTGGTGTCACCTGCAAACAACTGAGGCAAGTGCTGACCTGGAACACAAGTGGAGGGAGAAATACCAGGAGAGCTTCCTTCAACACTGCTGCATCCTGCAACAACTGCAAAGCACAGCAGACAGCAGGCAAATACAGAGAGGTCTCTCCACTAAAGACAACCACTAAAGAGAAGGATGAACCTACTAGATTTTATAGAGATGATTTCCGTTAATTTAACTGAAAATTTCACTTAGGGACATGTGAGAAAGTACGTATCATACTGTAAAACAGGTTTTAGCTTAAAAGATACATTCTGGGGGGTCGTATGTAGTGACAAGCAGTTTTTCTCTCCCTTTGCCACATTTATAAATATTTTTTGTACTTCAGTGGCCTGTATCTTGGCCTCTTTATATAAAATGTAGCTTAAGAGGATGGTGGCTAAACAAAACTCAAGTGTAACTAATATATTTGACTAAATATATTGGACTAAACTCTTTTCCTTTGTTGTTCCTGTGTGGATCTGCTAGCCTTGTATGTAAAAACAAAGCATCATTTGCATCTAAAGCATGGTTAATGTCTTAGCATCAGGCTAAATGAGAAAAAATACTGCGCAAGCCTCTACTGCTCTCCAGTGGAAATTATATGCAATCAGCATGGCTAAAGTGCCACCATTTCTCAAGCTTTTGCATTTTTTATAATGCTCATTTCTTTTTCGCTGCACTGCTGCTAGGCCACCTGCTTCCTTAGCTCAATTGCATTAGAAATACATACACTTAATGAAAGATAGTGCTTTCCCCAATGGAATATGCATTACACGGTGAACGTGAGGAACATGAAGCACTTGCAGAAACGTTCAAATCTCTTAAGTAGATGTTTTCGAATTTACAATAGATGTGCAATAGCTCACATTATTCCAATGACAAAATAAATGATCCAGGATGGAACTTGCTGTTCTGAATCTCAGGAAAACTGGTGTTTCTGAGCAAGTGCAACATTCTTTCACAATTGTTACTGCTAGTGAAAACAGCATCTTTTGACACTGGTTTATCTAGAGCCTTCTTGAAACATTAAAAATGTCTTTTTCTGCAGGCACGGATTAGCCAAGGCAGCATCACCTCGGCACCGTGAAGCCCCGCAGTCTAGTTTAAGCTGTCAGTCATCCCTAAATAAATCGCTTGATCTACTTATGCCGCAGTTTCTATGTACGCAATGAATAAATAATAACGCTTTCACGGGAAGCGCGGCGCGGCCCTCTCAACTGCTCGTTAACGGCTGCAGTTAAAGCCGCCCCGCAGCCCGGCGGCCGCCACCGCCCCGAGGGAGTCCTCGGCGGGAGCCTCCGGCCGGCCGGTGTCCGCAGCGCGGCCGCTCGCCCCTCGCCTCAGCGGCGGCCGCCCCGCCCGCGTGACGCAGCAGCGCGGCGCTGCCGGCGGCGCCGCCTTCCCGCGCGGCGCCGCGCTGAGGTCAGTGCCGCGCGCCGCTTCCCCTCGCCGCCCCCTCCGCGCTCGGCCGGGCTGCGGGCGAGGCCCCGCCGCAGAGGGAGGAGGCGCCCGGGCCGCCGCCGCTGCCCCCCGTCAGCCGAGGCGCTCGGCCCGCAGCCATGGAGCTGGCGGACGGCGTGGTGTACCAGGAGGACCCCGGCGGCCCCGGCCCCGCCATGATGTCGGAGCGGGTGTCGGGGCTGGCGGGCTCCATCTACCGCGAGTTCGAGCGGCTCATCGGCCGCTACGACGAGGAGGTGGTGGCCGAGCTGATGCCGCTGGTGGTGGCCGTGCTGGAGAACCTCGACTCGGTGTGCGCGCACAGCCAGGAGACCAGCGTGGAGCTGGAGCTGCTGCGGGACGACAACGAGCAGCTGCTCACGCAGTACGAGCGGGAGAAGGCGCTGCGCAAGCAGGCCGAGGAGGTGAGTGGGGCCGAGGGGACGTCGTGAGGCCGCCTGTGATACCCCGGCGTGGGCCGGGCTGTGCAGGAGCTCTGGGGCCTTGCTGGGGAAGGAGGCCGGGAGGCCTCGGTGCCCTGTGTGGGGCTGGGCGCCCTTTTCCTTGGCCCGCCCGGGCCTCTCTGCTCGCAGGGCCTCCCGCCCAGCACTGAGAGCGCTCCCAGAAACCCTGCTTTGGATTGCAGGGTCCCTCCAAGAAACGTGACGCTGCTTGATGGTCAACATGGAGTCATTCGATAACTGCTTTACTATTTCGCTTCTCCTCTGGTCCTTCTTAGGGGCAGGGATTTGATATTTTATTGCTTTTAAGCCTTTATCGTGTGTATTGCACAGGGCTCTTGGAACAAGAGTCACCACAAAGCGCAGGGGAATAAGTACTGTCCAGGCTGCGGCTGTTCTGAGGTGCCAGGTAGAGACTGCAGCCAGCAACAGGTGCTGCAGGTTGTTCAGTGGCCCCAGCTGTGACTTGGGCTGTTGCTGCAGAGATTGAAGGTGGCAAAGAATTACCATTTCTACCACTGCTATTACGTGTTATATGTGCATGTGAAGTGTCTTTTCTGTGAGACCTTAGAGCAGTGCAATAGAAATCAGCTGTGTGGGATATCAGTTCTTTGCCTCCCAGAACTCCAGTAGGAAATTGGATTGGCAGCATTATCTGCAGTAGAACAAACCATCTTATAAGTCTATTTCCAGGCTCTGTGCCCCGTGTTTATCTCCATGGGTGTGTTCGACTTAAATTTTCTAGAAACAAAAAAGCAGCAGCACTGAAGGTAAAAACAATATTAGCAAAGTAAGTTGAACTTGGAAAGATTGTTTTCCCTGGACACATATTTGTGTATATATAATGGCTTGAAGTGATTGGAGATTGTTAGTGTTAGTCTCTAGTCATGACACAAGCAGCATGAAGAAGTCTTCTTAAAAAAAATAAAATAAAAAAGGAATATACTGTAAATATTATCTGAACTTGTTCAGGAAAAAGTCAGTTGGGCTTAAAACACAGGCAATGTCTGCTAGACTGAAAAAGCAGGCCTTGGGCAGCAGAACAGGAACCACAACAGTCTGATGAAATAGAATATAGTATTAACTGTATTCTGTGGCTCTTCTGAAGCTGAGGATGCATGTGTTGGTATTTGTACCTCAGTATAATCACCATTTCATTCTATCATGGTAAATTAACCCAAGGAATTAAGGAGACCAGCATTATGCAGTATGAAAACTACTACTCACGTGCTGTGAGACAACTTACTGCTGCTTTCTAAAATGCGATTAGCTAGAACACCACATTTTCACCTCCAAGTCCAAAGGTCATCTTTTTGGTGTGTGCTGAGGTCAGCTAAGCTGTGTACAGTATGTGTGGAAAATGTTACAGATAAAGCGTTTTATATAAATGACAGTTGTGTGTTTTATTTGTATTTGATTGTTGCAAAAATTTTTTGAATGCTGAGGTAATGGTGTGGGCGCGGTGCTATTGCAGCAAGAGGCGGGAACCGGAATATCATATAGTGCTTTTTTTTTTTTTTTTTTTTTTTGGACAAGTGGTTTGCTTAGTGATTTTTATTTTATTTTTTGCCCTTTCATTTGGATTAAGCAAGCAATCATCACATAGTAGGTCAAATTTTCCACTTCGCTAAGTTTAATATTCTGTGTCTCACCTGTTCTGACAGTCCTGAAGAAATAACTTCCCTGTGTTTACTTTGTAGGGAGTGTTTTATTTGTAGTGGTATCTTGATGAATATTCATAGTTTATTATTTAAATAGTTATCTCCTTGGACTGCTGTCCTAAACTGCCTTCTTCAATTCCTGTATTTTAAAAAAAGTATTACCTAAGAAACAACTGGGAAGTTAATGACTGTGAACTTCTGATATGTCGATTTTAAAAAGCAAAGATACTTCAGAAATTTGGGGCCTCCTTCTCAGATTAAGTAACAGTCATGATTGTCTTAATGGCTTTAAAGTCCCTTGCCTAACTTTTAACCTTGGATATTTGGAGGTACAGCTAAAGTAGCAGAGGAACTAGCTATTCTGCAGTTCTGCTTACAGTTGTACATAACTTATCTTCCCCCTTGGTAAGTGTTAAGCAGAGTGTCCTGCGTCAAAGAGGGAGAGGAGGAAGGGTTTGGGGTTCTGCTATCTGGCGTGTTAATCAGCTCAGTAATTGGTTCTGCTTCCTTAGACGTGAAGTGAGCTCTGCCTGAATGTGTGTGGCAGAGGGGGCTTTGCGGGGTCTCCTCTCAGCAGGGTATCGTGTGATATCATTGCATAGTTAAACAGTTGTGTGCATGTAGAGTGGTTCCAGATCTACATCCTGTGTTGCTTTATTTGTGATCTGAGTTCGTATTTTTGCATCTACTTTATCTAGATTTAAAATTGATTATATAAGGACTACTCAGTCTTATTTTTAAGGCACTGTTTCTTTTTTTTAATAATTTTTATTTATTTATTTATTTCTACTGGCGGTGTTTCAGAACAGGTTAGACGAACATTTCTCTGGAATGACTTTGTTGATCCTGTCTGGAGCAGAGGGGAGGTATTACCTGGGAGTCACCACACACAGTTGCTGCAGGGATCACGGGCTGAGCTGTCAGCACGGGCGCGTGCAGGCGGCGGCACGCCGCACATCCTGCGCTCGCCCTTCGTCACACGGCAAAACTAGGACCGGCAGTATGAGTACCTGAGTATCAGGGTCTAAGAGCCTTGAAACTAGAAGGCCTTTTAAAGTCTGTTCTAGCTCTGGCTTCTCTAATCTTCTGTGGTTTGACTGTTTTAAAAGGAAAGTGTGGTGTGATTCAGCTCCTCAAAAAAATTCAAAAAGCCCCCCAGATTCACTTTGTAACAAGCTCCCTCTTGGAGAGCACTTTCTTTTAAGTGGGGAAGGCTAGTTTTTGTCCGATGCTGTGGTGTTTTGTGTAATTAGTAGCTTTAGTAGCTTAGAACATGTTTTGTATCTGTGTATTGAGTAGCACATGTCTCTGTCCTTGCATTTACTTAAAAAATATTCTACGTCTTCTAAGTCTTTTAAAGTGTCAGTGTAAACTCAAGTCTTTTATAGGGGGTACTCGGTGTATCCCTGGCTGTGCCAGTTGCTTATGAGACTTGTCTTTCCAGTGAACTCATCTTGTTTGAGCCCAAATGATCTCCTGGGACTTTGTGTGTGTTAACACTATCACGGGGAGCAGAAATGAAACAAAATGGAAACATTATAAAATCTAAAGATTGTGTCGAAAGTACTGGGGCACTGTTTGTTCTGGCCTAGCTTTCAGTGGAGGAAGAAAGCTTTAACCGAGCAGCTAAGTATCTGTGTCACACGGGTTTGAATCAGCACGGATGTTCATTATAAATTTTGAAAAATGTCACCTTAGGGAGATGTTGAAACTGGTTTATGTAATTCTGAATTTAAAATAATACTACTGTTCAAAAATGCAAATATCACTGAGATGCAATCAAGTTTGTGACCTTAGAGGGATTAATTTTTTGTAAAAGTTTTGCACCTATAAAGCTGGGGGAAGGGCAGGGGAAGACTTTAATACATGGGTGGAGAGGGAAGGAGGAAATGGGAAAATTCCCAGCAGATTTCTTCATTGAAAAAGAGTGGAAGAGAATGCCTGATATATCTTAATGTTCATGCTTGCAAAGCTAGAATGAGCTTAAGCTTTTCCTAAAGTGACTATTACAGGCTTCATTTAAACTGTTTCTCTCCTATGTATTAATCTATGTGTTTATAGAAACTAAACTAGTTAAAAACCTTCAAACCTTAATATACAGCAGCTTTTAATACTTACTGTTGAACTTGAGAGGAAATAAAACTGGATGAAGAACCTGATCTATCTTTAGCTTCATGAGTAACAAGGACATTGATGGATTTAAGCGGCTGTTCATTCAAAAGCATAATTGTCACTGGTCTTTTGCAAGTTATGAAGCACATCTGACTTTTGGAAATCATCGGAGAAGCAACTAAACAAAGATGTTACAGTTTTATTTTAGAATTCTTCTTTCATGTTTTTCCATTTTTACTTTACCAAACCATGTTGGTATTTAGCCTCAGTGCCAAATTTTTGTCAAAAGCTTTGAAGCCCTTGTTAATAAGGGAGTCTCTTAAGAATGAATAAGCTAGACATGGCTTGGATTTCTAAAATAAAAGGCCATAAAACTTTTGCCTTGTTTGTTACAAAGCGGAGGGTCTGTGGGCTAAGTATGAAGTTTTCAGGGTTCCACTCACTAATTAACCTTCGTAAGCTTTGCTCTGGTGTCTGTTCGTGGGGAAGGGGGTGTATGTGTGTGTTGTGTATGTAGAAATAGTTTTCCACACTGACTTTGTGAGGCAGGAAAGAACTCTTATTTTTAAATCCCAGAATCCAAAGCATTTCTACCTAGCTTGATGTCAGCTGTTTCTTGATTATTTCACTATTTTGCTTCAAGCACAGTCATATGAAAACCATTCCTGGTCCTGTGATAGCCATGTAGCACTTGCTTGAAAGAGGCTCTTGTTCCACTTTACAGATAATGATGTATTTCTACATTCAAGGTAATTTTGAAGCAAAATGTTTTCCAAACACTGTGCTAAACCAAAGCCCTTTCATAGGGTTACAAGTTTCTACTTTTAAAAGCTTGTCAGCAGCTTAAAGGTTGATTATACAAGCATTTGAACACAGTAGGGTTTTTTTTTTTTGCCAAACATTTCTATAAACAAAGAAAAGCTTAGATGCAGATCTATAATATACTTTAAAAATCTATTTTGTGAAGAGTTTATATCAAGTTAGTTTATTTTTACTGAAGGTTACCTCACCTGGTCTGATGTAATAGCATTGTACTAATACAGCAGTGTCTTGCACACAAGTATTAACGTGTCTGATATTTCGTGTGTTCCCCCGTGGTAGGATTTTTTTCATCCACTTCTGCTTTCCTTTACTGGAACTGTTAAATGTTACCTTGTTGACCTAACTGATGCTGTGGAAATGAGTGTTACCACTAATAACCACTCTAAGAGTAGTTTTCCATTTAGATATTTCCCTCAATTCTGTCAAATCGAGCATGAGACTGTTTCATCTTTGACTGGGAGGACCAAAATGAAGTAGGGCTGTGCACAGTCTGTATCCCCCCTTTTGAATTGATAGATTATTGCTGACAAAAATAAATTAATAATCCTTTTTATCTTACATTTGCCACCTGTTACTTTGTATCCAGACTCCTGTCTGCTGCTGCATGTTATCCAGCTTGCAGTTTTCTTTCTGAAACCTGTTAGTGCTCCTGGATGTTTTTCTCTGGTAAAATTTTCCTCCTTGGATGCTTAGTGTTCTGTGCTTTTCCTGTGTGTTATTTCTGCCCCGCTGCAGCATCTCCACCTGCCTGGCTTGCACATGAACATACACCTTAGCAGTGCAGCCAAATGCAAAGGATACCAAGGCTTTCAGTGCTTGTATGTAGTGTTGCCTGGCAGGTGAGTGCCAATCCTAAATAATTCATGTTCACATTAGTCCCAGGCAGACTTCTCAAGTAGTTGACACTCAGGTGATAGTGATTATGCAGAGCAACCTAGATGGAAGGTTTAAACAATGGTCTGGACTGGAATATCATTAGTGTCCTTAGTGTTTAAATGTGGACTCTTGATCTGTGGTATTGTTTTGGAGACAGGCTTGCCCTGTTCTTTGAAGGGCTGCTGCATAGTCTCCTGTATGCTGCTTGGAGTCAAAGTCTTTCTAATTTAAAAACCTCTAGGAAATTTGAAGTCTTTCTAATGTCTGAAGTCTTTAACATTCCTATGTTAAAAACATAGGAATGACTCTAGATTTGCTTCTGTTTCACAATGAAAAAAGTTTGCTGATGCCTTTAAAAGAAATTTTCTGTTGTTGAGTCTAACTTCACTTTATTTTTTTTTGTCTAGAAATTTATTGAGTTTGAAGACTCTCAAGAACAAGAAAAAAAGGACTTGCAGGTCAGAGTGGAAGCACTAGAATCACAAACTCGACAGCTTGAACTAAAAGCAAAAAACTATGCTGATCAAAGTAAGTGAGACTCGTTGCAGTCTGTTTAATGGTACTACTGCAATATGATTTTCCTGCTGCTAAACAGGAATGCATATGCTGAATATCTGTGCTGTGTTCTGTGTTTTGACAGATAATTAGGCGTAACTTTTGTGCAGGTTTTTTTCCCCCCCCTATAATTAAGGTATTTTTTTTGATAAGATCCTTAAGAGTTCTTATCTTATTCTTCTGGTATCATGTTTTCTTGTTTTTCTGTGACCCACTGTCTCCATGTTTAGCTCCTTTTTAAAGTGGCATTTAGAACTTATTCTCATGTTACTCGTCCTAAAATAAGCTAATTTTCTCTCCACAAAGAAGTTGACATTTTACTAACTTGCTGTTTATGCTAAAAAGAAATGTCATCTTCAGGTCTGTAAAAGCTACTATGATGAAAATTCTTTTACTTTTGATTCTAATTAGCTTTTGTATAACTTGTATTTTTTGTATGTGCTATTTAGTATTTACAGAAGATGAGCTGAGGAAGAACACTTCAAAAAAAAAAAAATGGAACAGGAGTTAAGGGTAGCCTTTGCTGGTGACAAAGGATAAAGTTTACAATTAAGCGGATTGAGGAGGCCTCTATTCTAAGCCCACAGCCCAAACAGCTTGTTAATAGGGAGATGCTGTGCTCTGGCAGCAGGAACATGGCATCAGGATTGCATCATATACTGTGCCAGACCTTTTCTGATAGCATCCTCCCACTGCACTAAGAGATCACTCCAAAAAGATATAAAAAATCCCTGAGTGAATTCACTGCCACCAATCAAGAAAAATGCAAGAGATGAGGTGGAGACTCAATAGCAGATGTCTCTGGTAGTGTGTATGTTAAGTACAATATCCTGGCTAGACCACTTGTCTGAGTACGTCCTGGTGCTTATTAGTAGGTGGGTGAGAAAATGTGAATGAAGGAAATGAGGGAATGAGTAAGAGTGGGTGAAATATGCTTAAGATTTTGTAGAGTGATACCAGCTTTCTCTTCCGTTGGGTCTTACGTTGGCTTTGGTTACGCTGCTTCCTGCAATATAGTTGTTACATACGCTCTAGTATGTTTTCTGCCTTTGAAACTTCATTTAGAAGTGAGAGCGAATACATAACTTTCAGTAGAGTATTGTGGACACCAGCTTTGTGCTTGTTTGTGTTTTTCCAAGAAAAACGTTAAGCTAGCATTTAGACTGATGGTTCAACTACCCGTTTTCAGGGCGCGCTTATTCTTGGGTCCTGAGAGCTGTGTGAATTCTAAGGCCATGTTCATTTTTGTAGTCAGCTCTGGGAAGTCCTAATGGTGGGCCCTGCAGTGAGCTTTCTTCTTATAAAGCATATTTTCCAAAACCCACCTCCTGTCCCTTGGCAGGTACAGTGTTATTATATGTATAGGCTGTCATCAACCCCGTCATAAAGTTGTGGTGTTTGATCATTGACTTTTAAACAGTTTCAAAGCCTTTTCATTGGAGCGGAAAAAACTCTATGTCTTTTCTCAAAAGCTCTATTTTTAGCATCAACAGAGCTATGATTTTGGTTTTGGTTGATAACTTGTTTAGGACAACATAAAAGATGGCTACGAAGGTTTGACCTGCTGCTACTGAAAAGATCAGAAGAGACATAAAACACAGCTGGGAACCCCCAGTGACTATTGTGCCAAGTGGTCTGCTGCTTTTAACTGTTCGTAAAACTTCTAGGGTATAGAAACCATACCATCTGCATAATCTTGCAGCAGTCTGACTCTATTGTCTTGTTGTTGTTGTTTAGGTCAGGTGATTAATCTTCTATGATACAAAAGGTGCCAATATATCACTTTAACTCACTGGATAACAGCTACGGATTTCCTAGTTGTGTGGATTTTTGCTGTTGTTTTTTCTTTCTTTTTTTTCCCTATGCTACTGTTAGTTCATTTAAATTAGTCGGTGGTATTGCCAACTATCAGCACATCAACATCCAAAACGGCGGTAGCGTTATCATTGATAACGGAGATTGTAAATGCCTGACACAGAGCAAGTAAGCAAATAAAATCTGTCTTTATTTATTTATTTTTTTTCTTGTTTGAGTACAGAGTCTGAGATAACATCACTCTGGAGACTTCTTAATTTATTGCCTGTTGAACTGTGGTAGACTGTGGATAAAATTGGATGGAACAATTGCAGCTATTTAAGAATGTGCTTTCCAGCCTTGGAAATAAAGCTTTCCAGAGCCTGGCAAGTACCATGGGGAGGTACCATTTGGCAGTTCTGCCCCAAGCACGAGCCTGGGATTTGTGCCCCCACACTTCTAAGGCTATTGAACTGTAGAGACTGGCTAAATGCTGCTGAGAACTGCCCAGAAGTTCCCTGGAGGTCTGTGTCTGCTTTCTTCTGGGGGTGGTGGTGCGAGTCAGGTCAAAGATGGAATTGTAAGTCCTGATTGTGAACTATGTACAGGTCTAGGATTTTTGGGCTTGAGAATTTTCACCCTTATTGTTGTTAATTCAATAGTAATATGATGATATAATACAGTTCAACTGTTGGATAACTTGCTTTGGGTTCTAATGAAGAATGACTACAGTAGAAAGTTATGGGTTTATTTGTTTTGACTCATATGCAACTTTTTTTTTTACTTAAATTGCAGGTAAGGCTGTCAAAGGTTCAAGATGGCAAAACCTCACTTCAGAAATTATTAACACAAATGATTTGAAATGGCTTTTCTGCTGTTCTCCAGGAAATTATTAATAATTGGAAAAGATAAGATGTGGGAGTACAGCAAACGTGCTACTTGGCATCCCAGCTCTTAACCAAACACATAATTCTCTTCTTTGGAGTTTCCAAGTTACTCTTACCAGTAATTTAGATGCTTTACAAATGAACTGAATTACTGTGAAAATACATTAAGTGGACATAATATGTTATGCCCCCCAGTGGCATAGGGAATTCAGGGGGAGGAAAGCAGGAAGGAAATGTTCTTTTTTTGCCTCTTGTAGGCCACTTGTGCTATACTTAATTTTCTTCAAATAAGCAAGGCTTGTGGAAACAGCAGTTTTGTCTTTCAAACAGTTTTACCTGTGCTCTTGAACACCCTCTGTCGTGAGCACTAAGCGAGATGAGTCCTGGAGAAGGCAGCTCTGCAGTTACAAACATACTGAGGCCACCACGTATGTACTTAAAGGCCGGTGAAGTAATTTGGGAAGCCATAGGTCTCTGGTTGTAGATTACAAATGTTTGTTTTTGCAGTTTTAGTGGTCTTAAGACTTCAAAAAATTTGCACTCTGTTGCACTTTGATTTATTATGTAGGTTTATTTGCTTAGCCTTATGTTCAGCCAGGTGGGTCGGGGTGAATCTCCCATTTGAAATTAGTGAAATAGGAAGCTAATTTTGTGTCAGCCAGTTTGCGTAGCCATAGCCAGTTACTGTGGTTCACTGGTCTTTTTTCCTTCTTTTTTCCTCCATGCTGCAGTATGAATTTTAAGGTTGCTGTGCTCTGCTCTGACCTAGATCTGTGACTACTGCTCTCAGCTCCTTTTTTTGGAGGAGATAGGAAGGGAGAGGAATGGGCACCTGGACCTGGTGGCGCTTCTGGCAGGGTCATGAGCTCGGGTAGGTAGGAGGAAAAAGCCTGGCTGGCTGGGGCAGGTACATTGACTTGCTCAACACGGAGCACTCCATCCTCACCCGTAGTGGGCTGTGGTGGTTGCCTAAGATCAGCTGGCGTCACAAAAATGGCTTGCCAAATTTCATCCTGAGAGATCTGCTGAACATCAATCGCCTGTAGTAGAGCAGAGGTGGAGGGATTTGCAGCTTCTGTTTAAGTGCAGGAACGCGTTCCTGTGTCCAGGCCCTTCTGCTCGTGGCCCTCTCCTTGCTCCCCACCTCTGCTTCTCTCTGCAGCTTCTCCGTGGGTGCCTCCCTGTGCCCTTGTGCTGGGGCTCTTGGATTGTCAGTGGGTCCCTCCTGTGCAGGGAGAGAGGCCAGACGGTGCTGGAGCTCTTGGGGCCTGTGGAAGTAAAAGCAAGTCAAATACTGCGGCGTGCAGGGGGACAGCGCCAGCACCGGGGCTGTGGCTGGAGGCTCTTGCTGTCAGTCTTCAGCCAACTTTTACTGAGTGTGAGCAACAGGCTATTTTTGGTTTTATGACTTGGTTAGACTTTTGTGGACTCTGTTAACAGCAGACAGCACCTCTGAATACTGCATTGGTGCTCCAAGTACTGAAATATTACTTAAAGAACATTTAACACTTCAAAGAAAAAGTCTCGTACCTTCCTTTTCCCTTCAGAAGTATCTGAGACAGACCAGTGTTTATCAATCTGAAATGCCTTTAAAGAGAGCTGTAGATACCTGCCTCAAATTTTCTCACTATTTTTCGTTCTCGTAGGAGTGAGACCCCCAGCTCTGTTCCTAACTAGTTTGCAGAATTAAAATGCTTCAGATTTCACCCTGGCAGCTGGAAAGCCAGGTCTCCCTGCTGTTACAGGTTTTAGCAGCCCAAGCGACCTGCTTGTCTGGCAGAGCTGCACAAGGGCACGTGGTGCTTGGCTTCAGTTACAGCGTCGTCTCCAGTTACCCAGCGCGACTGCGGTGCCTTTCAGGGCTTGTGTAAGGGGCACTGGATTCTGCAGGGACTAGAGATGCCTGATCTCTTTTTCTGTACCTCACTTTCTCTTTTGGGATTGTGTTTGTCTATGTGTATGATTATATGTATCTAACAGATTGTGCCATGATGAAGGTTTTTGCAATAAAAGCCAGCTGCAGTATATTTTGTGACTTCCTACAGCTGAGGAACAGCACTGCAATATGCTTTCTGGAGGAGTCACTTTCAGGATACCTTATTATAAGGAATGTTTTCATTTGAGAACCTGAAAAAAACATCTGGATGGTGGCCCTTTCTGATGAAGTTGTCTGTCATAGGATTAGAAAGACTTGGTTTCTTTTGCCTAGTTCTGAAGCATGACCAGGGTATCATACTGCACTTGACTGCAGCGTAGGCACAACTATGTTTACATGGATAAATTTAGTTAGCAGAGAGACTTTAATAGAAACTTTCAACTGCGAAACAATTTTCATTTGTGACTTGAGAATCCTCACATGCGATTGTGTGAATAATTAAATTGCTGTGAATTACCTCTGCCAGTAACACTACTCTCCTAGTATGGCTCAAGTGTAGTGCTTATTCTAAAGCATGTAAGAAACTTTGTGAAAAGGTGCTTAAAAAAAGTCAGGAGCTAAGGTTTCTTCCATGGCAGTCTGTATTGTTCCTGACTATTTCTCAGAGACTGAAAAGAGCCTAAACCTTGTCTTGTACTACCAGTTTGTTTTGAGTAACAAA